>NC_063378.1:7281859-7285910 GCF_021869965.1 Rhincodon typus | reverse complement strand
CCTCCAGCTTCCCATTGTGTTTCTCCAGCTCCACACTGTGTTCCTCCGGTTCCCCACTGTGTTCCTCCGGCCCCACACTGTGTTCCTCCTGCTCCACACTGTGTTCCTCCTGCTCCACACTGTGTTCCTCCAGCTCCCCACTGTGTTCCTCCAGCTCCCCACTGTGTTCCTCCTGCTCCACATTGTGTTTCTCCAGCTCCACACTGTGCTCTTCCAGCTCCACACTGTGTTCCTCCTGCTCCCTGCTGTGTTCCTCCTGCTCCACACTGTGTTATCTCTGACTTCAGCATCAGCAGTTCTTACTATCTCACTGTTCCAGTGAATCACAGCGCAAACCAGAGGATCAACATCTCATCTTTAGACTAGGCACTTTACAGCCTTCTGGCCTTAATATTGAGTTCAGTGCCTTCAAAATGTGAACCCCCCAAACCATTCCTTCCCTTTCTTTTAGCTTTACTTGTTGCATTCTCTGTCCTCCCTATCCCAGTGGGACTGTCTATTTTTCCCAGCCTGGCAGTTTGAAACACCACTGCTCTGCCATGTGGAGCTGGATGAACACAGCAGGCCGGGCAGCATCAGAGGAACAGGACAGATGACGTTTCGGGTCGGGACCCTTCTTCAGGACTCCATCCAATTGCTTAATCTGTACCATCAACACCCTCTCTCCCCCAGCACTGTACACCTCCCAACTATAGCATTAATGCTGCCCTCTCCACACTTCATGTCAGCTCTGATGAAGAGTCAGCTAGACTCGAAACGTTAGCTTGCTCTCTCTCTCCATGCCGCCTGACCCACTGTGATCTCCAGCATTTGTTATTTTCCATTCGTACTATCACTAAGCTATTAAAATCCAGACTTGCAATCCCACGTTTTCGATATCGGCACTGCCTTTAACAGGCTTTGCTTGTTAATACACAACTGGCCACCTGGGTGGGGAAAAGCATTTACATAATAAAATCTATTCGCAACGGTGTCTTTTCTTTCTGAGTCACAATATCTTAAAAGAAAAATTCACATAACCACAGGTGATTTGGCGAAAATAGAGGACATTATTTGGCCACATGAAAGAAAGCAAAATGTCTAATATATAAATGCAATGGCTCTTTAGAAAAAAAAGGTTATCAGGAAAGAAAAACAATATAAAATCAGATCAATATTGTAAATCAGTTTCTGATGAAGGGTCTAGGCCCGAAACGTCAGCCTTCCTGCTCCTCTGATGCTGCTTGGCCTGCTGTGTTCGTCCAGCCCTACACCTTGTTGTCTCGGATTCGCCAGCATCTGCAGTTCCTACTATCTCTCTCTCTCTCTGTTCACTTGTGTGTGCTGGCACAAGAACAACATTTTATTGGGTTACTGTACACGTGCTGCACACTGATCTCATTCGAAGGAGGTGCCTATCTGAGAGGGAAAGTCCAGAGCTCTGCATTTTTGGTTTCAGACGTAAACTTCCAGAATCGAGGTGAAGTCACAGGCCAGTGTTCAAATCCCAGCGACAGCGCAGGAAAACCTCAGTCTCCGCACAGTCGGGCTGGCTCTTGGGCTATTTTCAACGAGCACTCTGCATGTTCAAAGTAAGTTTAAAGTAAACTTAAGATTGACAGGAACACTCGTAACTTGAGAAACTTTGTCTGCGAGGTCATTGTTTTTTCTGTCCCCCCTTAAACACCAGCGGCGAAAGTTAAACTAAACGGGAGAATTTACAAGAATTGTTTGTAGGTGTCGCTCACACCTTCAGGAATGATTTGAAATTTTAAGTTGAACGTTTGAAGCTAAGGTAAACCTATTGTTTTTTTTTAAAAAACCATTTCAATCTTTTTTTCAGTATCGTTCAAAATTTATATGAGATTTTTAGGACCGGCTTAAATCTGAAGGTGATCTTCTTGATGTACTCTAGAATGGATTTAGAATTTTTGATTTGCCCCTCATGTTTTTGGGAATAATTTCAGATTCAGGTCAGTTTTAAGTTTGAGAACTATTACAGTAAATTATAAGGTGTCAAAACTACTAGTAAGTGGATCAATTATTTTGAAGTTTAAGATTATTGAAGGAATGTAAAAAATAAGTATTGTTATTCATTCATTCATGAACGTTACTGGTTGGGGCCCAGCATTTACTGCCCCGTCCCCTAGTTGCCCCCCCTTGAGAAGGTGGGGGTGAGCTGCCTTCTTGAATCGCTGCAATCCCCATGTGCTGTGGGTTGCCCCACAATGCCCCTTAGGGAGGGAATTCCAGGATTTTGACCCAGCGACACTGAAGGAACGGCGATATATTTCCAAGTCAGGATGGGGAGTGGAGGGGAACATGCAGGGAGCTGGTGTTCCCATGTATCTGCTGCCCCTTGTCCTTCTGGATGGAAGTGGCCGTGGGTTTGGAAGGCGCTGCCTGAGGATCTTTGGTGAATCTCTGCAGTGCATCTTGTAGATGGTACACACTGCTGCTACTGAGCATCGGTGGGGTATGGAGTGGGATGTTTGTGGATGTGGTGCCAATCGAGCCGGGGCTGCTTTGTCCTGGATGGTGTCGAGCTTCTTGAGTGTTGTTGGGGATGCCCCCATCCAGGGGCAAGTGGGGAGTATCCCATCCCACTCCTGACTTGTGTCACAGATTCTTTTCACTGCATTGTGGAGGGGCCACTGTAGGACCGGGCTGGACATGGTCAGAAGTCACATGGCACTGGGTTATAGTCCAATGGGTTTATTTGAAAACACAAGCTTTCGGAGCGCTGCTCCTTCACCTGACAAAGGAGCTGTGCTTCGGAAGCTTGTGTTTTCAAATAAACCTGTTGGACTATGACCTGGTGTCACGTGATTTCTGATTTTTGTTCAGCCTTTGTGTAATCCTTAAACCCCAACCCCCCTCACCCAACAGTCTTAACATTTTCTGTCGAGCCCCCTCCCAGCCCTGAGACCTTTTTTTGAGGCGGGGTGGGGGGGGCAGGGAGAGATGTTGAAGTGCTACACCCCCTCCCCCACCCCTCTCTGTGAGTGGGGATATGTTTCCTGACATTTCCTTCCCCTCTTCCTCCCTAACCTCCCCAGAAAGGGGCTGGTTTGGATTTAAAGCAGACTGAATTCCACCCCACCCCCCACCTCTCCTCCACCAGCAGAAATAACTTCTCTCCCTTGAGCCACTTCCATCATCTCAATTAGATAGCACCCCCACCCCAAAATCAGGATCATACACACCCAATCCACGTGACCTGCCCTCTGGTTCCTTTCAGGAGCAGCGATCTTTCTCAAGGAGTCACTGGGGACGTATGGTCAACTGATTTGTGTCCCCAGCGATGTTACTCAGGCATCAGGAGAAGGCTGGTGAGGAACAGACCCAAAAAAACACCCATACGCAATGCGGAAAGCATCACTTAAACACGACACAAGGTTGAGAGAGAGAGAGATAGAGAGCCATGCTGAGAGGGAAGGAGTGTAACTAACTATACATTTACAATACCGACGCGAGAGATTGAGAGAAAGTGAGATCACGGCCAGTTAAGTGTCATTTGGAGATTGGGACATAAACATCTGGCCCGGACGAGAGGCTGTGTCATGACCCATGCTGAGATTTTCCCAGAGACTGAGCGGTGTTGGAATTGGAGGGTGAAAATTGGGCGAGGTCATCCATCATCAGAGAGAAAAAAGTCCCAATCTCCAACGAATGGGTCACTCACGAGCAGTGAGAGGATTCTCCGCATAAATCAGCACACATTAGCGTGTTGCTGCAGTTATTAGCTCATATTAGCATGTATTAGCACGTATTAGCATGTGTGCACTACAATCGACATACATTAGTGTATATTAGCGTACAGTTATTACCAAACACTGCCTCACTAATATGCAGTTTCTGATGCTCTCTTCGACCAGGTAGAGACAAGATGGTGACAATTCCCAACAAGATGGTCAGAATGGGTACCTGGTCACTGCGGCTCACTACTTGCTCGAAACCTAACCCTAGTCCCAACCCTAACCCCAACACCATAACCCCAACATCCCAACCCTAATCCCAACAGCATAACTCCAACACCCTAACCCTAATCCCAGCCCTAACCCCAACATCC
>NC_063378.1:7272310-7281849 GCF_021869965.1 Rhincodon typus | reverse complement strand
CTAACCCCAACATCCTAACCGTAATCCCAACCCTAACCCCAACATCCTAACCATAATCCTAACACTAATCCCAACATCATAACTCCAACACCCTAACCCTAAGCCCAACATCCCAACCGTAACCCCAACATCCTAACCCTAATCCCAACCCTAACTCCAACATCCTAACCCTAATCCAACCCTAAACACAACATTAATTCCAACCATAACCCCAACACCCTAACTCTAATCCAACCCTAAACCCAACCCCAACCCCAACCCCGACCCTCACCGTCACCCTCACCCTAAACAGTTCTGGTCTCCCTGTTATATTAGTAAACCGGAGAGGGTTCGGAAGAGGTTTACCAGGATGTTGTCGGGAATGAAGGGTTTTGAGTTATAAAGCCAGGCTGGATAGACTGGGACATTTTTCACTGGAATGTAGGAAGTTGAGGGATGACCTTATTGAGGTTTCTAAAACCATGAGGGGTATAGATAAGGTTGTCTTTTCCCTAGGGAGGTGATTTCAAGACTAGGGGGCATATCTTTAAAGTGAGAGGAGAGAAAAAAAAACATGAGGGGCAACTTTATTTTACACCGAGAATGGTGCGTGTGTGGAATAAACTTCAGAGGAAGAGGTGGATGGGGTACAGTTACAATGTTTAAAAGGCACTTAGATAATTACATGAATGAGAAATGTTTGGAGGGACATGGGCCAAGAGTAGGCAGGTGGGACTAGTTTAGTTTGGGATTATAGCTGGCATGGACTAGATGGACCGAAGGGTCTGTTTCCGTGCTGTATGAGTCTATGACTCTAACCCTAACTCACACCCTCACCCTACCCCTAACCTATCACCACCACCTTGTACCCCGGTCACCCTATTTTGGGCACACTCCCTGGGCGGGGACACCGCCTCCCCCATTCCCTAACATGTTGGTATCAGACATTATCAGCAGGTTCACTGTACCCACCTGTCCCATTCCCTACCAATGCTCGACTCCTGAGTGTTAACGTTGGGACCAGAAAGCCAGAGCTCATTGCAGTGGGCACTGTGGCCACCCAGCTCCCTGATTGGACTCAGATCTCCTCGCTCGCTCCCTGAGCACTCGCTCACCCTACCTTGGCATAGGCCGGATACCCTAGCGTAGGCCTGATACCCTGGCGTAGGCCGGATACCCTGTTGTAGGCCGGATACCCTGTCGTAGGCCTGATACCCTGTCGTAGGCTGGATACTCTGTCGTAGGCCGGATACCCTGTCGTAGGCCGGATACCCTGTCGTAGGCCAGATACCCTGTTGTAGGCCAGATACCCTGTTGTAGGCCTGATACCCTGGTGTAGGTTTGATACCTTGGTGTAGGCCTGTGTCTCGTGTAGGTCTGAAGCTGGTGGAAAACCAGGGCCCTAGAGGTTCTGTGGAATGTTGACATGTCGGAGCCGTGTGGTAGGTTTGTGTTGGAATCATGGGAGAACTAGCTGTTCGGTCAGTTTGCAGGAGGACATAGGGTGACCCCTGAGGGAATAAATGAAGGGTCATTCTAGCTGTGGGCCAGAGTGTAGCGTCGGTGGGGGTTGGGAAATAGGCGAAAGAATGCGCAGACACATAAAACAAAAAACCAGGAAACAGAAAGTACAAGGCAATTGATGGCCTAGCAACTGCTGCCCCAGGTAAAGGCTCATGGGGCCTCTGTACGGAAGGTTATGACCGGGACGGGGGTGCATGGCGTGGGGTTTGGGGGGAGGTGGGGTGCTCTTTGTCCCTGGAGACCTGTGCAGCAGCCTGTCGAGCGGCTGAGGCCTGTAGGCCAAGGCCTGAAGGATCTAGGCCTCGAGTAGGCCCGGAGTTGGGGGGAATCTTTCCAGCTGGTGGCCTCCCACTTGTCGCGGCCCCTCCCAAAACTGCGGCCCCATTCACCAATGTCATTGATGTTGTGGCCCGAGGGTCCTGTTGCCCAAGACAGGACGTTCCACTGCCCGAGACCTGAATACCGAACCCAGAGGGGGTCCCTTACTCGCCTCGTCACCCTGTTCACCATCAACTTCAATTGGACAACTCAATGAAACAAAGCAGGACGCTCAGAAGCCCCCGCAAGGGCTGCTCCAATGCCAGCCTCCAACGGTTGCCCTCTGGATTCCTCCGCCAATAAGGGAGGGAAGGGGGCGAGGGTCAACCCTCCTTGTGCAGCGATGCCCACTATGGCCCATTTGCCAGCTTGAGCTCTTCTCCCGGGATGGGGTTTTGGGGGGAGGAGAAACGAGCCGATGGGGCTAAAACGCCAACCCAACGGCAAGAAGGCGAGTGACCAAGAGGGACATGGATTGAAACGGATCAGGAGAGAAAAGGGACAGAGGCTGAGAGAGAAGGGAGGAGATTGTGTTTTTCAACGAGCCGTTGTTGTGTTCTGGGATACACTGTTTGAAAGGAAGCAGATTCAACAGGAACTTCCAAAAAGGAACAGGATAAGTAGGGGAAATACCGGAAGGGGAAAGATTTGCAGAGTTATGGTGGAAGGAGCGGTGATGGGGTTGGGGGACGGTTTAGAGAGTCAGACAAACTGGATAGATCGCGAGAAGGGGCAGGACCCTTTTGGGGTAAGATCCTGTTATTAATTCTGAAACGCATGCCAGATAAGTCAAGATCTGGGGAGGTATAGAAAGGAGACCGAGTGAGGCAGCAGAAAAAAGAAAGTTTATTCTGAAAATTCTGTCAGAAAACAGGGAATTCCCCCCTAGTTCGCACGGGGCAGTCCCTCATTTTGGAGGGAGAAGGAGGCAGACAGAGAGAGAGAGAGAGAGGGAGAGAGCGGGAAAAGAAAATCAAAGTATTTGTTAAATACCAAGCAGGCAGGATTAATTTTGCAAAGTTTCACACCCCAGCAGAATTCACTCCCTTTCAGGCCGCGTGTCCCAGATGACAACAAATCACCAAGTTAACAGACAAATTCTGCTCCCCTCTCCCTCCCCTCACCTGGATCTTTTCCCAATTTCTCTCTGATCCGTGACCCTCTGGCGACTGACAGTGGGAACAGTATCTCCCTCATCCACTCGATCGAGACACCCCTGGGGATTCTCGTCGCCCCAAGTCCGTCTCCCCCCTTAACCATTCCCAGCTCTGAGGAAGATAGTCCCAGGCTCTCTCAGTCTTACCTAATCACTTACAGCTTTGAGAGTGTTTTCCTTAGGGAGGGGAAGGCGGATTGTTGATTGAGAGATTCAAAATCACAAGGGGTCTGGTCAGAGACAACCAGAACCAACTATTCCCCTTGAGAACTAGTGTTCACAGCTTTAAGGTAAAGAAGGGGTGATATTATACCCCAGCAGCTGGCAATACTGGATGCGTCAGATGCCAGAGAAACAGCCCTCTTGACAGATCATATTTTTCCCTTTGGCCTTTCATTGCAAACAGTCACTAAATATGAGGCTGCCGATATACTTTTAACAAAGTGCACTAAAGAAAAGAATAAAACAAAACGACACTTAAATGAGACAATTTGGAAAGATCCTTTCGGAAACAGCAAAGTAAAATGATTCAAGTCTTTTTTAAAAAAATAAAATCCCAGCAACATTTTGATAGATACTCAACCCCAGTGAAAAAAACGCTCCTGTCCATCTTTACTATTTGATTTCTGAGTCAAATGATGAAGTGATGGGCGTTTCACCTGCAGGATGTGATTTTCTCACTGAGAATGAGAAGAAATGTCTTCACCAAAGAGTGGGGCAGCCTTTAGAATTTTCTGCCACAGAGAGCGGTTGAGGCAAAAATATTGAATGTTTTCGAGAAGGAGTTGGATATAGTTCTTCAGGCTAAAGAGATCAAAGGGTATGGGGGAAAGTGGGAATAGGGGACTGAGTTGAATGATTAGCCTTGGTGAGGCCACAACTTGAGCATTGTGTGCAGTTTTGGTCTCCCAGTCTGAGGAAGGACGTTCTTGCTATTGAGGGAGTCCAGCAAAGGTTCATCAGACTGATTCCCAGGATGGCAGGACTGACATGTGAGGAAAGACTGGGCTTGTACTGGCTGGAATTTAGAAGAACAAGGGGGGAATCTCATAGAAACATATAAAATCCTGATGGGACTGGACAGGCTAGATGCGGGAAGAATGTTTTCGATGTTGGGGAAATCCAGAAAGAGGGGTCACCGTCTACGAATAAGGGGTAAGCCATTCAGGACTGGGATGAGGAAGAATTTCTTCGCTCAGAGGGTTGTGAACCTATGGAATTTTCTCCCACAGAAAGCTGTTGGGACCAGTTCGTTAGATATATTCAAGATGGAGCTGGACATGGCCCTTACAACTAAAGGGATCAAAGGTTATGAGGAGATGGGATGCTTAAATTGCATGATCAGCCATGATCGTAGGGAATAGGGGAGCAGGCTCAAAGGGCCGAATGGCCTGCTCCTGCACTTATTTTCTATGTTTCTTATGAATGGCAGGGCAAGCCTTTTTAAAGGTGCACTCCTGCTCCAGTCTCTATGCTTCACCGGCTTTATCTGACTTGGCTCTTTGGGGAAAAAGAACACAGAGGCTTTTCCCCAGTCACTTGGATCATTTCAAGGCCCTTATGAACCAGACACCTGGTCATCAAACTCCACCATCTGACTCTCCCTGGGCAGTAAATCCGATCTGAGTAACCACGTCAACTGTTGTCGAACCACATCACTCGCAAGTCATTTCGTTGAAAGCCGCACAAATTTTCTTTTGGAAAATATTTTTGTGACCGAGTGCAAACAAAAAATAGAGCTTCTAAACTTTTCGAAACCAAAATTCCCTGCCAACGTTGGAAAAACCCATTTACCTGTACTTTAGACAACAACTGGTACATTTATAAACCTTCCTCACCGAGGCAACCAGAAAAAACATTTTGGTCTGGAATGCATTGCTTGAGATTCTTAGAGGGTTTGACAGGAGTATGTGGGGAGGTCGTTCCCCCTTGTGGGAGAGTATAGGACCAGGGGGAGTAATCTCAGAATAAGGGGTCACCCATTTAAGACAGAGATGAGAAAGAATTTCTTCTCTCAGAGGGGAGTGAAGCTGTGGAATTCTTTACCGCAGAGGGCTGTAGGGGCTGGGTCGTTGAGTATATTAAAGGTTGAAGTTTTAGTCAGTGAGGAGAATCAAGGGTTATGGGGAAAAGTCAGGAAAGTGGAGTTAAGGATGATCAGATCTCATCGAATTGCGGAGCAGATTAAATAGGCCGAATGGTCGACTTTTTAAAAGGTTTTTAGTTTAGAAATCAGTGCATGACTTATACACATAATGGTAAGGTCCTGGGAAGTGTTGCTGAACAAAGAGATCTTGGGGTGCGGGTTCATAGTTCCTTGAAAGTGGAGTCGCAGGTAGACAGGGCGGTGAAGAAGGTGTTTGGTACGCTTGCCTTTATTGGTCAGTGCATTGAGTACAGGAGTTGGGAGGGTCATGTTGCAGTTGTACAGGACATTGGTTTGGGCCACTTATGGAATACTGCGTTCAGTTCTGGTCTCCCTGCTGTAGGAAGGATGTTGTGAAACTTGAAAGGGTTCAGAAAAGATTTATGAGGACGTGGCTGATACTACAGGGTTTGAGCTATAGGGAGAGGCTGAATTAGCTGGGGCTATTTTCCCTGGAGTGTCGGAGGCTGAGGCGTGACGTTATGGAGGCTTATAAAATCATGAGGGGCATGGATAGGGTGAATAGTCAAAGTCTTTTGATGGGGGAGTCCAAAACTAGAGGGGCATAGGTTTAAGGTGAGAGGGGAAAGATTTAAAAGGGACCTAAGGGGCAACTTTTTCACACAGAGGGTGGTGCGTGTATGGAACGAGCTGCCAGAGGAAGTGGTGGAGGCTGGTACAATTACAACATTTAAAAGGCATCTGTATGGGTATATGAACAGGGAAAGGTTTAGAGGGATATGGGTCAAATGCTGGCAAATGGGACTAGATTTATTTAGGATATCAGGTCGGCAAGGATGAGTTGGACCAAAGGGCCTGATTCTGTTCTGTACAACTCCCAGGATCTATGAAAGGCATCATGTGTCGGCACAGATTTGGTGGGCCGAAGGGCCTGTTCCTGCTGTCCTATGTTCTGCTGCTACTTCTTACCATGGATTTACTACAGTGACTTTCCAAAGGGATTTGAATCGTTATCCAAAGATGAACAGCATATGTGGGGGCCACAGGGAGGAGGCTGGGGCATGGGATTGGGTGGGTTGCTCTCACAGAGGGCTAGCACAGATATGACATGCTGAACAGCCTCCGTCGGGGCTGGAACCGTTCTATAAAATGACTCTGTGCTACCCGACAACATTCCCTCCTTTACCTTGGATTCCCTGATGGCCCAAAACCAAGGCCTTGGCAGAAAAATATATGACACAGATGTAATAACAATTATTATTCATGGCACAGGCCCAAAATGATTGAGGCGGAGTTTTGCCCGCGGCTGTGTCCTAGATATTAGTTTGACATTCTTCGTAACTCCAGACACTGTTGGGAAGAGTTCACATGGAAATGGTTCGCACATGGCAGAGAGAGAGAGAAAAATGAGAAGCAGCCATTTTGACCTCACGAATGCGGAGCCTGTTTTTGGTAGGCCGAGAGCCAAAAAAAACGCCCATGACGTTCATTAATACTCCCTTACCCCTTTCTCCCCAGGATGAAGAACTGGCTTTTCGGCCTACCCCTTCTAGCGAGCTGCATAACAGTAGCAGGTGAGTTGGCTTTACCTCAACTTGGAGACTTAAGGCTCAACCTGAGGCCTAGCAATATGGGCTGGCGCAGGAGACAATTGTAATCCGGTATATTTTTTTTAAAAAAAAGGGTGTTGGGAATATCTTTAACTCTAAGTCATAAAGTAAATGGCAGGATCCTTTGGCCCACTGATATACTGAGGGTTCTTGGGGTCCAAGTCCATAGTTCCCTGAAAGTGGGAACACCAGTGATAAAGTGGTCAAGAAGGCCTACAGCATGTTTGCCTTCATCGGTCGAGGCACTGAGTATAAAAGTTGGCAAGTCACATTACAGCTGTATAAAGCTTTAGTGAGGCCACATTTGGAGTAAATTGTGTGCAGTTCTGGTCGCTGCACTATAGGAAGGATGTGGCAGCTTTGGAGGGGGTGCAGAAGAGACTTCTCAGGATTTGGCCTGGATTAGCTGTGAAGAGGTTCGGGGTGGGGGGGTGCAGTGCGGTTGGACAAACTTTGATTGTTAGTGTTACAGCCTCGTAGGCTGAGGGGTGACCTGATAGAAGCATATAAAATATAAACCGTCAACTTTCCTGCTCCTCTGATGCTGCCTGGCCTGCTGTGTTCCTTCAGCTCCACACTGTGCTTTCTATATAAAATTATGGGAGGCTTAGATAAGTGGATAGTCAGAATTTTTTTTCCCAGAATGGAATTGTCAAATACTAGGGGGCACAGAATTCAATTGGAAAGTTTAAAGGAGATTATGAGACAATTTTTTTACACAGAGGGTGGTAAGTGCCTGGAACACACTGTCAGGGGAGAAGGGCGTAGAAGCAGATAGGATAGCAACATTTAAGAGACTTTCAGATAGACATATGAACAGGCAGGGAATAGAGGGATATGGACCATTTGCAGGCTGATGGGATTAGTTTAGAATGGCATCGTGGTCGGCACAGATACAATGGGCCGAAGGGGCTGTTCCTGTGCTGTACTGTTCTCTGTTCTCACTGTGATTCGATAGATCTGAATCACCACATCATTTTTGTAGCATCCTGAACTTAAAAATAAAACAAACAGACAGAGACTTTTTCATTGCTGAGACTAAATTTGACAACCTCTCTACCTCTTTCTCCTTCTTCCTTTACAAACATATATCCAATTCTGCATCTCGGTGTCAAATTTAGTCTCAGCAATGAAAAAGTCTCTGTCTGTTTGTTTTATTTTTAAGTTCAGAATGCTACAGAAATGATGTTGTGATTCAGATCTATCGAATCACAGTGAGAACTTAAAAAAAACAAACAAACAGTGACTTTTTCATTGCTGAGACCAGATTTGACACCGAGATGCAGAATTGGTTATATGTTTGTAAAGGAGGGGGGAGAAAGAGGTAGAGAGGTTGAGGGTGGGAATTCTAAAGCATAGGACTACTGAAGGCATGGATACTAATGTCAGGAACTGGGTGGGGGGAGCTCATGCAAGAGGTTGGCATGAAGGGAATGTATGAAGGACTCATGGAACTCACACAGAACAGCAACTCCTTTGTCTGTCCAACTGTCTTTCTGTCTCTTTGGGCTCTATCCTATCGTTTACTCCCTACCCCACCCACCTCCCTATTTTCTGCATTTAAACTGACGTTTTCCCAGCCACCATCAGTTCCGAGGAAGGGTCACCGGACCCGAAATGTTAACACTGTATTCTCCTTCACAGATGCTGCCAGACCTGCTGAGCTTTTCCAGCAATTTTGTTTTTGTTCAGTTCATACTCGAACAGGGTAATGCACTTAGCAAGTCTTAACAAGCAGAGGCACGTGCCCGAACAAACTTTGCTAAATCTATCAGTGAAGTGCCTCCCCCATTTCAGTGCTTCCCAAACAGGGTGGCACCGATTTTAAGACTTCAAAGCTGGCACAAGTCTCTGGGTGGGGGGTAGCGAGGGCCAGACTTGGTTTGGAGAGCTGTGAATCAGCGAGTCATATAGGATGGAAGCAGACCCTTCGGCCCATCCAGTCCGTGCCGACCATAATCTCAAACAAAACTAGTCCCACCTGCCTGCTCCCGGCCCATATCCCTCCAAACTTTTCCTATTCATGTGCTTATCCAAATGTCTTTTAAATGTTGTAACTGTACCCACTTCCTCTGGACGTTCATTCCACATACAAACCCAATCTCTGTGTTAAAAAAAATTCATCTCCTATCTTTCTCCTCCCACCTTAAAAATATGCACCCAGTCTTGAAACGCCCCCCAACTCTAAGGAAATGATCTTTGATATTCACCTATACCCTTCATGATTTTAGAAACCTCTATAAGGTCACTCCTCCAGCGAACAAGGGTCCCAGCCTATCCAACCTCTCCTTATAACTCAAACCCTCCATACCCGGCAAATCTTTTCTGAACCCTCTCCAATTTAATAGTATCCTTCCTATAATGGGGTGAGCAGAACCACACACAGCAATCCGAAAGAGGCCCCACCAATGTCCTGTACAAACTCAACTTGACTTCCTAACTCCTATACTCAATGTTCCAAGCAAAGAAGGAAAACATGCTAAACCCCTCCTTAGCCACTGGGTCTATATGTGAGACGGTGGTGGTGGGGGAACAGAACAGAATAGAATATCCTTTATTGTCGTGTGTGAACTACAGAGAAAGATTTTTACAGTGGCTGCCTTTAATGGAGCCATCTTAGATACAAGAACCCTAGGTACAAATCTTACAGAGTAAATAAAGATATAGTGTGTAAAAGATTAGCATGAAACAGTGAACAAGTCTAGCATTGATGATAAGTGACCATAAGTACTCAAGTTCCAGTCTGTGCCTGTAGGCCCCAGAGCACGAGGCCATTCTGCCTCAGTCTCCATCCGGGACTCGCTCTACTATCGCTCTGTCCACTCCCCCCATGGGACACGGCCCA
>NC_063378.1:7231691-7252310 GCF_021869965.1 Rhincodon typus | reverse complement strand
ATGGGGGACAGTGTAGAGAGAGCTTTACTCTGTATCTAACCCCGTGCTGTCCCTGTATTGGGAGTGTTTGGTCAGGGATAGTAACAGTGGGAAGATTTCCCTGGGGAACAGTAGAGACAACAGTTAGAAATGCAGATCGCCTTCAGGAGGGAGCTTCCTCACTTTGAGGAGGGGCATTGCAAATAAAATCGAGATTTAAAAACTTCCTCTTTTTGTTGAATCTCAGGAGCTTGACGGAATTACCATGGACTCACTGGTGAGACATTCTCTGAATAACCGAACTTCCCCCACCTCCTCAACACTCTGTTTATTAACCACTGCTCTCGTTTCACCTTCAACCGTTGGGCCAGTTCAGTTCTCGCTGTGTCAGGCTTGCTACAGTTTTAATAGAACAAAGAAATAGACCGGGGGTCTTCAAGCGTGAAATATCTACTCCTATTGTGCACAGCATTCATTCAATAGGACAACTGTTTGTAGGGACTCTCCATCAGTCCTACCCCTCCCTCTGCCTCTTGATGGCTCCACCCTTTAAAAAATTATCCAAAATTTCCTCCCCTCCCTGTCGGAGTGTCTTGCAGTCACACCCCAGCTCCACAAGTCTTCAAGAAGTAATGTGTTTGAGACTATTCACGACACAGCTCAAAGATTTCTTTGCAACCAATGACCCATGTCTCTCCTCACACGCATCAGTTTCAATGCAAGAAATGTGTGTCAGTCCTGAGTGTGCACTGCAAGATCCAATGTGCACAAAAGGGCCATTCCCCTCCGCTAAAAGTTGTGACTCCCTCGTTGTAGATTCTCCAACCGGGGGAGAACCCTCGCCTCATCAACCCTTTTGAACCCTCAAAGGATTTTATGTTCTGATGAGGTGCCTCTAAACTTCAGAGCATTTTAGCCTATTGCACTCAATCTCTCCCCATAGGACATAGAGTCACACAGCATGTTCCGTCCAACCAGTATGCTGAACATAATCTCAAACTAAACTAGTCCTTCGTGCCTGTGCTCGGAAATATCCCTACCAAACCTTTCCTATTCATGTACTTATCCAAATGTCTTTTAAACGTTGTAACTGTACCCACATCCACCTCTTCCTCTGGAAGTTCACCCCACACACAAACCACACTCTGTGTAAAAAAATTGGCCCTCATGTCTTCTTAAAATCTCTCTCTTCTCACCTTAAAAATGTGCCCCAGTTTTGAAACTCCACCACCCTAGGGAAAAGTCAACTATATCCCTCATTGTTTTGTGAGCTTCTATAAGGTCACCTCTCAACCTCCTATGCTCCAGTGAAAAAAGTCCGAGCCTTCCTTTGTAACTCAAACCTTCCATACCCGGCAACATCCTCTTCTGAGCCCTCTCCAGCTTAATAATGTCCTTCCCTTAACTCTCTTGTTCCAGGAACCAGCCCTGTGAATCTCCACTACACTACACTCTCCTCTGCCAAGGTACGATGCACTCACCCAAATGTATAAGAGCAGTGGGAGGCAACCAAGGAGGAAGTAGCAACAGCAAGCCAATTACTGTAAAGATAAAGAATGGGACCAAAACTGGAAGAACACAGGAACATCAGGGTCACATTTGGAGTATTGTGCGCAGTTTTAGGCCCCATACCTCAGGAAGGATGTGCTGGCCCAGGAGCATGTTCAGAGGAGGTTCACGAGAATGGTCCCAGGAATGAAAAGTTTAACATATGAGGAACGTTTGAGGACTCTGGGTCTATACTCGATGGAGTTTAGTAGGATGAGGGGGGATCTAATTGGAAATTACAGAATACTGAACAGCCAGGGCAAAGTGAATTTTGGGAAGATGCTTCCATTGGTAGGAGAGACTAGGACCCAAGGGCACAGTCTTAGAGTAAAGGGAAGACCTTTTAGAACAGAGATAAGGAGAAACTTGTTCAGCCAGAAAGTGGTGAATCTATGGAATTCACTGCCACAGAAGGCTGTGGAGGCCAGGTCATTGAGTATATTTAAGACAGAGATAGATAGGTTCTTGATTGGCAAGGGGATCAAGGGTTTATGGGGAGAAAGTGGGAGAATGGGGTTGAGAAACTTATCAGCCATGATTGAATGGCGGAGCAGACTCAATGGGCCGAATGGCCTAATTTCTGATCCTATGTCTTATGGTCATCAGCACAGGAGTAGGCCACTCAGCCCTCGAGCCTGTTCCACCATTCAATGAGATTGCAGCTGATCTGTAGCCTAGCTCCATATCCATTAATATCTTCGCTTAACAAAAGATTATCTATTGTGCAGAATTAAAATTAACAACAGATCCAGTACCGACTGCCATCTGTGGAAGAGAGTTCCAAACATCTCCCATCCTTTGTGTAGTAGTGCTTCCTCACATCTCTTCTGAACATTCTGGCCCTATTTTGGAGATCCTAGTTTGAGAATCTCCAACCAGTGGAAATAGTTTATCTTTACTTGCTCTGTTCTTTCCTTGTTAGTACCTTGAAGACTTCGATCAGATCACCCCTTAATTGTCTAAATTCTAGAGAAAATAGACCTGTCTCGATTGTCAAGGGACATAAAGGTTAGGATCAAGAAAAGCTTAAGGCAAATACCGAGGGCTCAATATGGTGTAGTCCAAGGTGAGTATAAGAAGTGTAGTGGGGAACTTTGGGAGGAAATGAAGGAAGCCAGTGAGAGTGCACAAGAAAGAATTGATGGGTAGGACAAAGGAAAACCCAAAGGGGATCTTTAAACATATAAACAGCAAGAGAATAAAGTGGCAAGGAACCATTGAGGCAATCTGTGTGTGTACCCAGGAGATATGGGCAGTGAATCAATGACTACTTTGTGTTGGTCTTCACAACAGGAAAGAACAATGCAGGTACATACATCAGGTCTGAGGACTGCAAAATATTCAAAGAAATTAACATGGAGAGAGAGGGAGACAGAGAGAGAGAGAGAGAGAGAGAGAGAGATGGAACTAGAGGGTTTAGCAGCCTTCACAGTGGATAAATCCACAGGCCCAGATGAGATGTCTCGCAGGCTGTTGAGAGAGGAGATACCAGGAGCCCTGGCAGTAATCTTCAAATCCACAGAGGACTGGAGGACTGCTATTGTTGTCCTATGATTAAAAAAGGGAGGAAAGCATTAACTAGGAAATTACAGGCCAGTCAACGACAGACAAGTTTTTGGGAAAAAATCTGAGGGGCAGCATCTATCTGCACTTGGACAGACATGGATTAATCAGGGATGCTGGTCAGCATGGAAATTTTTGTTTTCATAGAATCCCTACAGTGTGGAAACAGGCCCTTTGGCCCAACAAGTCCACACTGACACAAGGAGCATCCCACCCAGACCCATCCCCATAATTTACACATCTCTGAACACTACAGGCAATTTAGCATGACCAATCCACCCTAACCTGCACATCTTTGGACTGTGGGAGGAAACCGGAGCACCCGGAGGAAACCCACACAGACACGGGGAGAATGTGCAAACTCCACACAGTTGCACGAGGCTAGGATTGAACCTGGGTCCGTGGTGCCGTGAGGCAGCAGTGCTAACCACTGAGCCACCATGCTGCCCCCTTGTTTTGGGACAGATATGTTTGACAAATTTGATTGAACTTTTTGGGGAGGTTATCAGGAATGTTGATGGGGGTACTGCATATCATGATGTGGTCTATAGGGACATTAACAGGGCTTTTGATAAAGATTTCAAGGCAGACTGGTCAAAAAAGTAAAAGGCCAGGGGATTCACGGGGAAATGGCACATGGGGTCCAAAACTGACCGAGAGGCAGGAAAGCAGCGGGTAATGGTGGAGATGTTTCTGGGGACTGGAAGACTGTTTCTGGAGGTATTGCAGGGCTCAGTGCTGGGATCCTTGCTGCTTGTGGCATATGTTGATGATTTGTAATCAAATGTAGGGAGGTATGATTAAGAAGCATGTGGATGGCACACAAACTGGTGGGTGGCAAATGTCAAGGAGGAGAACTATAATCTACAGGATTTCAACAGACCGATCAGCTGGGCAGAGCAGTAGCAAATGGAATTCAACCCAGAAAAGTGTGAGGTATTTGAATAGAACTAACAAGGCAAGAAACTACACAAGGAATTGTAAGATCCTGGAAAGTACTGAAAATCAGAGAGAAGTTGCTGTGCATTTCCACAGCTCACTGGAGGTGGCAGGGCAGGTGAATAAGGTGATAAGAAGGCTCATGGGATACTTGCCTTTATTAGTTGAGGCACAGAATACAAATGCAGGGAGATTCTGTATAAAACACTAGTGAGGCTCCTGGAGTACTGCATGCAGTCTGCTCACCCCATTTTTAAGGACATAATTGAACTAGAGAGACTGCAGAGGAGATTCACCAGGACACTGCGTGGGTTGGAGGATCTGAAGAAATAATGGATAAGCTCGGGTTGCTTTCCTCAGAGCAGTGATGGTTGAGAGGACAAACTAATAGAAATGTATTGGATTATGAGGGGCACAGAAAGGAAGGCACTTTCTCCACAAGCAGAGGGATCAATAACCAGGTAGCAAAGGCTAAGTGGAGTGTTGAGGAGATTCATTATTCCCACTCAGATGGTGGTGAGTCTGAAAAGATGGCTGTATAATAAACTCTTAACATTAAAGCAGCATCTTGATATTCTACTTGCATTGCCCTAGCCTCCAGGGCTTTGGGCCAAGAACCAGAAAATGGGATTAGTGTACTCAGATGTTTGTTGACCAGTGTAAACACAATGGGCTGAATGGCCTCGTCCTGTGGTGTAATCATCAACAAGTATAATCTTCCTTATGTAAGGGGATGAAAAACAACATATTGCGACATGTGTAATCTCACTAATGTAGAACTAAATTCTGTTTGACCTCAGTGTCATCAACAGTGAATTAATCCTGCTCAGTCTTGTACTTCTGCCTCCTTAGTTGCTTAAGCCTCAATTTTCATTTATGTATGTCAGATTTCCGTTCAGTAACAAATCAAAGCCCTTGAATGTTCCTGACTCTGTTTGGTTAATTTACTTTATATCTGCCAGATATCCTTCATCCCTTACATCATTCATTCAGTTTGGTTGCTTTCAGAATAAATTAAATATATGCTTCTGGGTGCTGCTATGACTGAATCCTATTATCACAACCCAGTACCTGCTACATAGCCTTAGCATTTACAACACAGGGGGACAGACATATAGGCACAGTAGGAGGCTGTTCAGCCCCTCAGCCTGCAACAGAATTTGGGTTGACCTTTTTTAAATTGAATGATCTATTGTCACTTGCAATAATAGTGAACATAGAACATAGAATTCCTACAGTGTGGAAACAGGCCCTTCAGCCCAAAATGTCCTCACCGACTATCACAGCATCCTACCCAGACCCATCCCACATAACCCACCTAAACTACACATCCCTGAACACTACCGGCAATCAGCGAAAAGCTATATATCCCTAACATATTCAGATAACAAACATCAATTAATCTCATCAATTGAAATGATTGATCCCAGTGTCAACTGCCAGTTGAAGGGGAGAATTCTGAACTTTTCCCAGCCTATGTTTCTTGAAATGCTTCTCATTTCTCTTCTGAAAGATCTGGCTTGAATTATTAGCCTCAGCCCTTACATCCTCCATGCATGGTGCTCAGAGTCCCGCATCTGACCCAATCACCCCATCGGCCAACATAAAACCATTTTTCTTTCATTCATTCATTCATCAGATGTGGGCGTCACTGACTTAGCATTTATTGCCCGCCCCTAGAGAAGGTGGGGATGAGCTGCCTTCTTGAACCGCTGCAGTCCATGTGCTGTAGGTAGAGCCGCAATACCGTGGAGGGAGCTCCAGGATTTTGGCCCAGAGACAGGGAAGGAACAGCAATATATTTCCAAGTCAGGACGGTGAGTGGCTTGGACAGGAACTTGCAGGTGGTGGTGTTCCCGTGTATCTGCTGCTCTTCTCCTTTCAGGCTGACATCTTCACCAGAATTCAGCAACCGGGTGGGGCTCAAAGAATTGTGTTCAGCCCCGGGAATCTCCAACCACAAACAGCGGGGGAACTTGAACCCAGATTATATTGAAGAGGGGAAGTCGAGTAATCTCTGGGGAAGGAAAATCTGAAACAGCCCAGGAGAGAAAGCAGGGGGGAGGATAGCTAACAACAACAAGTGAACTGAATTTATATAGCATTTGTGAATGTAATAAAACACTGCAGTACTCCAATGAGAGCAATTATCAAACAAAACTTGACAGCGTGCCAGCTAACGTAATAACAGGACAAGCAAACAGAAGTTCATTCAAAAACAGGTCGGTTTTTAAGGAGTGTCTCAAAGGTTGAGAGTGAGAATGAGGAGGCGGAGCAACAGGGAGATTTATGAGGAAATTCCAAAGATAACTGTGCAGACAGCTAAAGGATAGCTGTCAGTTGTGAGGGATGGAAATCAGGAATGGTAATGGACAGGCCGGAATTGGAGCACTGAAGAGCTATCGGGGTAAGAAGGTGGAGTGGAAGTGGTTACAGAGATTGAGCGGGTTGTTATGGAGACACCATAGGGAAATTTAAAACGAAGGGTGAAACTTTGAAACAGAGGCATTGCTCGAGTGAGGTTGAGTGGGTTAGTGAGCTCAGAGATGAACCAAGACTTGGTGAGTGCTAGGGGATGGCTAGCAGCGTACTGGATGGGTTTACGTTTATGGGATTTTAAGCAAGAAAGTGTCAAGTCAGCTGAGAATGGAGGGAACAAAGGCATGGGTAAGGTTCCAGTTGCATGCAAGCTGAGACAGGTCAGAGCTGGCTGATGCCACAGTGGAAGCAGAGGAGTGGGGTGCGGGGAAGATAGGTGATTTTAATCATGAACTGGGTATGTGGTCACAGCTCATCACAGTGTCAATTAAGAATTTAAGGAGGGTGGGAGTCTCCCTCAGCTGGAGAGCAGAAGGGAAGATCTCCAGTGGAGTGCCAGCATGATCATCGTGGGCCAAATGGCTCAGTCCCTCTGCTGCCAAAACCCGTGTCTGAGGAGCTTTATCAGTGTGGTCAACACTCAGGAGCAATTAGTCATAAAGTCACAAGAGACGTACAGCACGGAAACAGACCCTTCGGTCCAACTCATTTATGCTGACCGGACTACCTACATTAATCTAATCCCATTTGCCAGCATTTGGCACATATCCCTCTAAACCCTGCCTACTCAAAACCATCCAGATGCCTTTTAAATGTTATAATTGTACCAGCCTCCACCACTTCCTCTGGCAGCTTATTCTTGATCGCTGATAGTACGTGAAAAGAGAGGAGGAACAACAGAAACCGAGAGAATGATGGGTTTGGGTGGGGGTGAGAATTGCTATTCTGTGGTGGAGACAGGGCACGTCAAGAGAGAATGGCCTAGTGGCTATCCTACTCCGGAGGTGCAGGATAATGCTGTGAAGACACAGGTTTACACCCTAACTGTTGGAATGAATGAATCTGTAATTTAAAATTTGGGCCGGCACAGTGGCTTAGTGGTTAGCGCTGCTGCCTCACGGCGCCAGGGACCCGGGTTCAATTCCACCCTCAGGCGACTGTCTGTGTGGAGTGTGCACATTCTCCCCACGTCTGCGCAGGTTTCCTCTGGGTGCTCTGGTTTCCTGCCACAGTCCAAAGATGTGCAGGTTAGGTAGATTGGCCATGCTAAATTGCCCCATAGTATTCAGGAATGTATAGATTAGGTGGGTTATAGGGGGATGGGTCTGGGTGGGATGCTCTGAGGGTCAGTGTGGATTTGTTGGGCCAAAGGGCCTGTTTCCACACTGTAGGGATTCTATGAAAAAAAAAAATTAGTCTCAGTCACGGTGACCACCAAACTATCACTGATTGTTCTGAAAACTTGTCCAGTTTTCCAACAACATTTAGGGAAGGCAACGTGCCATCCTTCCCTGGTCTGATCTATATGTGAATCCAGATGAATGTGGCTGATTCTTAGCTGCCCTCTCCAATGGCTGAGCAAGCCACTCAGTTCACAGGCAACCAGTGACACCAAAGAAGAATAAGCTTCACAAAAAGAACTTCTGTGACTCAAGTCGTCACCATAGTCTTACCACATCATTCAATTGGAATTGGCAGTCGAGCAGCCTGCAGACATCTTGCCTGGAGCTCATCTGATCTGTTGGCCTTTATTTCTCTTCTTCTTTCTCTGCTTTGTTCTCTTACTTTAACCTTCCTTCTAGGGAGGCTCAGACGGTTTGCAAGGTGTCCGATGCAGGTGCTTTTCCTGTCGCCAGTAGACGAGGGAGGGGAGGAGGGAGACGAGAGCGTGCTCCTGGTGGTGGAGGGAAACGAGAGCGCACTCCTGGCGGCGGAGGAGGACGGAGGCAAGTTTAGGCCCAGTGCGTGATGCAGCAGCTTCAGCTGTGTACAGACTCATGGCAGCGGTGTGGTCAGTACAGGCAAGATGGCAAGGGAAGGACTTAAACTGGCCAACTGCTTCCTGGTGGTGTTGGTCTCTGCATTGGGGTAGAAGGCCTGGATCCAAGCCCATGGCCAAGTACTTAAGAAGGATCGTAACGTTGAACTTTTATTTATTTTCTACTTGATACCCAAGATTCTGTATCCAAGTACCTGTGTATCTAAGATGGCACTGGGAGTGGTGAATTTGTACACTTTTCACTGTACTCCTGTATCTCTCTTAATGACGAGTTGCACTTCTGTTCCACGTGCTTGAAGATAGTGTTTCGCTGCCCTCTGATTGTATTTACGTTCATGAGGTCCTCAAGGAGCAATTTGTTGAACGCATGAGATAGTGGCTCAAAGCCACATGGATACACATGACAATAAAATCAAATTCCCTAATTCATTGTGAATAAAAACCAAAAGAACTGTGGATGCTGTAAATCCGGAACAAAAACAGAAGTTGTTGGAAAAGCTCACCAGGTCTGGAAGCATCTGTGAAGAGAAATCACAGTTAACGTTTCAGGTCCGGTGACCCTTCCTCAGAACTGATAGTAGCTAGGAAAATGTCAGTTTATATGCAGAAGGTAGGTTGCGGGTGTAGGGGTAAAGAGTGAATGAAAGGTGGGGATAGAGCCCAAAGAGAGAGAAGAAAAGTTGGATAAGTCAAAGGAGTTGATAACAACCTAGCTAGGAAGGTGAATAGCTGTTTAATGGCTAACAATAGGTGGTGTGTAATGGCAGACAACATGATAACAAGGCCTGGTGTGTGGGGTTGGAGCCTAGGACATGACAGTGTTTAGGCCCTAAAATGATTGAACTTGATATTGAGTCTGGAGGGCTGCAGGGTAACCAAGCGGAAAATGAGGTGTTATTCTTCCAGCTTGCGCTGAGCTTCACTGAATCACTGCAGTAGGCCTGAGACAGAGATTTTAACCAGGGAATAAGGTGGTGTGTTAAAGTGGCAGGGAACCAGAAGCTCAGGGTCATTTCTGTGGGCAGAATGTAGATGCTCTGTGAAGCGGTCACCCAGACTATGCTTCCTTTCCCAACGTGGAGGAGACCACATTGTCAGCAGCTGTCTCTTAATGGGGTACATGGAACATTCGTTGTTCCAGACCTATTCTGTACCCATCCCACAACTCTTTCTCCAATATATTGATGATATCATCGGTGCTGCTTCCCTCCCTCATCTGGAATTGGAAAAGTTCATCAATTTGGCTTCCAATTTCCACCCTGCCCTCACTTTCACCTGGTCTATCTCTGACTCCTCCCTTCCGTTCCTCAATATCTCTGTTCACATTTCTGGGGATAGACTAGCCACTAATATCCACAATAAACCCACCAACTCCTAGTGCTACCTGGACTATACATCATCGTACTATGCTTCATGTAAAAACTCTATTCTTCTCCCAGTTCCTCCATCTCGATCATGTATGTTCTGAGGAGGCCAACTTTGACAAGGGAGCCTCTGAAATGTCCACCTTCTTCCTCCTTGACCGAGGATTCCCCAGCACCAACAGGGCCCTCAACTGGGTCAGACCCATTTCCCGCACTTTCGTCCTCACCCCCTCGCTTCCCTCCCACAATAGCGATAGGGTTCCCCTTATCCTTACCTACCATCCCACCAGCATCCACATCCAGAGGATCAACAGCCGCCATTTCAACCACCACCAGGCACATATTCCCCTCCCCTCCCTTGTCCGCTTTCTGCAGGGACCGTTCCCTTCAGGAAACCCTGGTCCACTTTTCCTTACTCCCAACACACACCCGAAAGCCCCACGGCACCTTCCCCTACAACCACCATAGGTGTAACACCTGCCCATTTACCTTCTCCTTCCTCAGTATCCAAGGGCCCAAACATACCTCCCAGGTGAAGCAGCACTTCACCTGAACTTCACACAATGTAGTCTACTGTATTCACAGCTTGCAATGTAGTCTCCTCTACATTGGGGAAACAAAGTGTAGCCTGGGTGACTGCTTCATGGAACATCTACATTCTGCTCGCAAAAATGTCCGAGCTTCAAGTTGCCCGCCACTTCAACACACTACCCTGTTCCCTTGCCAACATCTGTCTCTGGCTTGCTGCAGTGTTCCAGCTGGAAGAACAGCACCTCATTTTCTGCTTGGGAAACCTGCAGCTCTCCAGCCTCAATATTGAGTCCAATAATTTTAGGGCCTGAACTCTTCCATGTCCTAGGCCCCTACCCAACACACCAGACTTTGTTATCACAGTCTGCCATTACACACAATCCTATTGTTAGCTATTAGCAGTCTGCATTAACAACTATTCACCGTCCTAGCCAGATCATTACTTACTACTTTGTCTGTCCAACTGTTCTTCTCTCTTTGGGCTCTATCCCCATCTATCATTTACTCCTTACCCCTTCCCCTCTGAGATTTTCCTATTATTAGTTCTGAGGAAGGGTCACAAAATGTTAACTGATGTCTCTTCACAGATGCTACCAGGCCTGCCAGCAGCTTCTGTTTTTGTCACTAATTCATAGGGCGACTCTCCCTTTAGAGTGAGGGAGACAACTGGTGGCAATTTAACCTCAGGGCCACCACCACACCTCAGGCAAAGGGACGGGTTTAGAAAGAGTCCTATGTTGTAACCTCAGCCAGAGTGGGAATTGAATCCATACTGTTAGCATCCCATTGCTTTACAAACCACCCATCCAGCTAACTGAGTTAAACTGACCCCCTCTTGAAGGCTGGTTGCACTTCTGTTTGATGTATTTGAAGACAGTGTTTCGCTGCCCTCTGATGGTTATATTGCAGTACTGCCCCTGTCATATTTATGCTCATGAGGTCCTGAAGGAGCAACCTGTTGAACACACAAGATAGTGGCCCCAGGACCAGCCTAACCCTCTCTGTCACAGTCACTGATACATTTTCAATTGAGAAAGAGCAAACTTCATGGCTCCTTGTCAGGAAATCAGGATTTATCCTGTCAAGCAGCCCCCACAGAATCCATGACATTTCAATACGATTACCTCACATACTTCTGAATTCCAATGTGTCTCGGCTCAAGCTGTCCAACCTTTCCCCAAAAGGTAAAACCCTCATGTCAGGAATCAGTCTGGAGAAGCTACTCTGAGCTGTTTCAAAGCAATCCTTTCTGAAGTAAGCTGAACAAAACTGTACTCAGTACCTCACTCAGCAGGAGTCCAGTGTTACTAAGACCCTGTACAGATGCAGCAAGAATTCATGGACACTCCACCCCATTTGCAATAAATGCCAACATTTCTGCACATTGCACGCCCATAGAAAAACATTTCAGCCCACCCTTTCCTCATATCACTGCCATTATTACTTCTGTTTAGAATGTTGCCAATTCTCTTTAGAAGTTCCTGGAGTCCAATGCAGGTGTGAACTTATCTTGAGGAAGGAATTAAATCTCAACGCAGTTTCAATATGTTCCCAAAGCAAGTGCTGAGAGGGATAGAGTGATACCATTCAATCACAACACGTAGAGCTCAATCCCAAATAAATACAGCACAGCCATTAGTAAATAACTCATTTCATTTCCAAAATACCCTGTGTGTAAAGCACGAAATACACATTTGAAGTTTCAAGTCTATATACAGACTCAAAGGTTATAAAACAATTGCTGTTTCCAGATGGTACAAAGTGTTATTTCACCAGTGTGGGGTCAAACCTGGAGAAATCCTGCAACAATCTCCATGGAAAACCTATGGATAAAAAGACAAATGCCACTTTAACGCCAATTTAATTGGCCAAGCTGGAGGTCTCATGTGGAACAGTGAGCTGAATGGTTTAACTGGCACACGATCAGCGAGGAAGATCTTGTCAAAGTACAGCTTGCAGCTGTCCTACAAGGGCCACCAGCCAATGTAGAAGCTGCCTCTGTCATGCCCTCTCAGACAGGCAGCGTGAAGAGGGTTGACGGGTCACAAATACATCACTGCACCTCCAAACATGTCCCCAGAAAGTAAAAGTCTTGCATTTCTAGAGCACCTTAAACCATCCTCAGGATGATCAACCACTTCATAGGCAATTAGATTTTTCTTTTGAAGATGAACTCTTATAATGTATGAATTGTGGCAGCTGATTTACGCACAGCAAGATCCTGCAATGTCAGGGGATCTGCGAGGAGGGAGTGCTTGCACTGTTGGAGAGTCAGTATGAGGGGGTGCTGTCAGTTTGTAAGAAGGGAGCACTGCACTGTCGGAGGTGCTGAAAGTTGGAGCTTTTGTACTGTCGGAGAGTCAGTACTGAGGGAGCGCTATACTTTCCGAGGGTCAGTATAGAGGGTCCCTTGCACTGTCAGAGGCACAGGACTAAGGGAGCACTACACTGTCATACAGTTGTTACAGAAGTGGTGGTGGTCGGGGGGTGGGTGGGGCAGGGGGGAGCATTGTCAGAGTCGTCGTTGAGGCAACAGTGCACTGTCAGAGGTCCTTTATTTGAAATGAAACAACAGACTGCTGCATTGTCCTCCTCTCACGTGAATCTGAAAGATCCTATGCCCATGATTTGGAATAAGTATAGGGTGTAGTTCTCTGTGGCAAATATTCAGCCAGCGTCAACGAAAGCAGACAGTTACCTTATTTCTCGGAGCTTTCTGTGTGCAAATTGGCTGCCACGTCTCCTTCAATACAAGTTTTGGTTTAAAAGTACCCACATTGGATGTGAAATCACTTTGGTAAGAAGTGAGGTCCTGAAAGACAGTGAGTAAGATCTTTCCTCAGTCTTCATTTCCTTCGGAAAAGTTTTCAGACCAGGTCCTCCTGTCAGGATTTCATTTGGCCATTCGAAGCCTGCAGTCTTTCAGACTTCCACCTACAGGGGCATCCTGAGGGAAGGAAGAAGTCCTGTCACCAGGAGGAGCAGCATGTTGTGCTGTGCGCTGACGCTCCTGTTGCACAAGTTTCCACAGCAGCAGCTGATTTCATCGAGAGATGAAATAGGAAGCCCACAAACCTCCATACTCACACAGCCTCGAAACGGAAAACGGGCTTTACCCTTTCGAACGTCTGAAAGATTAATACACTGTCAGGGCTGCAAATCATTACAAGGCCTCACTGTGAAGGCCATCGATATATTCTACACTTCGTCACTATGGAAATGAGGGAATACTTCCATTTAAAAAAGACATAGCAGTGAGATTTAGATAACATACCTAGATTTTCTCTTGCTGACTTATTTCGGACTGAATCCAAAAGCAACGGGGAAAACCCTTAAAAATGAGAAAGGATTAGGAAAACATTATGCTGGGTAAAGTAGGAGGCACTTCTTCATACAAAGACAGAAGAAATCTGTATTTCTATCCTGATAACATCACGGAGACAGATCAACTGGGAAGGTCAAAGGCAAGGTGGAGAGATTTTGTTGGATGTAGAGGTTAAGTGTTACAAAACCAACGGTAGATGGAGATTGGATGGCAGGTTAGGCTCAAATGGCTGAACGGCCTCCTCTTTTGCCGGTTTAACAGGCTCAAGGGGCTGACTGACCTCCTGCTGTTCCTATGTAAGAGGCCTGAGGAGGGGACTGAATGACTTCTCCGGTTCTGTGAAACAGGCTCGAGGGGGCTGAACAGAGCTTCCTCCTGTTCCAGGAGGGGCTGTTAGCATATTATATGATGCAAAGTGATGATATTTGAGGTCAGAGAGAAGGGATGGATTTGGGCCTGGAGAAGGTTACTGAGATAGTGGAGTTGTAGGAACTACAGTAGGTTACACAGATAGGAAAATTTGTAAGGTGGAGGTTACAGGGATATTGAGGATTATAGGGGCTGAGGAGGGTATACAGATATTGAGAGTTGTAGGGGCTGAAGGAGGGTAGAGATTGTGAAGGGTGTAGGGGCTGGAGGGGGTTACAGAGATAGTGAGGGGCAGGGGCTAGATGAGGTGACAGAGATAGGAAGGATTATAAGCGCCGGAGGTGGTGAGAGAGATTGGGAAGGTTATAGGGGTTGGAGGAGGTTACAGAGATTGAGGAGTTTATAGGGGCTGGAAGAGGTTACGGAAATTGGGAGGGGTGAAGGAATGAATAGGGCTGGAGGAGGTTACAGAGACAGTGGGGATTGTAAGGGCTCGAGGCTTGTTCAGTTGGATCTGTTGGTTTAAGATGCAAAGTGATGCTAAGAGTGTGGTTTCAATTCTTGCACTAGCTGAGATTATCATTAAGGATTCTCAACCTCTTCCCTCACCTAAGGTGTTGGGACTCTCAGATTAACCACCACTAGTCATCTCCCTCTCGCTCTCTCTCTCTCTAATGAGAGAGCAGTTCTTTGCGACTATGGTGGCTTTAGGGGCTAGAGGAGTTGGCAGAGATGGGGAGGGTTGCAGCAGGCTCGAGTGATAGGGAGGGCTGTTGGGGAAGCTGCAAGTTACAGAGATAGGGAGCATTTTCAGGGCTGCAGACATTACAAAGATAGGGATGGCTAGAGAAAATTACAGGGATGCGGAGGCCTGTAAGAGTTGGTGGAGGTTATAAAGAAAGACAATGTTACTGGTCCAGGAAGTTAAAGAGATAGAAAGGTTGAGGGGACTGGAGGAGAAACCAGAGATAGGGAGGATTGCTTCATGGGAAAATGTGCTTTATTCTTGGAGAGTGTGCTCTTATACAACACAATATTGAAGCAATCGCGAGTTTGCTAAAAACACAAGGCAATTTTGTGAATAATATTAAGTTTAGGAGGCGTACTTACGATCAAATGATCCTTTGAAGTAACCTGAGGCACAATATTCCTGATTAGAAGTGCATTCAATTTTCTTTAAATCACCACGGCAACTGGCTTCAGTACATCCATAGCATTCCATGCCATTTTTACTCTCTGTTATTAATCAGTCCAGTGTCAATGTTGTGACTTACACAGTTCCATTCAAAACCAAAAGAAATACTTAACAGTTCTACAGCAGCTATTGCAACCTCAGGACATTCCAAAGCAGTTTCCAGCACAAGTCAGAGAGAGTCAATATTTCAAAGAGTAGTCACAGCTGTAATGCAAACACAATAGACTTTAGTAGTGCAACACCGCCTCTAATGACCTTCCAACAGTCAGGCAGTACTTCAGCATGGACCATCTGAATGTGCACTGCACCCTCAGTGCTCACTTCCAACAGTGTGGTGGCAATTCAAGACTAGCACACTGACAGCCCAGCTGTCCCTCATAAGTGACTCTCCAATGATGCAACACTCCTTGAACACTGCCCCCCCTTCAGTACTGACCATCCAACAGTGCAGCACGCTCTCAGCACTGAGTCTCAACGGTATACAGCTTCCTCAGTAGTGACCCTCTGACACTGGAAAATACCTTCAGTACGAACCCTCTGAAGGTGCAGCAGTATCTCATTGCTAACACTGACAGGACATAATTCCCTCAGCACTGACCCGACCCGCCGACAGTGCGGGGCTCCCTCAGCACTGACCCGACCCGCCGACAGTGCGGGGCTCCCTCAGCACTGACTCTTCAATGTTTTAATGCAGTCTCAGTACTGACAGTCTGAGTGCAGTGCTTTCTTATTTCTGACTCACAAATAGTGGGACCAAAGTGGGCCTCTCTGTATATGAATAAATTTCTCCCAGTCAGCAGCTCTGCGATGAATGTGGTGCCAATATGTTGGCAACCAAGTCGTGTGTAGCAAGATCTCACGTATTGCAAATAATCTGTTTTAGTGGCATTGCTTCATTTCACAAGGGATATTGTTGCATGGTGACAGTTTAGACAACATATGAACATGAGAATTAGGGCAAGAGTAGGCCTTTTTACCCAGCATGTCCAATTCATTATTTAACAGAATCATGGCTGATCTTCTCCTTTAACACTATTTTTCCACATCGTCTTTGCATCTCTTGGTGTTCATAGTAATTCAATCAATCTCAATCTTGAACATAATCAAGAACTGAACTTCTATTACTCTCTGGGGCACAGAATTCCAAAGATTGGACTGTACAATGTTTTCCTCATCTCATACCTAAATGCCCCTTGCTTTATTCTGTTTCTGGACCTTGGTCTCACCAAGGCTGTATATAATTGCAGTAAGATATCCTATTAGTCAAAGTCTTGTGTAAGACATGTCAATACATCATTTGCCTTCTTAATTGCTTGCAGTACATACATGTTAACTTTCAGTGACTCAAGGGATCAACGGTCTTTGGGGATTGGCAAGAAAGTAAAGTTAAAGCTACAGTCAGTGCAGCCATGATTTAATTGACCAGTGGTGCCTAATTCTTCACTTTTTTAAATATTCTTGCCTTAGAGACAAATAGTAGTCCTAGGACACCCTTTTCAACACTTTCCTCAAAGTACTGGTTGCAGTTGGGGTTGGGCAGTGGAGGGATGGTGAGGAGTAGGGTGTTCAGAGAGCAGTGGTGGGCTCTTATGCCCTGTGACAAAAGTCACATCCAAAACGTAGCACCTACAAAGTACACACAGCAAGTGCTGACCTGGAATGACTGTTCACGTTTCAGGCTTGGAGCTTCAACCCATGGTTTCAGACTCAAGAGGCTAAAGTGCTACAGTCCTCCCACGCTCAACACCGCCATTCTAATTGCATTGGAGGAGAATGGTATTACCTGGCAAGGTGTGGTTGTTGCATAGGTCAGTTCTGCAGCATATGATACTCTGCTTTATGCCACCCGTGTTTAAGGATACACCACAGTGCGACCCATACTCACAAGACCTCTCAACATACGAAACTGGAGAAGAAAAATGAGTGCCTGTTATTAATAATCAACCTTGACAAAAAAAAATGACAAAAAAAGTCACAGAATCACAGAATTTGTCAGAGCAAAGGAGGAAGCCATTCGGCACATTGGGAATGACACGATTCAAATTGTCTCTAAAACAATCTCAAGTAGTGCATTCCTGACCCTCACAAATTGCTGCATGTAAAAGCTTCTTCTCACATCGCTTTTGCTTCTCTTACTAATTACGTTAAATATGTGCCCTCTCATTCTCAATTATTTCACCAATGAGAATAATTTCTCCAGGCTCCTTGTGGTTTTCAACACTTCAATCAAATCTCTCCTCACCCTTTTTTAAAAAAAGAAAGTCCAAATGTCCCCCATTCTCTCCAATGCCTTCATATCCTTTCTAAGATGTGGCACCCAGAACCAGACACAAAAATCCAATTGAGGCCAAACCAGTGTCTTATGCAAATTCAACATAATGTCCTTGCTCTTGTACCTTAAGTCCATATTAATAAGTCTAGAATATGAGCTTTATTGTACACACTCTCATCATTCTTATCTTGAAATCATAATCCTATAATCTTGACAGTGCGTAAAGAGGCCATTCAGCCCCTTGGGTCTTCACCTATCCTTCAAAGAGCATCCCACCCAGGCCCAGTACCAGCCCTCCACCCTAACCCCGTAATCCCACATTTCCCATGGCTAATCCACCAGCCCTTCACATCCCTGGAAACTATTGGGTAATTCAGTGTGACTAATCCACCTAACATGCTTTGGACTGTGGGAGGAAACCTGAGCACCGGGAGGAAACCCACACAGACACAGGGGGAATGTCCAAACTCCAGACAGACTGTCACCCAAGGCTGGTATTGAACCCCTGCCTCTGGCACTGTGCAAACCACTGAGACACTGTGCTGCCTGAGGGAGGATGAATTTTTTAAAAGATTGGATCTTAAATGGATTTTAGATTTTAGTTCTGTAAAGGTTAAATTTGTGTTTAAAAAGTCAAAGTCATTTTTGAATTGTGAAGTTAAAACAGCCAATCTAAGAATTGACTTTAGCCAAATAAAATGCATGGGGAAGTTATTTGCTGAAAAGGTACTATGGTGAATTTCATAATCTGCAGGGGGAAAAAAAAACATGATCAGGGCATGAGCAGTTTGAGTTCAGAAGGAAAGGTTTTATATGAAGAGGAGGACAGTGAGTTTGTGGGAGTCTTCAGACCAGAATGAAGCCGTTAGTTTTTTTTAAAGCAGTACAAGGAAAGGAGTTAGTAAAAATCTACTATTAAGATTCAGTGAGAAAGATGTAGTGTGTTAAACAATATTGTTGTGCCTCTGGAAGAGAAGGAGAGAATTCCATTGGTGAGTGTGTAGAAAATCACCAAAAGGAAAAGTTTACAATGGGGTCAGTTGAGTTAAGAAATGTTACAGTTTTTATAAAAGTGATATTTCATTTGGGTTGAGTGCCTGTAAAGGATATTGCCTGAGAAAAGCAGTTAAGTAGTTTGGTTTCCTTTTTTTAACTGTATAATAAACTTTGATGCTCTTTTGTTAAAAGTGCATTAGTACCAAAATATGTTCAATGCCTGACCGCTGGAGTAACCAAAAAGCAAAAATAAAACTTAACATCTATCCAGAGACTAAGTCCTGTCTTCACATTGAGAATACCCTCTAGTATGCTGTGTGGCATTATCACTGTGCAAAATGGGATAGACTTTGAACAGATCCAGCAATTCAGAACTAGGTATCCAGGAGATGCTGTGGGCCATGAGCAACAGCAGATTTTTATGCCAATGTAAGCTTTAACCTCACAGCCCATCATATCCACTGCTCGACTATTACCATGAAGCTAGGGGATTGACCCTGGATCAATGAAGAGTGCAGATGGGCATGCCAGGAGCAGCATCAGGCAAACCTAAAACAAGGTGTCAACCTGATAAAGTTACAAAGCAGGGTTACTTGTGTACCAAACAGTATAAGCAGCAAGTGATAGACGGAGCTAAGCAGTTCCACAGACATGGATCAGATTTAAGCTCTGCACTTCTGCCACACATAGGTGTGAATGAAGGTGGACAATTAAACAACTCATTGATACAGGAACCTCCACAAATATCCTCATTCTCAATAACGGGAGATTCCAGCACATCAATGTAAAAGACCAGGCTGAAACATTTGCAACCGTCTTCAGGCAGACATACTGAGTGGATGATCTACCTTGGCCTCTGTGGGGGTCCCCAGCATCACTGATATTAGTCATTAGAAAATCCAATTCATGATGTCAAGAAACAGCTGGAGGAACCAGTTACTGCAAAGGCTATGGGCTCTGACAACATTCTTAAAACAGTCCTAAAGATTTTTTTTTCCCAGAACATGCTGTGCTCCCCCCATAATCAAACAGTTCCAGTACAGCTTCAACACTGGCATCTACCTGACAATGTGGAAAATTGCCCAGGTACAGCCTTTAAACAAAAAACAGGACAAATTCAACCTGGCCAATTACTGCAGAATTGTTGAATACAGTTTAAAGGTTAAGACAGTTTCTGACTCAACTACCCTTTCAGACAGGGAGTTCAGACTCCCAACACCCACAGAGAAAAAACTCAACTCTCTTCTCAGATTTCTACCTTTTACTATATATATCTATGCCCCTGGTTACTGACCCTCTACTAATAGGAAAAGCACCATCTTAGCCACAGTATCTACGCCCCTTGTAATTTTATACAGCCCTACCAGTTCCCCTCTCAACCTTTACTTTTCCAAAGAGAACACCACCAATCGATCCTGTCTTTCCTCATAGCTCGGAGCCTGCAGGCCAGGAACATGCTAGTAAATCACCTGTACACCTTCTTGACTGTAATCATAACCTTCCGATAATGCGGTAACCAGAACTAAATGCAGTACTCAAGTTGTGTTATATAGTGTTTTATATAGTTCCAGCACCTCCAGGCCGACAACCCTGTGAATCTCTGTTCTGTCTAATTCTAGACTCTTAAGCATCGCTTGTTTTCCATCACTCCAACATTGGTGCCTATGCTGGACCCCTTGTAGAAATATCTGCATCATCTATAACTATGGGTGAAGTACCTGATGACTGGAGGGTGGCTAATGTTGTACCTTTAAGAAGGGTTGTAAGGAGAAGCCAGGGCACTATAGACCTCTGAGTTTGACTTTGGTTGTGGGTAAATTGTTGGAGGTTAATGGACATTTAGAGAGGCAAAAAAAAATTGATTAGATGTAGTCAACTTTTTGAGGAATTTACCAAAAAGATTGAGGAGGGCATAGCAGTGGACATTGTTTCCTTGGCCTTCAGTAAAGCCTTCGACAAGGTTCCTGGAGTAATTGGAACCAGGGGACCTCATTAACTACAAGGTTCTTGATTGTGGTTGTTAACCTGGGCCAAATCAGAAAAGCCCAGGCTGACCAATATAACCAGGAGATTAGTATCTCCTCAGTTCAGGATTGACTCCAAGCTGGCTCGCCACAAGTAAAGCAAGGGTGAGATAACAAGGTGTAGAGCTGGATGAACACAGCAGGCCAAGCAGCATCAGAGGAGCAGGAAGGCTGACGTTTCGGGCCTAGACCCTTC
>NC_063378.1:7194152-7231291 GCF_021869965.1 Rhincodon typus | reverse complement strand
GAAACGTCAGCCTTCCTGCTCCTCTGATGCTGCTTGGCCTGCTGTGTTCATCCAGCCCTACATCTTGTTATTTCAGATTCTCCAGCATCTGCAGTTCCTACTATCAAAGAAAGGGTGACTTGGTGACAGAATACCGGCCTCTGTGCAGTTATTTCAATTGTTTTGAACATTTTGCTGAAGTGAGTGAGAATGCCTTACACAATGAATCCAGTGTCTTGGAGCAAGTTAAACTTGGTGTGCTCATATATTTCTAGCTGAAACGAGCCTTACAGGAACTAACAGACAAAAATAGAAATTGCTGGAAAAGCTCAGCAGGTCTGGCACCATCTGTGGAGAGAAATCAGAGTTAACATTTCAGGCCAAGTGACCTTTCCTCAAAACCCCACGGAAACTAAAGCAGGTCAAACATAAAATGGAATGATGCTCTTAATCATCAAGTGTTGAGGCTGCTAAGTAACTTGAGCCATCTCGTGGGCAGCAATAACTTATTTTAAAACAGGAGCAGGCACAGGCAGATGTGCTGTTGTGTGCATTCCCATGTCAGCAACTAGACAGCAGTGTGCATCAGTGTGGCTTGACTTTAATAGTGGCACAACCATGTAGTGAAGCTGCTGTTAGGGTAGGGGAAAAAAAAGAAAAATTATATAACCCAGAGATTAGAATCTCCTCATTTGAGGACTGACTCCGAGCTGGCTGGCCACAGCCAGTGTACTGTGCGCTAGTAAAGAAAAGGGTGACTTGGTGACAGACCTGGTCTCTGTGCAGTTATTTCAGATACCATCCAGGGCAAAGCTTCCACTTGTTTGGCACTACATTCACAAACATCCACTTCCTTCACCATCGACACTCAGTAGCAGCAGTGTGTTCTTATCTGCAAGATGCACTGCAGAAATTCGCTAAAGATCCTTAGACAACTCTTTCTAAACCCACAACCACTTCCCCCTTAAGAACAAGGCGAGCAGATACATGGGAACACCAGTAACTGAAAGATCCCCTCCAAGACACTCACCATCTTAACCTGGAAATATATCGCCAATCCTTCACTGTCACTGGGTCAAAATCCTGAAATTCCTCCCTAAGGGCATTGTGGATGTAGGTACAGCACATGGACTGCAATAGTTGAAGAAGACAGCTCACCATCACCTAGGGATGGACAATAAATGCTGGCCAGCCAGTGAAGAAAAAATATATAGCTGAGGAGATTCTAATCTCCTCAGCTGAGGACTGACTCTGAACTGGCTGGCCACAGCCAGTGTACTGTGCGCTAGTAAATAAAGGGTGACTTGGTGATGGGAACTGACCTCTGTGCTGTTATTTCAGTGGCGACAAGAGTGAGAACCTAGGCCAACCCACAGCAGAGCCTTACACCAAAGCTAAGCCTCGGCCAAGGGGCGAAACAGCTCTTCAGGATCTGGGCCAGCAAGCCATTGTAGTTGATGCCAGCATGCAGACTCAATACAGTAAAGGAGTCCTACAAGGCCTGACTCAAGTAAGAAAACTCCGGTACCCAGGAAAGTGCATATCCTGGGAAGTCCATCTGCATGTGGTGTGTTGGAACAATTAAATTGCTCAGTGACACCCTAATTGGAACCGAATAAAATTAATGTTTGGTTAGATGGTCACCTAGTTCTCATGGAGGTCAATATCAGCGCAGCTGTATCCGTGGTTGCAAAAATCTGTCTTTAACAAGATTCACTCGGGACTCCAACCTTTAAGCTCGTGCAGGACCTCAGCCAGATTGAGATCATACTCTGGGGAACTGTTGCAAATTAAGGGTACAAATTCAGTTTCAGTCTCCAATGAGAAGCAGTTGGTGCAGATACCACTGACGGTAGTATTTGGCTCAAGCCCAAGTCTATTGTGGCGGAATTGGTTGAGAAAGATTCACCGAGATTGGCTTAACATTTTTCAATTGGAAAATGGCTGCCTCAATGAAGTCCTAGCAAAATACCCAGGAGTTTTTCAAGAAGGGCTTGGGACTATCAAAGGGACCAAAGCCACTTCACATGTTGACCAGGATACCTGGTGCCATTTGCATTGCGGGCAGAAGTAGAGGCAGAAATCAGGAGGCTGGAGTTTACAGAATGGGCAGCACTGGTTGCACCGATTGTGAAGCCTGACAGCTCAGTTCATCTTTGTGGGGGTTTTAAGCAAAGGATAATCCACTTCTTACAGCTGGATAAATACCCAATCCCTCATATAGAGGACTCATATGAAAAGTTGGTGGTGGGGGCTGTCCTTTATGAAACTGGACATTAGCCACACCTACCTGCATTTGCGACTGGATGAGGAGTCCCAGAAGTACACTCCAATTAATACCCATTAGGTTTACATCAATGTACAAGACTGCCATTTGGTGTATCATCAGTCTGTGCTCTTTTCCAGCAGACCATGGAGAACATTATAAAAGGGCTATCTCAGGTTGCCATTTATCTGGATGATGTACGAATAACTGGGAAGGCCAATAAAGAGCACTTGGAGAACTTGGGCATAGTCTCGCCCAGGCAGGCCTTACATGGGAAAGATGTGTGTTCCAGGCATCCCAGGTAACCCATCTGGGTTATAGAGCCAACAAACCGGGTTACATGCATTAGAAAAGAAAGTGAGGGGATCAAAGAAGCCGCAGCTCTCAGGTCTTTCCTTGGGTTAGTGAATAACTACACAAAATTTATGCGTGGCCTGGCCTCCATCTTGTGGCCCTTACACCTGCTATTGAAAAAGGGTCAGCCTTGGAAATGGTCACATAGCCAAGAAGCAGCCTTTACGGAAGTGAGAAAGCAGTTATCGTCATCTAAGGTGTAGCACATCATGATCCCAGGCGAGATCTGGTGCTGACATACGATGCCTCCCAGCACGGTATCAGGGCGGTGTTGGCTCACCGGTGGCCCAATGGAGACGTCTGCCTGATAGGTTCTGAATGATGTCGAACACAAGTATGCCCCGATTCAGTGCTGGGTCCTTATTCTCAATGCGTACAAGCACAAGTTAGAACGCCATCCAGAAAGCCAAGTGGCTAATGCCAATGCCTTGAGCTGCCTCCCACTGGCAGATACTCCACTGGTGGTGCTTCCCCTGGAAGAGTCTGTTTTGGTTTTAAACTTTCTGGACACCCTTCCAGTCACCATGGACAACATCCGACAGTGGACACAAAAAGATCCTGTTCCAGCGAAAATGAAACAGCTGGTGGTAAGGGGGGAAAACAGAAGGGCCATCGCAGCCAGGACTGAAATCTTTTTGGACTGAGTGAGACCAGATCACTGTAGCAGATGGCATATTACTGTGGGGAGCAAAAGTGATTGTCCCGAGTCAAGATTGCTGCCAGATACTGGCAGAACTCCACCAGGGTCATCCAGGGGCTTCCAAGATGAAGATGCTGGCAAGAAGCTATGTTGAGTGGCCAGGGTTGGATGCCGACATAGCTGCGTTGGTGGGGCAGTGCCCAGAGCACCAACAAGGACAAAAATTGCCACCACAGAACCCAACATTCATGGGAATGCCCAGGCAAACCCTGGACTCGGTTGCATGTTGACAATGGCGGCCCCTTAATGGGCTCGATAATCCTGATAAAAACCGAAAGAACTGCGCATGCTGTAAATCAGGAATGAAAACAAAGTTGCTGGAAAAGCTCAGCAGGTCTGGCAGCATCTGTGAAGGAAAAAAATCAGAGTTAACGTTTTGGGTCCAGAGACCCTTCCTCAGAATGCCAATACCTTCAGCCACCTCCCAGTGGCAGATACTCTTCTGAGGAAGTGTTCTGACCCGACATGTTATTCTGATTTTCTTTTTCCACAGATGCTGCCAGGCCAGTCAATATTCCTGATCATTGTGGATACCCAAAGTGGTTGGACGTGCATAAAGTTCATTCAGCAAACTCAGGGATGACAAGTGAGAAGCCGTGAGCATTGTTCACAATACGTGAGCTCCCAGAAGTATTAGTCATAGACAGTGGGATGCAATTTACCGGCAGGGAATTTGAGCATTACCTAAAATCCCATGGCGTTCAGCACATAAGGACAGCTCCATACCATCTGTCGTCCAATGGTCTAGCAGAGAGAGTAGTCCAAACGTTGAAGGCAGGCTTAAAGAAGCAACCTGCAGCATCAATTGATATCAAACTGTCCCAGTTCCTGTTTGATTATAGGACCACCACACAAGCAACTACAGGGATAGCTCCAGCAGAGTTGCTGATGGGGAGAAGACTCCGCACCTGATATTTCAAGACCGGTTGGGGTGGAGGGGGCGTGTTCAGGGATGAAACAGCAGCAGGAATGCCAATGCCAGCCAAATGTCTCCTCTAAGCGAGAGAGACAAATCAGAACCATGGACAAGGCGCTGTATGGGTACAAGGCGAGGTTGACAGAAGGTCAGGTCCTGTGGCTTACTAAGTTTGGGTAGGTGTTAACACATGGATCACCTGAAAGCTGTCACCTCGCAAACAGAGCAAAACATACCTAGCCCCTCAGAACAGCCAGAAAGCCTGTCAGAAACCATAGGCGCTCCCCCTCCGTCTATTGTCAAGCAAACCTCAGTGCGAAATGTATACAGCCTTGATACCGTGACCGAAGAGGAGGAAATTCTCCAGAGATGTTCCAGGCGCAACAGACGGGCCACAGTCCACTACACGTCCCCAATGTCTGAGTCTGACTCAGAGAAACCAGACCTGGGACGAAAACGTCGCAAGAGGAGCTACAAGCAAAAGACCAGACCTACATCCCCGGACTTACAGGGGGAAGGATGTAGTCATTGGAACTAGGTGGACCTCGTTGACTATGAGGTTCTTGATTGTGGTTGTTAACCTGGGCCAATCGGGAAAGCCTTGGCTGACTAATATAACCAGGAGACTAGAATCTTGTAAATTGAGGACAGACTCCAAAGCTGGCCACAGCCAATGTATTGTGAGCAAGTAAATAAAGGGTGACTTGGTGATGGCATACTGGCCTCTGTGCAGTTATTAAACTAAAATTGATCAGAACATCATTTAGAACCCTCCTCCTTGATTTCCACCGCCATCCTCCCCCATTCTGTTTCACATAATGCATTGTTTCTCATGTCCAGCTGAGAAGACAGACAGCATCTTGGTTTAATGCCTTATTTGCAAGACAGCAGCACCGACTATGCAGTGTGCCTACAGAACTGCATTTGAGCGGCACCCTAAAACTGGACTCAAGACTCTGGAGTGTGATATGAACCCAGAAATGTTCTAATTGAGTGACAAGTGTTCTACCAACTGATTCATGTAATTGAACTAATTCTTGAATTAAGATCCAATCAAGTTGGATTAGACTACTTTTTTGGGGTCGAAGAAAATAGAATCTCCTAAATTCAGTACTGACTCCGAGCTGACTGGTCACAGCCAGTATACTGCGCACTCATAAGTAAAGGATGACTTGGTAATGGGAACCGGTGTCTGAGCAGTTATTTCAGTTCCGCATGGTAGACTAATTAGTAAAGCTGGATCTCATGGGATTCAGGGTGAGCTTGCCAATTGGATAAACAATTGGCTTACCAGCAGGAGACAGAGACTGGTGGTGGAGGGTTGCTTTTCGAACTGGAGGCCTGTCACCAGCAGTGTTCCAGAGGGATCAGTTCTGGGCCCTCTTGTTTGTCATTTATATAAATGCTTTGGATGGGAATATAGAAGGTATGGTTATACATTTGGGGACAACACCATAATTGGTGGCATAGTAGACAGTGAAGAAGGTTTTCTAAGATTACAAAGGGAACTTGATCAAACGGATCAATGTGCTGAAAAATGGCAGATGGAGTTCAACCTGGATAATTGCGAGGTATTACATATTGGTATAACAAACAAGGGTACAGCTTATACAATTAATGATTGGGCCTTGGGTAGTGTTGTAGAACAGACAGACCTGGGGTTCAGGTACATAATTCTTGGAAGTTTGCATCATAAATAGACAGGGTGATTAAAAAGGTGTTTAGTACACTTGTCTTCATTGCTCAGTCCTTTGAGTATAGAAGTTGGGAAGTCATGTTAAGGTTGTACAGGACATTGGTGAGATCCCTTCTGGAGCACTGTGTCCAGTTCTGGTTGCCCAGTTATAGGAAGGAGATTATTAAGCTGGAGAGGGTTCTGAGGAAATTTACTAGATGTTGCCGGGTTTGGAAGGTTTGAGTTAAAAAGAAAGGCTGGATGGGCTGGGACCTTTTTCACTGGACCACAGGTAGCTGAGAGGTGACCTTCTAGAAGTTTATAAAATCATATAGGGTATAGATTGGGTTAACAGTAAGTGTCCTTTCCCCAGAATGGGGGATTTCAAGACTAGGGGACACATTTTTAAGGCAAGCAATGAGAAATTTAAAAAAGACATGGAGGCAAATATTTCACACAGAGTGGCTCGCATATGGAATGAATTTTCAGAGGAAGTGGTGGGATATGGGCACAATTCCAACATTTAAAAGACATTTGGATAAGTACATGAACAGGAAAGGTTTGGAGTGATATGGGCCAGGATCATGCAGGTGGGACTAGTTAAGTTTGGGATTATGTTCGGCATGGACTGGTTGGACCGAAGGGTCTGTTTCTGTGCTGTATGAGTCTATGATTATGGCTGCACTCTGGGTCTATGCTGTGGCATTCCCCCTTCAACCTATTTGTTTGAACTTCATCCATTACAACACTTCTTAAAAACTACCTCTTGGGCTAACTTGAACATTTGTCATAGTACCTTCGCAGTGCATGTTATCATACTTTGTTTTACAATGTTGCCTTGAAGAACCTTAGGAATACTTATTATGTGAAAGGTGCTTACTCAGCAATATCCAACAAGAAATCAGATTCAAGGACCAATTTGATAGAAGTCCTTAGAATTACAAAAGGAGTTTTGACAGTGTAGCTGAAAAGATGAAGTTCCTACTTGTGGGCAAAACCAGAACTTGGAGCCATTGATATAAGACTGTCATTAATAAATCCAATCAGAATTCAAGAGAAACCTCTTTACCCAGAAACTGGGGAGAATGTGGAACTCGCTCCCGCAGAGACTGGTCAAGTCGTGGCGATGTATTACAGGGGGAAGCTGGATAAACACAAGGGAGAAAGGAACAGACGGAGATGGGGATTTGATATGAGTGGGTGAATGGAAGCTTGTGTGAAGCACAAACACCAGCATGAATCATTATGGACCAGTATGGATAGCATGTTTCTAGGCTGTAGGTTCCATGCAATGTATTATTCTATCATGAAAGATTTGTTTCCTTACCATTATCCACGATTGATAATGAGGTTATACAGACATCTGGACTGTGGCATTCAATGTCTTTACATCGGAGTTTAGGCAGATTCAGACAACTCTTGCATTGGAGTGAAAATACTACAGTGAAGCAGAATTGTTAGTGATTATGTTGAAAGGGATCACACACGTGAGACTGTAACAGATGGATGAATTTCCCCAATGACCTCAAATATTAGGTGACCCAAAGCCCTCACAACTTCAGGTGTGATTACTTTTGCTGCCAGTTTAGGGGTCCGCGCTGTACAAACTCTAACCTAGAAGAACTTAATAAATACACAGCTGTCATTAGTAATTTAATCAGCAGTGATGAAAGAAACAATGTGAATTTCAAAATCACCTTTCACAACTTCCTGATGCACAAAAGCTCTTTGCTTAACTATGTACATTCTGAGGCATAGTTACAATGTAGGAAATACCACAGCCAATTTACACGTAGAAGCTCCAAAATGTGCTTTCAATTTAGCGATGTTGGGGAACAGATAGAAGTCCTTTCCAACATCCTGAGGAGAGATGCAACCCTCCTCCAGTGTACCATTCCAGTTACCTGAATTGTGCTCGCCACAGGTGGTAGGAAGTGGTAATATTTTCATCTGTCTTTGTCTGAATACAACAGAATCTCAAAAAGACAGCTACACAGATAGGGTACAGTCCCAAGAATAATTGATTAGTTTTTGGCAAAGTTGTGGATCCAGATCATGGACATTTTTAAATGATCTGTTAATATTTGGAGACAGAGTGAATTAACTTTGTTTTAGTACGTAGCTTTTTAAAAAATTTTTTCAAAAACAACTATTTATTGGTTGTTTTCAAATATCATGTCGACTCTCTCAACTGTTGTGTGGAATTTGTTAGAGCTGTCAAAATATGAGCAGTGCTTTCAGAACAGGTTATTGGATGGAAATGTAGCCTGAAACTCCTTGGTGAGATGGAAACTCTAAATAAACAGATTATTTTTCCACTTTTGTAGTTAGAGAAAAATCACCCTGACAGGGAAGGATTTCTAGTAAGAGCTATATAACTGCATTAACATGGAGTAGTGAAGGTATGCATTTTACTGAGTGCCCTCTGCATGCATTTATATTGTATATACCTAACTTAAATACTCATCCCAAAGGTTTGACAACATTACCGATAATTAGTAATGGTCATATATTTCTTACAAACCTGCTCTATTACACCAGTAATAATAGTTATTTGAATATCTGGGATCTTGCTCTTTAAACTCAATGATTCTCTCTGGCTCATCACAATATTATCAGCCAATGAAGCAGTAAGGTATGTAACATGGGAGGGGCAACAAGATCCCAGTAATAGTAATATGATAACAACCGGATCATCTGCCTTTCGCTGAAGTTGGTTGAGAGATTGATTCCCAAAAGACTGGTGAGGGATGAGGGACAGCAACCTCACAAGACCTCATTATTCAAAATGGTGACTGAGGGATCTTTTATATCCATCTGAAAGGGCAGTCAGGGACTAGATTTGGATGATGGCATCTCCAGCAGTATAACACCATCTCAGTATGGGTGCTGTGTGTGCCAGCCTGGGTTTTCAGTCTTGTCACCGGTTCAGGGCTTCAGGTCAAACCACAACCAATGATCTGCTCTAAAAATTCTATCCATGTTTTGATAAATCCCACTACAGCAGTGGAGACAATTCCCACCACATTCAAAAACAATCAACAATATTTTTTTAAAAGTCCATTCACCCTATCTCCAGATGTCAAATGGTGTTTGAGCCTGTCTCTGTTTGGTCTCTAAGTCAAACCATGATAGATGAGTACCTTGAAAACAGAAATGCTATCTTTTCTCCAACTAATAATCTTACAAAGCAAGGCAGTGATATCCCTAATTGATTAATTACCAGGAATTCTTACCTCTGAGAATGATATTGCAGAGAACGGATACTACCAATAAAACCCTCATTGTATCTTGTTGCCTTGTTTGTCCTTGTCCTGAGGTTTATCAGTACTGAATATTCGAGGGGTAAGAGATCAGGTGTCCTGTATTATTGAGAATTCAGAATAAAAAGAATGAGGGAAGATGTGTCATGACATTGCTAGGTCATCGGTTTTAACTTGCTTCCAAATCCAGTCTAACCTATTGGAGGGAATCTTTTTGATTCACTTACTAACCTCTTCAAGCAATATTGGTCTCCTTATTTAAGAAGGGTTATATTTGCATTGGAGACAGTTCCAAGAAGGTACACTAAGCCGATTTCTGGAATGAGGCTGTCTACTACTCTCTACTCATTGTAGTTTAGCAGAAATACAGGGGGGTATTATTGAAATGCACAGCAACTTCGTGTCAAATTTCTGCCATTTCCCAATAAGCCAGCATATTGTTTCTTTTTAAATAATCATCCAATGCTCTCTTGAATGCCTCAGCTGAACCTACCTTACCACACTTCCAAGCAGAACATTCCAGACCAGAACAACTTTTTTTTTGCATCTTTAGCAAAACACTTTAAACTGTGCCCTCTAATTCTTTATCCATTTATGAATGCCAACAGTTTCTCCCTATTTACTCTGTGGTCACCCTTCACAATTTTGAAATCTTCCATCTATCTCCCCATTGCCATCTCTTTTCCAAGGAAGACAGTCCCAACTTCTCCAATTTTTCCTCACAACTGAAGTTTATCATCCCTGGAACCACTCTCAAACCTCTTCTGCACTCTAATGCGTTCATATCCTTCTTACAATGTGGTATTCAAGACTGTACGCAAAACTCCAGCTGAGGTCTAACCAGCGTCCAATCATAACTTTCCTACTTTTCTATTCTATAGCCCTATTAATGAAGCCTACAATACTGTATGGTTTATTAACAGCTCTCTCTACCTGACCTGTCACCTGTAATGACTTACGCACATATACACCCGGGGTCCTCTGCTCCTGAAAACCCTTTAGAATATCAAATTTTATTTTATACTGTCTCTCCAAGTTCTTCATACCAAAGTACATCACCTCACACATCTCCACATTGAACTTCAAACACCTCCTAACTGCCCACTGCACCAGTTTGTCAATGTCCTTTTGAATTCCCGTGTTGACTTCTTCACACTTTACAATGTTTCCAAATTTGTGTCATTCACAAACTTTGAAATTGCCCTTTGCACACCAAGATCTAGATCATTAATATAGATCAGGAAAGGTAAGAGTCCCAATCCCAAAGAAATTCCACTACAAACATTCAATCATTACTCTGTTTCATAACCCTCAGCCAATTTGGTACCTACGTTGTTATTGTCCTTTTTTATTCATTATGCTTTAGATGTCTTCAAGTCTTACGAGTCTTACACCTTTTGAAAGTCCGTATACACTGCATCAACATCCTCCTCCGCATTATTTGTTTGAAAAATTCCAACAGCTAGACAGTGTTTTTCTTCAAACGTTCCATTCTGACTTTTCTGAATCAATGCATGTTTTGCCATGTGGCTATTCATTCTATCCTGAATAATTATTTCCAGAAGATTCTCCACCATCAAAGTTAAGCTGACTGATATGTAGTTAATGAGGATATCCATACAATCTTATTTAAGCAAGGATGTAACATTTGCAATTTTCCAGTCCTCTGACATGAACGTGGAATCAAAGATGAAAGGATTATTACCATTGCCTCTGCAATTCCACTCTCACTTCCTTCAATATCGTTGGATGCATCTCATCCAGTCCCAGTGTCTTATCAACTTTAAGTACCAACAGCTTATCCAATAGCTCCTCCTTGTCAATTTTAAATCTTTCTGACTTTGCACCTGTCACTATGGCCTAGGCAGCATTTGCCTTGTAGGTAAAGACAGATGCAAAGTATTCATTTCTACACCGTGGCATTACTTCCTAATATTCTCTCCGCAGCCACAGAATCCCCCAAGGGTACTGCCTTCCCAATCTTCATCCTCCTCCCCTGCACAACTAGGCTATCTTGTGGCTGCCACAGACTTGGCTCCTGCTGAACTCCTTCGAAGGGCTGATCGCTGATATCCAGAACGGAGAACGGTCGCAGCAAGTCGGACCTCTGAGGGGTCCTGCATTCCCTGCCCAGGTTACCCGTAGCAAAGGTCACCTGGTCAATTCTCGTTGAAATTGGCAGAACTCCCCTACGCAGGATGTGCAATTATGATTTTGTCCATGAGTGAGAGTGAGTGTGTGCGCATTGCTCCTGCTTATCCATCCTACCTGGACCTGCAGTGTTCTGGGACCGTCGTAGAATCCCTAGAGTACGGAAAGAGGCCACTCATCCCATCAAGTCTGCACCTACCCTCCAAAAAGCATCCCATCCAGACCCAGTCCACCCACGCTATCCCCAATAATCCCACATTTACTTTGGCCAATCCACCCTGACCTGCACATCATTGACCTGTGGGAAGAAACCCACACAGACGCGGGGGGAACGTGCAAACTCCACATAGACAGTCACCCGAGGCTGGAATCAAGCCCGGGTGCCCGGTACTGGCAGTATTAACCACCGAGCCACCATACCGTTTACCACCACCTTTCCATATGCCGTCCAGCCTCCATCGAACCTGACCCGATGTTCTTCGCTGGCTTTCGGTCACAACCCCATCACGTTTCTTCCTCGGTTGCCTTTTAAGGATTAATCTTCGAAGGTCAACGATGCTGACTTACAGTCAGAAAATAAACCCTGCATTGGCATCCTCTCTGAGCAAAGGGGCGTCTGGGAGGTTGATCTTTGACCCTACAAAGACTGGCATCCCATTGAGGTCTTGGGTGTCTTTAGTTTCAGGGGCAGTAAAACCCAAAAATAACCCACTAAAGGGGAAAAAGTAAGGGTTTTACATTTAATGTCGTGTGCCTGTTTGGTATTTTATTACGATTCTAAACTGCTCTATTCAGCAGACTGTCCACTCACTCAACGCCCTAAACAGCTTCTCCGCAGCCTTTCGCTCCGTCCCGCCTTATATAGCCCCGGGAGGCAGCCCCTGGGAAGGGGCGGGGCTTACCAGTCACGTCCCGCCCTGCCGCCGCGTCGGTCATGTGACGGGGTGGCGCTCCAATCAGGTGGCCCCCAGCTCCCGCGCGGACCGGCGCGAGGCGCGGGCTCGAGCGCCACCCACCCCACCACCAGGCAACGGCCCAACTTCAAAACAGCGCCGCGTGACCCCGACGGTTATTCGACCCCTCCCGCCATGACTAGCCTTCAAGAGGCTAATAGAGAAAGGACATATAATCACAAAGGGCATTAAGGCGCCCGAAAAAGAATACATATCTTCTCAATGAGTCATTAAGGTGACTGAAAAGGGACATAGCTTCTCAAAAAAAAGAGGAATTGGAAAGATAACATGTTTCCCAAAGGTCAATGATGGCAGGAAAATGGGCATAAAGAATGCTGGAAGAGAGAACATCTTCTCAAATGGCACTAAGATGGCTGAAGAGAGTATAGGTTTTTAGAAGACACTGAGATGCCTGAAAAAGAGAATATATAATTTTTCAAAAAAGTCATTAAGGAGCCTGCAAGAGATGGCACAGTTTGTCAGAGGGCAACAAGATGGCAGAAAACAAGGAGACGCGTCTTCCCAAAAGGCATTAAATGCCGGAAAGTGAAAGCAATCTTCTCAACAAGGTGTTAAGATAATAGGATTGACAAAAAAGGGCATATTTTCACCAAACACAATAGGATGACTGGAAAAGTGAATGCATAAGAGTCATATAGATCGGAAACAGACCTTTCAGTTGACTGATCCGCACCGACCAGGCATCCCAATCTGACCAATTCCCATTTGCCAGCATTTGGCCCATATCCCTCTAAACCTTTCCTATTCATATACACATCCAGATGCCTTTTAAATGTTATAATTGTACCAGCCTCCACCACTTTCTCTGGCAACTCGTTCCATACACACACCATCCTTGGTGTAAAAAAGTTATCTCTCAGGTTCCTTTTAAATCTTTCCCCTCTCATCTTAAACCTATGACGTCTAGTTTCGGACTCCCTCACCTTAGGATAAAGACCTTCGCTATTCACCATATCCATGCCCCTCGTGATTTTATAAACCCCAAATAAGGTCACCTCTCAGTCTTTGACACTCCAGAGAAAATAGCCCCAGCCTATTCAGCCTCTCCTTACAGCTCAAACCCTCCAACCCCGGCAACATCCTTGTACATCTTTTCTGCATGCTGTCAAGTTTAACAACATCTTTCCCAGAGAAGGGTGACCAGAATTGTACACAGTATTCTAAAAGTGGCCTCACCAATGTCCTGAACAGCCACAACATCACCTCCCAACTCTTGTACTCAATGTTTGGATCGATGAAGGCAAGCATGCCAAAAGCCTTCTTCACTACCCTGTCTACTTGACACTTCAATTTCAAGGAACTATGCACCTGTACCCCTGGTCTCTTTGTTCGGTAACAGTCTCCAGGACCCTACCGTCAAGTGTTTAAGTCCTGTTCTGGTTCATCTAACCAAAATGCAACACCTCACATTTATCTAAATTAAACACCATCTGCCATTTCTTGGCCCAGCCGCCCATCTGGTCTGCTCTCTGTGTAAAAGAAATTGTCCCTCATCCTTTTTAAACCTTTCATCTCGCTTTAAAAATATGCCCCATAATCTTGAAGTTCCCCCATCCTTGGGAAAAGACACCTACCATTATCCCTATTTATACCACTCATGATTTTATAAACCTGTAAGGTCACCTCTCAACCTCCTTCACTCGAGTGAAAAATGTCCCAGCCTATCCAGCCTTTCTTTGTAACTCAAATGTTCCATTCCTGGCAACATCCTGGTAAATCTTTTGTGAACCCTCTCCAGCTTCATAATATAACAGGGAGACCAGAACTGGACAGTAGTCCAGAAGAGGCCTCACCAATGTCCTGCACAACCTCAACATAATGTCCCGAACTCCGATACTCAAAGGTCTGAGCAATGAAGGCAAACATGCTAAATGCCTTCTTAACCATCCTATCTATAGTGATCCAAATTTCAAACAGTTATGTACCTGAACTCCTAGGTCTCTCTGTTCTACAGCACTGCCCAAGGCCCTACTTTTAATTGTCTTTGTTTGCTTTACAAAAATGTGATACCTCGCATTTATCCAAATTAAACTCCATTTGCCATGCTTCAGCCCAGTGACCCAATTGATCAAGAACTCTCTGTAATCTTAGATAACTTCTTCACTGTCCATTATGCCACCAATCTTGGTGTCATCCGCAAACTTACTAACTGTACTTTCTACATTTTCATCTAAGTCATTTATATAAATGACAAATAAAAGTGGACCCAGCACCAATCCCTATGGATAGACCTCCAGTCTGAAAAACAACCCTCCACCACCACTTTCCATCTCCTGACTTTAAGCCAATGTTGCATCCAATTAGCAAGCCCACTCTAAATCCCATGTGATCTAACTTTACTAATTAGTAAAACGTGCAGAACCTTGTCAAAGACTTCGCTAAAGTCCAAGTATACTATGTCTCTGCTCTGCCCTCATCAATCTTCTTGGTTACTTCCTCAAAAAACTCAATCAAGTTTGTGAGACACGATTTCCCTCATCTTCTTAAAATGCATCAATTTGACTGAAACGGGGACATAATCTCATGTAGTTGGAAATATTAGAAGCATATGAAGCAATGGTTAGCACAAGGTCGATGAGGCCAAACAATGGCCTCTGTGACAAAGGAAGACTTCGCAACATAGACCAAGCCTTGTGTCAAGGCATCAAACTTTCTAAAGGTGCAACCATCTTGTCAAAACGTAAATATGGCCCAAAACTAGCAACCGACCACAATGATTCGAGCTTCAGATCTTTTTTCCTACTGTCGTTTGAGCATTGCAGGAGCAAGTTGAGTTGGTCTCCTCAGCATTGCCAACAGCCAGCTGTCCCCAACAGAACAATCATGGAAAGTTTCAACATTGTGCGAGAAGGACAGACGTGAGCTGGAATGTAGTAGACTACTCTAGGAAACCCTTTGATTTGTTAAGATCCTTCTGGGTAATCCTTCAGATCATGAATCGTTGATTGAAAATCAAAAGGAAGAAAACTACATGTTCTCAGACAGCAACAGAGAAACAGAACATTCTTTCATGGAAGGTGTGCATTAATATAGCCCAGTTCATGGTCTCAGGGTGTCCCAAAGTGCTTCACGGACTCTACTTTGAAGTGCAAGTTGCTCTAGCAAATCACATCAGTTATGTACAGCAAACTCCAACAATGACTAGTGAGCTAACTAGCAGTTTCATCTTTCTGTCAATAGTGTTGGTTGAGAGATAAATTTTGGCTCCAGGATGGTTGGAAAAACTCAGGAGTGAAAGGAGCAAAACCAAAACAACTCACCGATGTCTCTGTTCCAGACTTGTGCTAGAACTGGGCTTTTCTGAATTTTTGTTTCCTTGTCTCTTTGTGTGTTTGTTTGTATGTGAATGGGAATTTTAAGAAAGGGGTAAGAGTTTAAGTGGGAGAATTCTTTTTTTATTCATTTATTGAATGTGGGTGCTGCTGGTTGGCTAGCATTTATTGCCCATTCCATGTTGCCCTTGAGAAGGTAGCAAGCTGCCTTCTTGAACTGCTGCAGTCCACCTGCTGTGGGTTGACCCACAATGCCATTAGGGAGGAAATTCCAGAATTTTAACCCAGCAACTGAAGGAATGACGACATATTTCCAAGTCATGATGGTGAGTGGTTTGGAAGGGAACTTGAAGGTGGTGGTGTTTCCATACATCTTGTCCTTCTAGATGGAAGTGGTTTTGGATTTGGAATATGCTTTCTGAGGAACTTTGTTGAACTTCTGCGGTGCATCTTGTAGATAGTACATACTGTTGCTACTGAGCTTTGGCAGTAGAGGGAGTGGATGCTTGTGGATGTGATGGCAATCAAGTGGTCTGCTTTGTCCTGGATGGTGTCAAGCATCTTGAGTGTTGTTGGGGCTGCACTCATCCAGGCAAGTAGGGAGTATTCCATCACACTCCTGGCTTGCGCCTTGTAGACGGTGAACAGGCTTTGTGGAGTCAGGAGGTGAGTTAGATGCCACGGTATTCCTAGCCTCTGATCTGCTCTTGTAGCCACTTTGTTAATGTGGTGAGTCCAGTTAAGTTTCTTGATAGCCCCCAGGAAGTTGATAGTGGGGGATTTAGTGATGGTAACACCTTTGAATGTCAAGGAGCAATGGTGAAATTGTCTGTTACTGGTGAAGTATGGCTGGCATTTGTGTGGTGTGAATTTTACTTGCCACTTGTCAACCCAAACTTGGGTGTTGTCCAGATTTTTGTTTCATTTGAACACAGACTGCTTCACTATCTGATGAATCACGAATGGAACTGAACATTGTGCAAATATTGGCGAGCATCCCGACTGCTGGCCTTATGATTCAGGGAAGGTCATTGATGAAGCAGCTGAAGATGGTTGGGCCTAAGATACTAGCCTGAGGAACTCCTGTTATAAGTTAACAATTCTTGCTTCCTTTTTGCCATTGGTTCCAAACAATTTCCCTGAAAGTCTGTTAACCGAGTTTCTTTACTTGCGATTTCTTGAACTCTTACACTATTAGTAACTTGTACCTGAACACCGACTTTAAAAGCACTCTCCAACTTAACATCTACAATAAAGATAACATGTTGCTTCACCTACTGGACATTCTTCTTCATGATGCATTTTTCTTTGCGTCACAACATAAACATGTACTCTGTGTAAGTGGTGTATTTATATTTCCTGCTCTTTCAGCAGTTTTAGCATGCTTTCCTTGCAGCCTTTCTGAAGGAAGGGCCCAATCACATTTGAGTCTACTTTAGAGATGATCCTGACCGAAACCTTGGTGTTTCTCCAATGTATACCCTGGTTTTGCTTTCTCTATTCAACCTGCTTCATGTAATTCATGACCTGCTCCATGATAGATCTTTCTTTGTCTGTAAGAGGTCTGATAGCAAACTCTCAATTACAGAAGCTTGATTCAGCCATAGACAAATTAATTGCCTAAAACTCAGCAAGTATAATTATTAGCTAATAAGATTGTTTATAAATACATCAACAGATCATCCCGGTTTCTAACTCCTCTGGTTTAACCTCTCCTGTTCTATTCTGAATTTTTTTTCTTTGAACTTAATAAGTGTCAAATGCTATAATTCCTCTCCAGTCCCATTAACGCCCTGCCTTGCCACGACATCATCAACCATTGGTCCTATGGCAAAAGGAAATGTAATGATCTGGTAATTCTGAACTTTTGTTTGTAATCTTGCAGCTATTCTGTACCTCGCAAACTGGCATTTGCAGAAGGTCTATCTCTCTCCGTGCTGAGCTGCTGGGTTAATAGTAGTACCTATTCCATGAGCATTGCTTGCCACGTTGTTCTAGTTCTGAAAGCTGCTTTTTTTGTGAAGCCTTTGCTGCCTCCTTCATAATTGAGTTTTATTTCCTGTCCCCTACTTCTCTTTGGGGAGGAATGGTCACCATGGTTGAGCTTTCTCTTAATCACTTGGTAATTGTCATTGGCTCTATTGTATTAGTAATTTGGTAGAGGAATCCATGGAAACCTAGAAAATAAGCAGGAGTTAGCCATTTGGCTCATTGAGCCCTGTTCTATCATTCAATGCTATACTCCATTCTCTCCCCATTCTCTTGTCATCTTTAGCCTCTGGAAACCTGTTTTCTTAAATATATTGAGCAATTTGGCCTCCATTAGCCTTCTCTGACAGAGTAATTCCAAAGGGTCGCCACCCTCTGAGTAAAGAAATTTCTCTTCATCTCAGTCTGAAATGGCCTGTCCCGAATTCCCACGACTGTGACCCTTTGTTCTGGACCCTCACAGCTGGGAGAAGCATCCAGTTTGTCCAAATAAGATCCCCTCTCATTCTTCTAAATACAGGCCCATGCAACCCAATCTCTCTTCAGACAGCAAACCTACCATTTCCTTCCAACTCTTTACTCCAACTATATACATTACTAAAAGTGCCACATCTCTCTCAGTCTACATCTGAGATTCTCTCCCTGTCTCTGTGTTCTGCTCATTTATTGATTAAATCACCATTCACAATGACTACTGGATTTATGTTAATCCTTCAGTGCTCAAATAGTGCCTCAGCGCTTGCCACTTCTTGGGAGAGTCTGTCAAGTATACTTAATGCTGGAAGTCAGACTGAAAATTTGACACGCGAGAAACTATGTGTGGATATGGTTGGACACTTGAGATAGTTTTTGAGATCTTTCCCCAAAACCTTTCACACTTGAGAAAGGGTGATTCAATCTGCTGGAATGTAGGAAAGGAAGTATTAAGATTATTTGCTGTCAAAACAACTCCAATTCCTCCCCTGCTCCATGCAGTTGGAATGTCAATGCGGTTGGTCTTGTATATTAATCATTTTACTGTTATGCAAACTGTCTGCAGGGAGTTATTAACTTCAGGACGATCTTTGTTTGAAAACAGGCAGGAGAAACTGGGAGTTAGCTATCAGAATGCTCCAAATCCACTTCACACTCGTAAGCTACCCATTCAAATTACAACCACCTTATAGGCCACGTTCTCACCTCAATTTCATAAGAAAACAGGTCCTGAAATCTCCCTTTAAGGAAAGACTGGTTCCCAGCAGATGGAGCATAATGTGGGGAAAATGTGTATTGTTCATTCTGTATGGAAGAATAATAAAGCCAAGTATTGCTTAAGTGGAGAATGACTGCGGAATACAAAAGTGCAGAGGTATCTCAGTGTTCTAGTGCATTAGTCACAAAAAAATTAGTCTGCAGGTTTTGCAAGCAAATAAGGAAACTAAAGAAATACTGTCCTTTATTACAAAAAAAAGTGAACATAAAACTAAGGGTGTCATACTGCAGTTATACAGAGCATCGGTGGGACCATATCTCGAAAATGCTGTGCAGTTTTGGTCTCTTTATTAAAGGAAGGATGTAGATATGTTGGAGACGATTCAGAGGAGGTTTACCAGATCAATACCTATTATGAGCAATATGTGGAAAGGAGGTTCCTCTTATCGGTGGATTCAGAACTAGGGGACACTGTTTTAAAATTAGGGGCCACCCTTTTAGGACAGAGACGATGACAATTTTTTTTTCTCTCAGATTTTGGAACCCTGTATCTCAGCAGACAGTGGAGGCGGGGTAAATGGAATATTTTGAAGGTGGATAGATTCTCATTAGGCAAGAGAATCAAAGGCTATCAGGAGTGGATCCGAATGAAGCTTGTTAAAAACTAACAGATAAGCCTTGATCTTATTGAATGGCACAGCAGGCTTGAGGGGCCTATTTCTGCCCCCAGTTCATATGTTGCTTGGAACAGGAGAAGTTTGCAGGAGCCCAGTTACAGAGTAGATATAAAGAACACACCTTGGGCAGTCCATTTAAAGTGTTTGGGCTTTAATCACACTGAGAGAGCTTCTGTAGATCTGGCTGGTCCCCAGGATGGAAGATAGCTGCATACCCATGACCTTCCATACTGTGAGGTAGCTGGAGTCAGGTGACCAATGGGCTACCCAAAGCTTCAAGGAGGCACAAAGATAAATATGAACTGTCAACAGCTTGTAATCACTCGCCAGCAAAGGGGGAATGACAATATCCTCCAGGACCTGTGTTTACTACCAGAATAGCCAGTGGTTATAGCAGCTGGGCGAGAGATGTTATGATTCCAGCTGATAACAGATCTGATGAAGGGTCTAGGCCCGAAACGTCAGCCTCTCTGCTCCTATGATGCTGCTTGGCCTGCTGTGTTCATCCAGCCCTGCACCTTGTTGTTTCGGATTCTCCAGCATCTGCAGTTCCTACTATCCCAGAAAAAAATCTGTCTAGTTAGATCCAAATTTTATTTTTTTTAAAACCGTGCAGGTTAGTATCAAGTGGTAGCCAGTGTACTTTTAACACAAAGAATAAAGTATTTATTAAACAAGGAAATAAAAGGAACAAAAACTGTATTACACATGTTAAAAGGTTGAGAAGACATCAGAAAAGAATTCACATTCACACATTCTTTTTATCCCAGCAATATCCTTACAAACACCAAACCTCACATTCTGATATACACCATATACAGTGACTAAGTGACTTTACAGTTTATTTTATTTCTCTATATGTCACTGGATCCCTGTCACTGGGTCACGGCACAGATATTTCCTCTTCTACACTTTTTAATGTACTGAATTGTTAACTCACAACTCTGCTTCAAAGTTGTAAAACCTCATTAAAATTTATGTAAACAAAATAAACTTACACACTTCTGGGTACCACAGTCCCAAGCTCACAAATGAAGCTTTAAAAATGACTAACCACATCATTCCCTTCTTGAAGCACAAGGTACAATGTGTGAATTAAACATAAAGTTATATATTGTTCCTAACATAATCACTTGGCCTCTGCCATTTAATAATATGAGGCCAATCTGACTGTAACCCTAAACCTACATTCCTGAAAATGCCCAATAACCTTTCACCCCTTTGCTTACCAAGGATGTAGTCACCTCTGCCTCAATTAACCAAAAGCTTTGTTTCCATCACCTTTTGAGGAAGAGAGTTCCAAAGAAGGAGGAATACCTCATCCATTTCTGCCTTAAAGGGGCTCTCCTTACTTTTAGATGCTGACACCATGTTCTCCCACGAGGAAATATTCCCTCTACAGCTGCTCTGTCAAGCAACCTCAGCAGCTTCAGTCAGTTTGCCTCTTACTCTTCTAAACTCCAACAGATGCGAGGCTGACCCATCTAACCTTTACTCATAAAAGGCAATTCACACTTTCCACGCATTAGAGCATGCCTCATAAGGATGGAATAGAGGTGAACCAAATATAGACTTCCGGTCCCCACCTCAACAGGTTGTTTGTTGCTCTATCTTGTAAATGGAAGGATGGTCGCAACACTTCCCTGCTAGAGGTCAAAATTCAAGGAAGCACAGATTTAAAACAACGGATTAAAGGTAGAATTCAGGAGAAACTCTCACACAAAGAATGGTGAGTAGGTTTATAATTCTATCACATTTGAAGAAAAATGGAGCTGCGCTTGCAATGCTGTGACCGACAACGTGATGAAGCAAGGTCTCGGCTGGCACAGACATGATGGGCAGAATGGCCACCTTTAGTGCTGCTGGTTTGATTTGAACATTTGGGTTTTTTTTAAAGATATCCAGGGTTAGGGAAACAACCTACACCTAGGACTGTTTACAGCACAGGCACTAGAGTTTTCAGGAACGAGAAAGCCATGGCATCCAACACCAGTATATGATGCAGAACCAGTCAGTCCATTTTATTAAAGCAATCCCTCACACTCAGGGAGGAGACCACTCTAAAGACAGGAAAAGAGGAAAAGGTTTCATTCACTCTAGCTCAAGGCATTTGTGGAAAGAATACACACATAAATTCTAGAACAGGACAGAAAGTGAAAAATTGACAGGACACAATTATACCTGGCACCTAGCAAAATGTCATGATCAGACCCCAAGCCTTTTTGATAATGTAACTGCTAAGCAGGGATTTCACTGACTTCTGAAAGATTCCCTGTGCAAACCCACGGAATGTCACGCCTTGGAAGATGCTAAGGTAAGTTTTATAGGGAAAGACTTCAAAAAGGGAGAAGTGCAAGACAACACAATTACCGCTTTGCAGCAGAAAGAAGCATTTCCTGTGGATTACATTCCAAGCTGTGGACATAAGTCGAAAAACATATTTGAGGTTTAATCTTTGAGAAATATACACAACAGAGGTCAAAAACAAAGCTCTGAGTGCTTAGACCCAGTCAACAAGGAAAGAGAACAATGGAAACTCAGTTTATATGCAAAGTCATACAACAGTCCATTATTTACTCTTCACAACAGCTGAGACTGATCACATATCTTTTACTGTTTATATTTTTTTGGACTCACTTCACATTTCTGATCTGCGTTATTTCTTTGTATGGTTAATAACTAATTCACTTATTCTTTCTTTAACTTGAGAAACCTGGTTAAATTCTTTCCTTTTTAGAACCTAAATTAATTTCTCTGGAAGTTGTCAGTGGCTCAGTGGTTAGCACTGCTGCCTCACAGTACTAGGGTCCTAGGTTCAATTCCAACCCTCAGGTGACTGTGTGGAGTTCATGCATTCTCCCCCTGTCTGCATGGGTTTCTTCCAGGTGCTCCAGTTTCCTCCCACAGTCTAAAGATGTACAGGTTGGGGTGGACTGCCCATGCTAGAGTGCCCAGGGATATGGAAGGTAGGTCAATTAGCCATGGGAAATACAGGATAACAGGGATAGATGGGGCATGGGTCTAGGTGGGATGCTTTTTGTAGATTTGATGGGCCAAATGGCCTGCTTCCACATTGTATGGATTCTAAGGTACAAGGGAAGGGATTCCTCCAGTTAATCTTGGAACAACTGACTGAGGGGGTGGATGGAGAAATAAAGGAGAACTAATTTAACCCTTCTTCACCCACGAGCATAACAAACTGCAATATTCCATCTGGAACCACAGCAAACTGGGGAACCTTTGACAGGGTCTTCGTTGTAGCAACGTTGAAGCACCTATTTAAAAAGGTTATGTGTGACACTTTAAAATCTTTCACTAAATCTACGGCATTTGTCAGTTGAAAAATGCAATCTTCCTTTCTTAATTGGGTCCAGGTCCCTATTTGGTTTATGTTGGTAGAGGAACAGGCATCAGTGACTTGACAAGACAAGGCTCTTATCTTAACAGGATGCAGTTTATTGCAGGACGGTAGTTATCCATAAGTTACATTTGTATGTGTTATGACTTAAATAGGAGCAGTGCGTTCAGATTTGACCTCCACTGTTCCACAAGCTGTCACTAATGTGTAACTAACTAATTTAATCACCAGGGTGATCAATTTGTCTGACCGACTGCTCTCCAGGACAATAGCAATTCACGTCAGGTTTCATCATTAACAGAAAAATAACTTTACTATAAACACAATTATTCTTTAACAAATGGCAGAGAACAAAGAAAGGATTATTAATTTATTTTTATGTAACTTAAACTGTATCCTTTGAACGCCAAAAACACACAGACACATTCATAAATAACTTAGCACCAGACAGATGGTTTGATATAAATATGAATTGAATCATTTATTGAATTGAATCATTTATTGTCATGTGTATTCAATGTAAAAATACAGTGAAAAGTGTATACCTTCACCATACATCCATGGCGCCGTTCGCATTAACTTGGAATAAGATAAGAAAAAAAAAACTTAAGAGAGTCCAACTTTCCTTTTCACTGCCGTAGTCCCACTCCAGGCTTTCCAGCCCTCCCCATGCCTCCACCACAGTCCCGATCCGGGCTTTCCAGCCCTCCCCATGCCTCCGCCACAGTCCCGATCCGGGCTTTCCAGCCTTCCCCATGCCTCCGCCACAGTCCCGATCCAGGCTTTCCAGCCCCCCCCCCCCCCCACGCCTCCGCCACAGTCCCACTCCAGGTTTTCCAGCCACCCCATGCCTCCGCTAGCGTCCCACTCCGGGCTGCGTCACTGGCTTGCTCTCACTGCCACTGCCCCACCGGCCCATGCTCGCCGTCCCACTCTTGATCCACCACCATCGCTCAGGCCCCACACTCGATCCGCCGTTGCTCAGGCCCCACACTCGATCCGCCGTCGCTCAGGCCCCACACTCGATCCGCCGTTGCTGCAGGACACAACCCGAGCATTTGGCTCCCGCCAAGCGGTTCCCGGTCGCGTTCCAGCTACTTCCTGACTCCTTAGGTAGGTAGTTAAAAGGGGTGGGGCATGGAAATAGGGTGAATAATAATAGATAGGGAAAACAAATCACTGAAAATCAAAAGTCTAGATCACAAGAAGGAGAGTTAATTCTCACAGTTCTTTTGATTTTAGCAGTGATGATGTACTTTTGCCCATAGAACGATGGTTACTTTTCAGTTTGATGGTTGGTCAGGTGGACCTAGGTCTTTTCTTGTATTCAACTTCTTCCTTGTAAATTTGTTCGGGGTTTTCGTTTGTCTTTTCACCCTCAACAAGAGAAAGGAAAAAGGTATTTTCTTTTAAAAAATACCCCGAAAGAACTGCCGATGCTGGAAATCAGAAACAAAATCAGAACTGGCTGGAAAAACTCAGCAGGTCTGTTGGCATCAGTGGCAAGAAATCAGAGTTGACTTTTCGGGTCTGGTGACCCTTCTTCAGAACAGATGGTAGCTAGGAAAAAGTTGGTTTTCTTTCTTCAGGCTCTATCTCCACTTTTCATTTAATCCTGACCCCTTCCCCTCGCTCTATCTCCTGCATTAAAAAATGACTTTTTTCCCAGCTACCATCAGTTCTGAGGAAGGGTCATTGGACCCAGAACGTTAATTCTGATTTCTCTCTGCTGAAGCTCATTAGAGTCATACAGCACAGAAACAGACCCTACAGTCCAATTCTCCCACACACGATCAGACATCCCAACCTGGTCTAGTCCCATTTGCCAGCATTTGTATCCCAGTATCCCACTAAACCCTTCCTATTCATACACCCATCCAGAGATAGTAAGAACTGCTGATGCTGGAGTCAGAGATAACACAGTGTGGAGCTGGAGGAGCACAGCAGGCCAGGCAGCATCAGAGGAGCAGGAAAGCTGACGTTTCGGGTCGGGACCCTTCTTCAGAAATGGAGGGGTGTTGATGGGTTCGGCAAGTGAACCAACCACAGCATCCACAACCCAAGCTATAGATCTAGTCAAGAACCTTAGACCTTATAAACTCCCCTTCACACACACACACACACATACACATAAATACACACACACATACACACACACATATACATACATACACATACATATACACACACACAATAACAAAATATGGGTGTTATGCCTGTAGAGAAAACTGAGGAAGCAGCTCAATGGTCTCATTTCACAGAATCTGATGAGATGGTTCAAACACTGCTTCTTGCTCTTCCTTCTCCAGATGCTTTTACTAGTTTGCAGGAGGCACAGTGTGGCTGGTTCACTCTTATAAAAGGTCTGTGACTTGTTAATTAAAAGTCACAACTTACAGCACCTGCTGAAGGAAGAATAAGTTGTCTTCTTTCGTGTTTAAAATTGCTTTTACTGCACAGAACAGAGAGAGTTCCTGAGCCACACTTGTTGCTCGCATCTTTAATTTCATGTTTAATTCTACCTCCTACCTCATCCCAATTGTTTGGGGCCTATTGACAACTCCGACTACCATCTCTTGGTGATTCTCAGCTCCATCCATAATGATTTCACAAAAAAGATTAGTAGGGAAATTAACATTTCATGATTAGCTTAGTTTAGGTTTAATCACGCAATCAAAATTTATTTATTGATTTACATTATTTTGCTTAACAGAAATTGATGTAGATTTTAATTGGGTGGCACAGTGGTTAGCACTGCTGCCTCACAGCACCAGGGACCCGGGTTCGATTCCACCCTTGGGCAACTGTTTGTGTGGGATTTGCACATTCTCCCTGTGTCTGTGTGGGTTTCCTCCCACAGGCCGAAGCTGTACAGGTTAGGGTGGGTTACCCGCAGTGTGTGGGTTAGCTGTGGAAAATGCAGGGTTATGAGGATAGGGTAGGGAGGTGGTTGTGGGTGGGATGCAGCCTTAATGGGCTGAATGGCCTGCTTCCACACTGTAGCAATTCTATGAAATGCCCCCATGGAATTGTGAACAAGGTGAAGACAACACACTAACATTTTACAGGACGGAGCTGAGGACTCCTGTTTAGCTCATTCCCATTTCAAGATTAAGGCCCCATGGCGAAGTAAAGGGAAAAAAAACACACATACTCCCAGCTGATTAGCCACTCGTTATCAGCAACAAGACGCGGCAAAAAGGGAATTGCTGGAAAATAAAAGCCGTATGCTCTTTACATTTTATAATCCTTTCGTCTTTCATCACTCTAGGCTCTGATTGGCAAACCAATACTTTTTAATGTTTCTCAGTACATGTGGCAATAATACAATAAAATAAAATCAAAGAGGGCAAGGGTCTTAGGTGAAAGATCACTTGATGTAGCCTATATTTTGCAATTGCTCACAGACCCTGAGGACACCATCTCATTGAGAGCAAGAACTCATTACCTGTCAGCTTATGGTGAGACACAAAGGTTGCTGTTTCTCAATTGAAGATTTATCAGTAAGCTGAAGATGATCCTGTGGTTTTAAGCCACAAATCAGTATTGTGGCATGAACAACAGAGGGAAGTGAATCAGTGTATTCAAGGACATCAAACAGAGGTGAAACTGATCAACAATGTTTGAGAAAGGTGAGGTTAATAGTCTGAGACAAAGTTCCAGCAGAAATGTCAACCTGTTTTCCTTTTTTATGGAGTGTTCCCTAATCTACTTTCTTCTCCTAATCAACCCTGTCATTCCCTCCTTTTGATTTTAAAGCCATTCCTGTCCTTTCTTTTCACAGCCTTGCTGCTTTTGTTTGCCACCAAATTTTGACCACGCTGTTAAAGCTCCTCAGATGGGCTTTATTCCCAGTGCAGGGAAAAGGCCATTTGGCCCATGATGTTCATGCTGATTCTCCACCAGGGCTGTCCCCTCCTACTCTACAGTAAAGCTTGACACTAGCCCACCCTTGGTGTCTTAATTGATCCTGAGATGAGTTTCTGACCATGTATTCTACCACTCCACCCCTTGATATCATCCAACTTTCCCTGTTTCTGATTATAAGCTTGAACACTCACCTGTGCATTTTGTTCCCTCTTGATTTGGACCATTCCAATTGTAGGCTATTGAGTTGGACGATCAGCCATGATCATGAAGAATGGCAGAGCAGGCTTGAAGGGCCGAATGGCCTCCTCCTGCTCCTACCTTCTTTGTTTCTATGTCTCCTGCCAAGCCTCCCATCTTCTACCCTGTCAATTTGTGCCCACTCAACTCCTACCATGTGTCAAGTCTATTTCATCCCTAATCTCACTGACCTATACCAATCCTCACTTCACCAACCCTTTTGAGTTAAAACTCTCATCTTTATTTTCAAATTTCTCTTTGGCCTCCTTTCATCACCCTCATTTTCTGTATCCTCCTCAAGCCCCTACAACCCTCTGAGATCTCTGCTGTTGTGTTTTATATCTTACGGCTGATATGCAGTATACCATTCAGGGAAATGTTCATGATATCATTACTGTGTCATAGCACACACTAAAAGATAACATTGATACAGGAGTTCGTGCCAATATATTAACGCTATGCATGTGACTCTCAGTAAATGGTGATCTGCGTTGCACCTTACAAGAGACAGATCACACTGGTACACCAATACACATGCTCACTGGCTTCTCAAAATCTTCTACCTGGTGAATACCATCAGTCTAGCAGTGGCAGGATACCTCAGTGCAGATTCAAACTGCAAGCACTGTGGTGAAACAGACCAGGAGAGATGGAATTGAATAGCCCACAATCCCAAACAGCTGACCCTGGCCCACTCATACACAACCAAACAATTTTGAGAATAACAACATGTTGCATCCCAAAGGTGACACAGCCCAGCTTATTGATCTTCCAAGGAACTCCAGTATGCATATTCAGAGTAGGTTGTGATTGCAACTGAATGAGATGAGGAGAACAGATATCATTTCAAAGGTTGATCATCTCACAAATCAGTGTAACTCTATCACATGCAACTTAAAGTGAGATGACACTGTAAGAGCAAGGCCAGATCCTCTTAAAAGGTTTCAGTGTAAACTACCAACATTGGAAGAATGAAATCCTAAATTTTCTGGAGCCAGGTTGTTTTCCAAAATAAATGTTCACCCATTTAGCAGAAGAATCCCAGGAGCTCACAACATTTAGGATGGTACTTTTTTTCTGACGGTTACTATTTGACCTGTCAGTACGCCAAGACCTATCCGAGCAACACAAGGATGGGATTCGAGAAGATGTATCTAGCTGTATTCACATTGCTGATGATCATGGGTATGACAAAGGCAGAGCATCACCATAACCTTCACATATTGATGATGGGAGTGGATTGGCATTTAATAGCACAAAGCACTAGGCCAATATCAGCAGGACAGGCCTGTTTTTTGTGTCTTAACTCTCCCACAGGTTCTGTCCCAATCTAAGTACATTCAAGCATGTTAAACAAATGCTAATCCTTGCATTTAATGAGGATCGTTTCCTTAGATTTTTCAAATTGTCTCAACACATATTCCCAACTTCATGAAAAAGGTATCTTTTTTGAGTGGAGCAGATCTGGCAGCATCTGTGAAGAAAAATCAAGAGTTGATATTTCAGGTCTGGTGACCCTCAGAACCGGACCTGAAACTTTAACCTTGATTTTTCTTCACAGCTGCTTCCAGACCTGCAGAACTTTTCCAGCAACTTCTATTTTTGTTCCTGATTTACAGCATCCGCAGTTCTCTCGGTTTTTATCTCCTTTGAGCGATGCTCAAGGACAACGAGTGGCAAGACTATCCCAGAGGTTGTGGTCCTTGACGGACCTGCATGGGGTTGTGAACTGTTCTCTGATTTTCAGTGGACCCAGACAAAACAGCCAACATCATCAAAGACCCATCACACCCTGGTAATGACCTCCTACAACCTCTTCTGGCAGGCAGAAGATACAGAAGCCTGAACGCACCTACAATCAGGTTTAGGAACAGCTTCTTTCTGGCTGTTATGTGACTGTTGAATCGACTCTAGCCTCAAATAATGTAACCTGTATGTCTCTGAATCTTTTTGATCTGTACATCCTTTGCTTGCTGTGATCTGCCTATACCGTTTGTAAACATAACTTTTCACTGTATTTCAGTACACATGACAATAAATCAATCAATCAATTACAAAATGGTGAGATGCCAGTGTCATAGAGTCATAGAGATGTGCAGCACAGAAACAGACCCTTCGGTCCAACTCGTCCATGCTGACCAGATATTCTAAATTAATCTAGTCCCGTTTGCCAGAATTTGGCCCATATCCCTCTAAACCCTTCCTGTTCATATATCCATCCAAATGTTGTAATTGTGCCAGCCTCTGGCAGTTCATTCTATATACACACCACCCTTTGCTTGAAAAAGTCGCCCCTTAGACCCCTTTAAAATCTTTTCCCGCTCACCTTAAACCTATGCCTTTTAGTTTTGGACTCAAATGCCCTGGGAAAATGACCTTGGCTTTTCACTCCATCCATGCTCATGATTTTACAAACCACTATCAGGCCACGCCTCAGCCTCCAGTGCTTTGGGGAAAATAGCCCCAGCCTATTCAGCCTCTCCCTATAGCTCAAACTGTCCAATCCTGGCAACATCCTTGTAAATCTTTTCTGAACCCTTTCATGTTTAACAATATCTTTCCTATAGCAGGGAGACCAGAATTGAAAGCAGTACTCCAGAAGTGGTCGAACCAATGTCCTGTACATCTGCAACATGACATTCCAACTCCTACACTCAATGCACTGACCAATAAAGGTAAACATACCAAAAACCTTATTTACTAGTTTTGAGGAAGGGTCACCAGATCTGAAACGTCAACTCTGATTTTTTTCTTCACAGATGCTGCCAGACCTGCTGAGCCTTTCCAGCAACTTCTGTTTTTGTACCTTCTTTATGATCCTGTCTACCTGTGACTCCACTTTCAAGGAGCTATGAACCTGCACTGCAAGGTCTATTTGTTCGGCAACACTCCCCAGGATCCCACCATTAAGTGTAGAAGTCCTGCCCTGACTTGCCTTTGCAAAATGCAGTACCTCACATTTATCCAAACTAAACTCCATCTGCCACTCCTCAGCCCATTGGCTCATCTAATCAAGATCCCATTGTACTCAGAGATGTCCTTCTTCGTTGTCCATTACACCTCCAATTTTGATGTCATTCACAAACTTACTAACCATATCTCCTGCATTCATACCCAAATCATTTATATAAATGGTGAAAGGCAGTGGATCCCGCACCGATCATTATGGTACACCATTGGTCACAGGCCTCCAGTCTGAAAAGCAACCCTCCACAACCACCCTCTGTCTTCTACCTTCGAGCCCGTTCTGTACCAAACAGCCAGTTCTCCCTGAATTCCATGTGATCTAACCTTGCCAACCTGTCTACCATGAGGAACCTTATCAAACACCTTACTGAAGTCCATTTAGATCATGTCCACTGCTCTGCTCTCATCAATCCTCTTCGTTACTTCTTCAAAAAACTCAAATCAAGTTAGTGAGACACGATTTCCCATGCACAAAGCCATGCTGACTATCCCAAATCAGTTATTGTCTTTCCAAATACATGTAAATCCTGTCCCTCAGAATCCCCTCCAACAACTTACCTACCACTGATATCAGGCTCACCAGTCTATAGTTCCCTGGCTTTTCCTTACCACCTTTCTTAAATAATGACAGCACATTAGCCAAACTCCAGTCTTCTGGCACCTCATCCATGGCTATCGATGACACAAAGATTTCAGCAAGGGGCCCAGCAATCATTTCCCTGGCTTCCCACAAACTTTGCACATTTGCCCCATGCTTGTGTGAGTTTCCTCTTGGTGCTCTGGTTTCCTCTCACAGTCGAAAGATTTGCAGGTTAGGTGGATTGGCCATGCTAAATTGCTCATAGTATCCAGGGATATGCAGGCTAGGTGGATTTGATGGGAAATACAGGCATTACAGGGATAGGGTAGAAGAGTGGGTCTGGGTGGGATGCTCTTTGGAGGAGGGTCGGTGTGGACTTGATGGGCCAAGTGGCCTGCTTCCATACAGTAGGGATTCTACGATCTAAGGCCAATCTGACGTCTGTGACGGTGACTGTGGGGACATAGAATGCATTGAGATCATCGGGGAGGGATGCACTGTTGTCAGTGATTCTACTCGATTTTGCTCTGTAGCCCGTTATATTGTATAAGCCTTGCCACAATCAACGTGTTTGTGTGCTTAGTCCAGGACTCTAGCTTAATCTTCTATTGTTTCTTGGTGTCCCTGATGGCCTTGCAATGATCGAATCTAGATTTCCTGTACAGGTCAGGGTCATCCAACTTGAATGCCTCAGACCTAGACTTCATTAGAGAGTGGATCTCTCAGTTTATCCATGGCTTCGAGTTGGGGAACACTCGGATTAACTTCTTTGGCATGCAGTCCTCTGCACATTTACTGATGGAAGTCTGTGACAGTGGCACTATACTCATTTAGCACCTCAGTTGTTCCCTCAGACCAACACTGTACAGGTATTTCTGCTATAATGCATGTTTTGTTAATGCAAATTGGCAGTAATGCGATTGATGAATAGTGGACACTGTTTGGATAATGCAAACTTTCTGCTGTACAGATATAGTAATTTCCCTCTGGCGATTTTCTATAGCCTTCTGAAGAAGGGTCCAGACCCGAAACGTCAGCTTTCTTGCTCCTCTGCTGCTGCCTGGCCTGCTATGTTCATCCAGCTCTACACTCTATTTGTAGCACTGTATCTTTCATCAAATGTACTCATCACTTCCACAAGGAATGGAATGTAAACTGCTGTCAGGATAGCAGAATGGGCAGCAGGTAGTAAGGACCTCTCCTCCACTCTGGGTGAGACAGAGACATGCAAGAAATATTGAAGCAAGGTAAACATATCTCCGACATGCTAACATAGACACACAAACAGAGACAGATACATGCTCACACTGAAACACAGACATGCAAACATACAGAGACAGACAGACACACAAACATACACAGACAGATAGGCACACATAGACACATACAGATATCATGTAGAGACTCTAACATCTAAAATATTGCAAATGAACAATTATGAAATAAAAATTAACATGGGCTACAACAGGTAGGTAACAGACTTGCACTTCTACTCTGCTACCACCACCTCAGGACGTCCTAATGTATTTCACACCCCAAGAAGTCCATCATTGAAATGTAGTCCTCCTGTAAGTTTGGAAATCCTAATTTAAGCTTATAAGAAATAGAAGCAGGAGCACACCATTTGTCCCATTGGATCTGCTCTGCCAAATCAATAAGATCATGGCTGATCTCATTTAGGCCTCAACTCCATTTCTCCACTTGCCCCCTGAAACACATAACTCCCTTGTGAATCAGAAATCTGTCTAATTCAGCCTTGCACATATTCAATGACCCAGCCACCACCGCTGGGTGAGGGATGGGGTCCAAACGTGAACAAATTTCAGAGACAAAATTGCTCCTGACCTCTGTCTTAAATGGGAGATCCTTAAATCTAGATTCCACCACAAGAGGAAACACCCTCTCAGCACCTATCCTGTCAAAAGCCCGCCACAGAATCCACGACATTTCAATAAGATTACCTCACATACTTCTGAATTCCAATGTGTCTCGGCTCAAGCTGTCCAACCTTTCCCCAAAAGGTAAAACCCTCATGTCAGGAATCAGTCTGGAGAAGCTACTCTGAGCTGTTTCAAAGCAATCCTTTCTGAAGTAAGCTGAACAAAACTGTACTCAGTACCTCACTCAGCAGGAGTCCAGTGTCACTAAGACCCTGTACAGATGCAGCAAGAATTCATGGACACTCCACCCCATTTGCAATAAATGCCAACATTTCTGCACATTGCGCGCCCATAGAAAAACATTTCAGCCCACCCTTTCCTCATATCACTGCCATTATTACTTCTGTTTAGAATGTTGCCAATTCTCTTTAGAAGTTCCTGGAGTCCAATGCAGGTGTGAACTTATCTTGAGGAAGGAATTAAATCTCAACGCAGTTTCAATATGTTCCCAAAGCAAGTGCTGAGAGGGATAGAGTGATACCGTTCAATCACAACACGTAGAGATCAATCCCAAATAAATACAGCACAGCCATTAGTAAATAACTCATTTCATTTCCAAAATACCCTGTGTGTAAAGCACGAAATACACATTTGAAGTTTCAAGTCTATATACAGACTCAAAGGTTATAAAACAATTGCTGTTTCCAGATGGTACAAAGTGTTATTTCACCAGTGTGTGGTCAAACCTGGAGAAATCCTGCAACAATCTCCATGGAAAACCTATGGATAAAAAGACAAATGCCATTTTAATGCCAATTTAATTGGCCAAGCTGGAGGTCTCATGTGGAACAATGAGCTGAATGGATTAACTGGCACACGGTCAGCGAGGAAGATCTTGTCGAAGTACAGCTTGCAGCTGTCCTACAAGGGCCACCAGCCAACGTAGAAGCTGCCTCTGTCATGCCCTCTCAGACAGGCAGCGTGAAGAGGGTTAATGGGTGTCACAAATACATGACTTGCCACTTTTCACCACTCCAACACCCAACCCACCAAGTCCCAAACGTAAGAGACCGGCATTTCTGCAGCAACTTTCATCACCTACAGAATTTACAAATAATTGTGCTTATGCAGAGGAGTCACTATCAAAATGTAGGAATCGTGGCTGCAGATATCAGTACAACAAGATCCCAAAAATTTGAACTGTGAGCGAGAGCTGCTGCACTGTCGGAGGGTCAGTGCTGAGGGAGCGCCGCACTGTTGGAGGGTCAGTGCTAAGACAGCGCCGCACTGTCAGAGGGTCCGTCCTGTGGGAGCGCTGCACTGTCAGAGGGTCAGTACCGTGGGAGCACTGCACTGTCAGAGGGTCAGTACCGTGGGAGTGCCACACTGTCGGAGGGTCAGTGCTGAGGGAGCACTGCACTGTCAGAGGGTCAGCGCTAAGACAGCGCCGCACTGTCAGAGGGTCAGTACTGTGGGAGCGCTGCACTGTCAGAGGGTCAGTACCATGGGAGCACTGCACTGTCAGAGGGTCAGTCTTGAGGGAGCGCCGCACTGTCGAAGGTCCTTTGGGTAAAGTTCTAAATTGATGCTACTGTCCTTGTTCTCTGGTGGATACAAAAGTTTTCACAGTCACAGTTTGGAAGACCTGCCAGGAGCAGGTATTGGGTGTAGCATACTTAAGCCTAAACTGATATCACTAAAAGGAAATAATGTCCTTATTTCTGGGAGCTTGCTGCATGTGAGTTGGCAATCATGTCTCCTCCAGTACAAGTTTTAGTTTAAAAGTACCAACACTGGGCGTGAAATCACTTTGGTAAGAAGTGAGGTCCTGAAAGACACTGAGTAAGATCTTTTCTTGATCTTCATGTCCCTCAAAAAGGTTTTCAGACCAGGTCCTCCTGTCAGGATTTCATTTGGCCATTCGAAGCCTGCAGTCTTTCAGATTTCCACCTACAGGGGCATCCTGAGGGAAGGAAGGAGTCCTGTCACCAGGAGGAGCAGCATGTTGTGCTGTGTGCTGACACTCCTGTTGCACAAGTTTCCACAGCAGCAGCTAATCTTGTTGACAGTTGAAATGGGAAGCCCACAAACCTCCGGACTCGCACAGCCTCGAAACGGAAAACGGATTGAACGACTTTCAACATCTGAAAGATTAATACACTGTCAGGGCTGCAAATTATGGCAAGGCCTCGCAGTGAAGACCAATGATATATTCTACACTTTGTCACTATGGAAATGATGGAGGGCTTTAATTGAAAAAAAAAGCAGTGAGCTTCAGATAACATACCTTGATCTTCATTTGTTGACATATTTATAGATGTGTCCAAAAGCAGATCAGCAAACCCTTAAAAATGAGAAAGGTTAAGGAAAATATTAAGCAGAGCAGGTTAGGAAGCATTTCTTTACCTGCGAATGGCTTGAGTGGGCTGAACAGACCTCTTCCCATTCTTGTGTAAAAAGCTGGATGGACCTGAAGGGGCATCTGCCTCTTCAACAGGGAGAAAGAGTATTCACAGGTCTCTTCTTGTTTCCTGTGTAACGGTCTTGAGAGATCCAAATGGGCCTCCATCTATTCTGGGTTTAACAGGTTCAAGAGGGCTGAATTGCCTCCTCCTGCTCCTGTGTAAGGCTCTAATGGAGGCTTCCTCTTGTTCCTGTGTAACAGGCTCGAGGAGGGGGCTAAATAGCCTCCTCCTGTTCCTGTACTAAGATTGGCTTTCAATTAACAGGTAAACCTTAATAGCAATCAAGAAGGTGGGTCATGTGGTGGGGAGGAGAGAGAAGAGGGGGGAAGAGAGAGGTGAGGGGGAAGAGGATTGGAATTTGCCAGGAGAGGGAGAAATTGCAAAGGTACAGATATGGGCAGGGGAGAGAAGTTTCCTTGGTGTGAGGTGGGTGTTGGGGGTTTCAGAGGGTTAAGGAGGTGCCAAGATGTCTTTTGCAGTGCCTAGTTAATCAGCTCTGCACCGGCAGGACAAAAATTGAGCCTCCTTGTTGTGCCAGGCCTGACAACTGAAGGGCTGGGAAGTTGCGGATATTATATTGGATTAGCACTCCCATTACAGGAGGCTTTGTTTGAATGGAAATGGACATGAATGCTGGCAATAATGAGCAAGATATCCTCAGTGATCAGGATTGGGATCTGTTAGCATTTCAGATGATTCAATGATATTTGATTCTGCCGATAAAGGGTGAATGAAGGCCATGACCGATGTAGCAATGGAAATTGGGATATGGTCAAGAGGGCAGATTCAGAGGAACTCAGAGATCTCAAAATGTTGGAAGGACCAGAGGAGGTTAGAGAGATAGGGAGAGGTGCAGGGATTGGAGGAGATCACAGAAATAAGGAGGGGTGTAGGGGCTGGAGGAGATCACAGAGATAGAGAAGGGGATGTAAGGGTTGGGGAAGGTTACAGAAATAGGGAGGGGTGTGTGGGCTGGGGAAAGTTACAGAGATAGGGAGGGATGTAGGGGCTGGAGGAAATTACAACGAAAGGTAGAATATAAGTGCTAGAGGAGGTTGCAGACAGCAGGAGAGAAGTGGGCCCTGGAGGAGATTGTGTTTGGGGCCAGAGGTCTGAAGGTGAGATTTGAAAACAAGGATGAGAATTATAAAATGGAGCCACTGTAGAACTGGGAACCAGTAGGTCATCAAGCAACAAGGGGAGTGGTTAATGCATAAATGGGGGCTGGCACAAGTTTCAAGTAGCAGAGTTTTAGAGGAGCTTATGTTAAGATCAGTGAGTGATGAGGAAATGATCATTAAACGATGTAAAAGCATAATATAGGTATTAAAAAGGAACGAATGCGTGTTTGAAGAGTTGTGGGATTAAAATAATGGGTTATAGAAATGGATACAGATCGATTGCTGGGACATAATGGGCTGCTATGCGATGAGGCAGCAGTACATCAGGACTGAACTGAGAGTTGTCGAGGTGGATTCATGTCTGGGCACAAAGCTCAAATTAAGGTGGTCAGAATCAGGAAAGACTCCCACAGAACATTGCTTCAGGAGATTAAATACAGAAATGGCTGATTGCACAGACTCAACATGGTCCTGGGAGCAAACAGGCTTTATGGGGATGTGTACTTTCACCTTGCAAAGCATTGCGTTATACTACACGGTACTGAAGCAATCGCAAGTTTGCTAATAACACGAGGCAATTTCATAAATAACAGAGATTAAGATGAGTACTTACGATTATATGGGCCTTTGAAGTAACCCCAGGCACAAAATTTCTGATTTGAAGTGCAAGCAATGGACTTTAAATTCTCACGACAACTGTTGTCAGTACACCCATAGCATTCCATGCCATTTTTACGCTCTGTTATTAATCAGACCAGTGTTAGAGTTGTGAATTAAAACAGTTCTATTCACCTTCTAAATCAAAAGAAATACGCAGCAGTTCTATATTACCTATTTTAAACTCACAACATCCCAAAGCGGTTTCCAACACTAGTCATTTATATTTTCAAGTGTAGTCATAGTTTTAATGCAAAAACAAAAGTTTTTGGTACCAATCTTCTGACAGTGCGGCACACCCTCAGCACTGACCCACCAACAATTGAAGGGTCAGTAGTAAAGGAGCACTGTACTTCTGATAGATCAGTACTGAGAAAATGCCGCACTGGCGGATGGTCAGTAATGAGCACGTGCTACATTGTTGGAAGGTCAGCAATCTGGAGGCTTGGTACTGAGTGAGCAGTTCAATGATAAGGGTCCATGCTGAGGGAGCACCGCACTGCACACCCTCAGCACTGACCCTCCGACAGTGCAGTACACCCTCAGCACTGACCCTCCAACAGTGCAGTGCTCCCTCAGCACTGACCCTCCGACAGT
>NC_063378.1:7162011-7194142 GCF_021869965.1 Rhincodon typus | reverse complement strand
GACCCTCCAACAGTGCAGTGCTCCCTCAGCACTGACCCTCCGACAGTGCGGCACTCCCTCAGCACTGACCCTCCGACAGTGCGGCGCTCCCTCAGCACTGACCCTCCAACAGCGCGGCACTTCCTTAGCACTGACCCTCCAACAGTGCGGCGCTCCCTCAGCACTGACCCTCCGACAGTGCGGCGCTCAGTACTGACCTACCAGAAGTGCAGTGCTCCTTTATTACTGACCCTTCAATACTGCACCATTCCCTGTCCTACAGTACTGTCCTGGAGTGTCACCCTGGAGTTTTCTGCTCAAGATTCCAGAGTGCCGGCCGAACCTCTAACCTCCTGTCACAGAGTAGAGGGAACTACCCACCAATCACATGCAATACAAAGATGCTCCATGACCATTTTGTATCATCTTCCAAAGAAGCAGAGATCCATATAAGCCATGTTGCCAGTGGACACTATATTAGATCATGGTGGATAATTATATGGAATGTGGATGGTTAATCTGGAAATCTGACCCCAGTCCACCTCCAAATAAGACTACAGTTGGCTGGAGGACTTGGAAGTGTGCACTGAAAATTTCAAATGATGTGACCAAATTTCTTCTAATGAGACCAGCTGTGGTACGTTAAGGAATTGTTCTCCTTTAGCATTTTTAAAATGCATTAACTGGATTGTTACAATCCAAGTGCAAACAGCAAGCTCCCAACATCATTGTGGTAGTCTGTTTCATTTATGTTACTTTACAAAGGAGGGACACACTTGAATTGGAGGCAGCATGCAGAAGGTTTACTTGGTTGATTTCTGAGATGAACGAGTTGGTTTGTAAGGAAAGGTCAAGCAGATTGAGCCTATACTCATTGGCACCCAGCACAATGAGAGGTGATCTTATTGAAATATAAGAACGGGAAACCTCAAGTGAGCGTCCAGAACTAGGAGGCACAGTTTAAAGAAAGGGAATCTCCCACTTCAGTCTTTGGAATTCCCTGCTCCATACTGCAGTGAAGACTGTGTCATTAAACATTTTAAGGCTGATCTGGATAGGTTTTGGATCAAGAAGTGAGTCACACATTATGGGGCAACAGGTAAGAGCTGTATCTGAGGTCACAATCAGAGTAGCCATTATCTTATTGAATGGCAAAAGAGGCTTGATGGCCTAATGATGTTCTCCTGCTCTTAGGTCTCAGATTTTTACCTCAGGATGACACTAACCCTTCAAAATTTTCCTCAAAATAGCGGCAGTGGAGTCCTTTATACCCACCAAGACAGCAGACCCAACCTTGCTATGAAAGACCTAAGCAAAATGCAGCAGCTCTGTTGTACCACAACATAAAACCAGTATGGGTGCTCAAGTCTAGGGATTAGGGCTTGAACCCACAATTCCCAGACTCAAAAAGGAATAAGTACTACCCTGAACTATGGCTGACAAATGCTACAGTCCTCCCCTGCTGAACACAGCCATCTAATTGCAATGTAAGTGTATGGTATTACCTGGCATGGTATGGTTGTTGCATAGGTCATTTTTGCAACATATGATACTGTGCTTAACAATACCCGTGTTTATGGACGCACCACAGTGCGCTCTGTTGGCACAAGTCCTGATAATGAATGACCCTGAAAAAAATGATGTTCTGTCATTAATGTCTTGACAAAAATTATCGTCACAGAATTATTAGTGCAGCAGAAGGCTGTTTGAGCTGTTGTATTTGCCCTAGCTCTCCAGTGAGCAATTTTTATTAGTTCAAGGGTATATTGTGAGCATTGCTGGCTGGGCCAGCATTTATTGCCCATCCCAAATTGCTTTGGTACAGAGGGGCTCACTAGGCCACTTCAGAGGGCAGTTAAGAGTAAATCAAAATGATGTGTGTTGAGAGTCACATGTAGGTCAAACCGGTAAGAATGGTAGATTTCCTTCCCTAAAGGATATCAGTGAAGCAGATGGGTTTTTACAAGTATCACCAAGCAGTCACCATCAGGCCACCTTTTTAAATTCCATTTCTGTTAATTTAATTCAAATTTCACCATCTGTAACAGTTGGGTTCAAACAATGTTTCCAGAACATTAACTTGGAGTTCTGAATTACTAATCAGTGACATTACTACATTACATCATCTCGACATGACTCTACATATTCTTCATAAGGGTACTTGTTTAGCTCAGTTGACTGGGTGGCTGGTTTGAGATGCAGAGTGACACCAACCGTATGGAACCATGCAGCCAGAAACAGAAGTGCCTACCATTGTTGGAGCTTGCTGACATTCACGTTAACGGCACTATATTTAAAGCCCAGCTGCACATCACTTCAGGTGCTGCATTCCTGGAAAGTATAATAGTGCCTACTTGAAATCTTTGACTAAGGATACACCGAGATATTTGTGGATATGGTGAAGGTAGAAACAAGAGCAAGAGCGTGCAGGGATTGGGGTGCTTCAATGATTGGCCAGTATTAAGAGTTAAAAGGAGGGAAATCTGAAATTGAAATGGCACCACTAGAATTGGCAAGAATTCAGCTAGAAGTGAGACATGAAAAAAATAAAACTTGAGTTAGAAACATAAGAGAAGAAAAGAGCTTTGGTAAGACAGGAGAAAGAAAGGAAAAGAGAAATGGAACTAAGAAAGTTTGAATTGGAAAGTGAAGAGAATGAAAAACGAAGGGAAAGGGAATATAAAAAGCTTGAATTCCAAAGAGAGAGAGAGAGAGAGAGAGACCAAGATCAGACAAATAAATTGGCTAAAGAAAAGCTTAGAAAAAGGAGTAAACCAGTTTGGTCAGTTGCACCAAAATCGCATCAGGAGATGGGTTAATGAGACAGACCTTAGTCTGTGAGACTTCTAAGCAAGTATGATGTACTATTGCTTATATTGTGATAAAGGTATACCACATTGAGAGGACTGTATCCAAGCTATAGTGTGTGTCATTGATATCTGGTCCAGAACTTTCAAGCCCAAAAGGGAGATTTAAAAGGCCATATCTGGAATACCAACCAAGCTGTTCCATTACAATGACAACACAGGCATCTACCGGGGTAGAGGAGTTCAGGGGGAGTATAAAACCCAGCGTGGAGTAGATGTACTGACTGGCCTGTTTGAGGGCTGAAAGTTCTCCTCAATACATCATTCTATAATAAAATATGTTTACTTACTGTTATTTACAGATGATAATTCAGATAAGCACTTATTAGAATTGAAGCAGTAGGAGTTTTTACATGTGGGGCTAATCCGAGGCACACACTTCTTGCATTGGATTGCAAATGCTAGAACAAAGGAGAGCAAACAGGATGAAATAGATCAGAACAAACCAATCAGAAATTCTTCAAGAAACCAGTGAGTTGGAAACAGATCATTACATTTTTTCAATGATCCCAACTGACCTAATATTTTATGATCCAAAATCCTCAGTTTAAGATTTGATCATTTTTCCTGTCAGCCTGGAGGATTTTACTCTAGCAGAACCTAATAAATACTTGGCTGTCATCAATGTGATCAGAATTGATTAAAGAATTCTACGCACCTTGTTTGAAAGCTCCCCCGTATCAATTATGTACTCTTTGAGGCACAGTTTAATGTAGGAAACACTGCAGCCATTTGTATGCACCAAGTTTTCACAAACGCACTTAATAAGAATCAGAACATCTTTTTTAGTAATGTTGGTTGAGGGATGACAGTGAACCCCAGATTCTCAAGGAGTATGCCTCCAGATTTCTACTCCTCTGTGTGACAAGCTGGTTCCTAACATTTTGAACTATCAGGCCTTTTTCTAAGGTTCTGTTGACTTAATCTGGACTCCACCACCAAATCCCAACTGCCTTCACCAGAGAAAATAGTTTCTCTCTGTCAAGCTTATTGAATTATTTAATCATCACAGAATGATGATTAGATTAGATGACTTTTGCTCTTCCAGACTCAAAGGAATACAAACTCAGTCTCTGAACACAGTTTTACCTCAGGGTATCATTCTCTTGAATCTGCCTTGCAACCCCTCCTATGACTGCTTGCTTCCCAAAATGGGTGGTCCAGGACTGGTTATAGTTCCTTCAGATGGGATTTGATCCTTTATATTTCAGTCCCTTGGGATAAACCCAACATTCGAATAGCCTGAATTATCTCCACAACTGATGGTGAAAAGAGATAACGTTTTCATCCTTCTTTGTCATTAACCAATATATTTCAAAAGCTTGCTATACAGAAAGAGTAAGGTCCAAGGAAGAACTGATTAGTTTGACAAAGATATGTTTTAAAAATGATTCGTTAACAGTGGGAAAGAGAATGTGTTGACTTTTTTTTTACATGCAGTGCATTGTTTGATTTCAACTATTTGTTTTTGAATGTTGTTTGGAGATTTTTCAGAGCAGGTTGTTGGTGACAATTTGCGCCGAAGGTTCTTCGTTGTGATGGAAGCACTTAATGAAAATATTTATTTTATTCAGCTTTGTAGTTGCAGAGCATCACCCAGACAGGCTAAAACCTTGAAGAAGATCAATGCAATGATAACAATGTCCACAGTGTGGCAAAGGTGTGCACATTACTGAGTGCCCTTTTCATGTACCTGCCACATTTTGAATTGTCATCCTAGAGTTTTAACCAATAACTAAGGGTTTGTAATTCTCATACATCTCTTATAAATCTTATGCTCTGTTACACCAGTGACAATCACTTCATGATCCAGCAACCTGCTCTGAAAACTCTACTCACATTTTGACATTTGGGACAACTCCCACTCAGCAACTGAGACAATCCATACAACAATCAACCATATTCCTGTACAAAAAAGTCAACTTGCCCTATTTCCAAATGTTAGGTGAGACTTGAGCCATGTCTATTTTGCCTCAGAGGTAAAAGTGGTACCAACTGAACCACAGTTGATGAATCCCATGTGAATTGAAAGAACTGACATTTTGCTCCAGCTAATAATCTAGTGATGCCAAGCAATAATAATCTAAAAAACAAACTTTCCCAATTGATGAATGATCAGGAATTCTTACCTCTGAAAATGATATTGCAGAAAATGAAGATTGATAGTAAAACCCTCATGGCACCTCGTTGCCTCATCGTCCTTTTTCTGAGTTTTATCAGTACTGAGCATTCAATGGGCAAAAGATCAGGTGCCCTAATTTATAGACAATGCACAGCAAAAAGTATGAAAGGTAAGATGACTTAATTCACTGTCAATTCATGAGTTTTAATTTACTTCCCAATCAAATCTTGTCTGATGGAGCAAACCCTTTTGTTCGACTTATAAACATGCTCAAACAAGGAAAATCAACACTGTTTTAGGAAGGATATACTTCCATTGGAGGCAGTTTAAAGAAGTTTCACTTGCTTTATTCCTGGGATTAAGGTGTTCGTGCTATAAGGAAAGGCTGAGAAGATTAGGCCTATAATCATTGGAATGACATAGAATTGCCTTCTCTTGGTCTGAAAAAGGAAATACCTTTTTTTTTAGAAATAGTGACCCCAAAGGTATAGATTTACCTATAAGATGGAACATCATTTCTATATCCATCTTGACAAGTTCCCTCAGAATCGTATGTGTTTTAATCAAATCGCTTCTTATGCTTCTAAACTGTAGTGGATACAGGCCCAATATGTCCAACATTCTCTCATAAAACAGCTCACTCTATCCAGGTATCAGTCTAGTAAACTTTATCTGAACTGCATTCAATGCATTTAGATCCTTCCTTAAAAAGGGAAACCAATTCTGTATGTAGTACCGCTTACATCAAGGGGAGGTGGTGACATATGGTAATGCAAGTGGACCAGTCATCTAGAATCCCAGATTAATGTCTGGGGACATTGGTTCAAATCACAACATGATAGGCAGTGAAATTTGAATTCAATAAAAGCTGGAATTAAAAAGCCAGCATAATGATCATTATGTAACCATTGCTGATTGTTCTGAAAATCCAACTGGTTCACTAACGTTCTTTAGGGAATTCTTAACTAGTCTGGCCTACATGGGACTCCAAACTAACAGTAAATGGACTCTGAAAAGGCCTAGCAAGCTACTCAATTGTATCAAGCCATTTTAAAATTTAAAGAAAGGAAAAAATCTGGGTGGACCACCCGGCATCAACCTTGGCACCAGACAAACATAGAGTTAACAGCCCTTTATAGTTTTCAAGAAGATTTGTAGCTGGGGTTGTGGATGAGGTTGTAGACACGCTCAATGAGCCGGTGGGTTTGGTTGCAAACGTTTCATCACCGTGCTAAATAACATCATCAGTGTGCCTCTGGCACCGGCTAGCACGAAGGTTGGTGATTGTGGTTGTTAGAAGTCAATCATCTTCAGCTGCCTCATCAATGATCTTCCCTCCATCAAAATGTCAAAAGTGGGGTTTATTCACTGATGATTGCACAATATTTGGCATCGTTCACAATACCCTCGATACTGAAGTGATCACATTCATATTCTGTAAAACCTGGACAATATCCATACTTTGACTGATAAATGGCAAATAACATTTGTGCCACACAAGTCTCTAGCAATGACAATCTCCAACAGGACAGAATGTAACCAAAGTTCCTAATGTTTAATTGCATTACCATTGCTGAATCTTCTACTATCAACTTTCTGGATGTCCCATTGATCAGAAACTGAAGTGGCCTAGCCATATAAATAATGTGGCTAAAGCAGCAGGTCAGAGGCTGGGATTCTGCAGCAAGTAATGCACCTCCTACCTGCTCACAGCCCGTCCATCAACAAGGCACAAGGCAGGAGCGTGATGGAATACTCCCCACTTGCCAAATGAATGCAGCTCCAACAATACTCAAAATGCTCAACATGATCCAGAACAAAGCAGCCCAATTGATTGCATCCCATGCACCATCTTCAACACTCACTCTCTCTAGCATTGGTGCACATTAGCAGCTATGTGTACTATCTATAAGACGCACTGCAGCACCTTCCAAATCATCTTGAAGGATAAAACTGATGCATGGGTGTACAACAAGTTACCTTCTAGGCCACACGCCATCCTGATTTAGAACTATAATGCCATCCATTCATTACAACTGGATAAAAACCCTGGCATTCCCTACGTAAAAGCAATTTAGAAGCCCCTGCACTCCAAGGATTTCAGTGATTTAAGAAAGCAGCTCACCATCTTACCAGGGCAATTAGGGATGGCCATTAAATGCTGACCTAGCTAAAGATGTGTACATTCTAGGAACAAACTAAAACAACGTACTTCAGATGTGTTCTCACTAATACCATGAGTGAGTGAAGCACAACTTCCTTACTTCTGCATTCAGTTCTCCTTGCAATAAGGATAGCATCCTATTAGCTTTCTTTATTACCTGTTGTACCTACATACCAACTTTTTGTGATTCATACACTTGGCCATCCATTTCCCTCTGAACGTCAGAACTGCCCGCTTCTTTTAGATTCTTCCTTAAAAAATGGACAATTTCTCATTTTCCCATGTTATACTCCATTTACCAGATCCTTGCCCATTCACTTAATCAATGTCATTTTGTAGCTTGCTTGTGGCTTCATCACATCTCATTTCCCTATCTTTATTCATCTGTAGATTTTGCAACAAAACCTTTGGTCCCTTTGTCTAAATCATTTACATAAATTGTAAACAGTTGAGGGCTCTGTGCTGATCCCTGTGGCATGTGACTCATTTCATCTTGCCAATCTGACAATGACCCATTGATGCCTGTTCCTTTTCCTGTTAGCCATCCATTTCTATCCATCAGCATCTATAAACTCTCATTGAAAGAGTAACAAACAGAATTCCAATTACAGCTTTTTGTACAGTTCGTCCATCCCTCTCTTCTCAGAGTCTCAGTGGCACATGATAACTGATGTTCCCAAGATCACCATCCTGGGCCTTCTGCAGTGCCACAACGATGCCACCCAAAGGTTGCAGGAACAGCAACTCATATTCCGCTTGGGAACCCTGCAGCCCAATGGTATCAATGTGGATTTCACAAGCTTCAAAATCTCCCCTCCCCCTACCGCATCCCAAAACCAGTCCAGCTCGTCCCCGCCTCCCTAACCTGTTCTTCCTCCCACCTATCCCCTCCTCCCACCTCAAGCCGCACCCCCATCTCCTACCTACTAACCTCATCCCGCCCCCTTGACCTGTCCGTCCTCCCTGGACTGACCTATCCCATCCCTAACTCCCCACCTACACTCACCTTTACTGGCTCCATCCCCACCTCTTCGACCTGTCTGTTTCCTCGCCACCTATCCTCTCCTCTATCCATCTTCTATCCGCCTCCCCCTCTCTCCCTATTTATTTCAGAACCCCATTCCCCGCCCCCATTTCTGATGAATGGTCTAGGCCCAAAACGTCAGCCTTTCTGCTCCTATGATGCTGCTTGGCCTGCTGTGTTCATCCAGCTCCGCACCTTGTTGTCCCCTTCCCAAGATCACGGATTGTTTACATGCAGAAGGAAACTATTCGGCCCATCTGGTCTGCTCCAGCTCTCTGAATGTTTTGACTAAGAGCTATTCTCCTGCATTTTGTTTCTACTTAAATAATCACTCAGTGCTGTCCTGAGTGCCTCAACTGAACTTGCCTTCACCACATTTCAGACTGTGCATTCTAGATCTGAAATATTCACAGTATGAAAAAGATTTTTCGCATCTCCCATTTACTTCTTTTGCAAAGCAGTTTAAATCTGCGCCTTCAGGTTCTTGATCTTCTTAGGAATGGGAACAGTTTCTCCCACTCCATCAAGACACTGCATGATTTAGAAAACACCTATCAGAGCTCCTTTTAAGCCTTCTCCGCTCCAAGGAAAACAGCCCCAATTGTTTCAATCTATCTTCATAACAGATTTTCCATCCCTGGAACTATTTTCCAATATATTCACATCTTTTCCTAAAGAGTGATGCCCAGAATGTACACAATACTACAGCTCAGGTCTAACTAATGTCCTGTATAAGCTCAGCATCACCTTCCTGCTTTTGTACTCTATGCTCTTATTAATGAATCCTAAAATACTGTACACTTTACTATCAGCTCTGTCCACCTGACTTGTCATTTTTTGGTGAATTATGAACAGACACACCTTGGCCTTTCAGCTTCTGCACAGCTTTTAAGAGTAGTACCTTTCCTCTTATACTTTCTTACATTGAACATCATTTAGTACCTCTCAACCCACTCCAACAATTTGTCTATATCCTTCAAGTTCTACACTGTTTGTCTCACAGTTTACAATGCACCCAAGTTTTGTCTCATCTACAAGCTTTGAAAATGTTCCTTGCACACCGAGATCTAGATTATTCATATATCAGAAAGGTACTTACCCGGGATGGGGAGTTGAGGCCAAGTCACCATAGTCCTCACCAGAGACCATATAAGCCTGCTCTCTCATCAGAGAAAAATGACTGGTGGTGGTTTAATCTGAGGGTCAGCACAGCTCAGGTGAGGGGACAGACTGAGATGGAGAGCCCGTTGTGGTAACCTCAGCCAGTGTGTGAATTGAATACACACTGTTGGCATCATTCAGTATCATAAACCAGTTGTCCATCCAACTGAGCTAACTGACCCCCGGGGAACTGTGTTATAAACATTCCTTCAGTACCCATTAACCATTACTCTCTTTCCTCTTCAATCAGATAATTTTGTATTGAAAGTTGCTACTATCCTTTTTATTGGATGAGCTATATTTTTGCTCACAAAACTGTTGTGTGGCACTGTTTCTAATGCCTGTTGGAAGTCCATATACACCAGATCAACAGCATTACCTCATCAGTGCTGTCTGTTATCTCTTCAAAAAACTCCAGCATATTAGACAGATGGGATTTTTCCTTAACAAATGCATGCTGGGTCTTCTAAATTAAACCATGTTTCCTCATATGACTATTCATTCTATGTTGAGTAATTGTTTCTAGAAAGTTCTACAACACCTAAGTTGACTCATGTGCGATTGCTGAGCTTATCCTTCATCTTATTTAAACAAGCGCATAATGCTTGGAATTCTCCAATCACAGAATCCCTACAGTGTAGCAACAGGCCATTTGGCCCATCGGGTTCACACTGACACTCTGAAGAGCATCCCAACCAGACCCAACACACCCCCCACTCTATCCCTGTAACCCCAACATTCCCCATGGCTAACCCATCTAGCCTGCACATCCCTTGAAACTATGGGCATTTTCCTACAGCCAATCCACCTAAACTGCATCGTTGGACTGTGGGAGGAAACTGCAGCACCCAAAGGAAACCCACGCAGACACAGAGAGAACGTGCAAACTCCACACAGTCACCCGAGACTTGAATTGAACTCCAGCCCCTACTGCCATGAAGCAGCAGTTCTAATCATTGAGCCAGCATGCCGCCCAAAACCCTCTATGACGAACCCAGAGTCCAGTGAAGATTGCAAGATTATCACCATTGTTTCTGCAATTTCCACTCTCAATTGCTTCAGTATGCTTAGATGCATCTCATCCAGTCCCAGTGCATTACCAACTTTAAGTACTAAAAGCGTATCCAATGTCTCCTCCTTATCAAGTCAAATCCCTTTGAACAATAGAGGTTTCGCCACTGTCACCATGGCTTCAGCAGCATCTGCCCGGCAGGTAAAGATTATTCATTTACATATCAGTCATGCCCCTTGCATGAGATAACAAAGTGTAGACCTGAATGAACACAGCACGCCAGGCAGCATCAGAGGAGCAGGAAAGCTGACGTTTCGGGTCTGGACTTGCATGGATGTGTAAATTCCCTTTTTGATCCCTAATTGGCCCTACTCCACCCTTTTAATGTTAATGTGCTTATTGAAGACTTTGGGATTTCCATTCCTATTAGCCACCTGACTTTTTTTTTTAACACAATCCCTCTTTGCTTCTCATAGTTGCTTCTTCACCTCTCTTCCAAACCTTCTGTACTCAGCATGGTTCGCAATCCTACACCTGTCAAAAGCACACTTTTTCTTCTCTAATTTATTTATCTCCTTTGCCATCCAGGAACTTTCTCTTTTGAGGGAATACAGCCTGACTGCGCTTAAGCCACCTCCTCTTTGAAGGTAGTCCATTGCTCAGTCACTGTTTTTTTTCCTGCCAACCTTCAGTTCCAGTCTATCTGGCCCTGCTTCCCTCTTGCCCCAGTGAAGACCGGTCTCTGCCAGTTGGCTATTCTTGTTCTAGGTTGTCACTTTTCGTCGTCATCCTAAACTTTACCAATCAAATGGTCACAGTTCTTTAAATGCTGCCCACTGACTTGGCTCCAAGGTTGTTCGCTTGCTCATCGATCTGGCTGGTTATCATACAGATGTTTCGTCACCATGCTAGGTAACATCATCAGTGCGGCCTCCGATGAAGTGATGTTGTTCTACTCCACTATGGTCCAGTCTGTCAAGATGGGAATGTGTCATTTCCAGTTCTGTGCTGCATGGGTTTAGTCTAATTCCACGTTTGTTGATTGCATTACGGGGTTGAAAACCAGGCCTTCGCAAGAACTTTGACATTGGTCCACTAGCCCCACCTTATTCCCAAAAAACAGTGCTTCCTTTCTTATTGGAACAAACACAAAGGGCTGTCGGGAATTATCCTGAATATAATCCAAGAATGCTTGCCACTCGATGCCCTGTACACTACCACTATCCCACACTATATGCAGTCCTCCACCATTAATATGTTAATGTCCATCACAATAGAAATCCAACTGATATTAGGACAGTTTGCTTTTATCCCATAGGCACGATATACAATATGATTGTGTGCCTAACTCTTATCCTTCCATCTTACCTGAACCTGTTGCACTCCAAGATCGTTAGCCGTCTTATTTCACCTTGTTGATTGCTCCCCTCAAATCTGACACTTTGCTGACTTCATATCACAACTTTACCGGAATTTTCCCTCTTACTCTTTGGGTAAACTCTCCGTCTTCCCACAGACAGTATTACTCTGTTGAGGTTCACTAATGCTGACTGGTGGTCAGAGAAACCTGAGTTAGCACCCTCCCTGAGCAAATGGCTGTTTGGGAGATTGACCTTTGACCCTACACAGACTGGCATGCCAATGGGAAGTTGGCTGCCTTTTGTTTTAGGAGCACTTTTCAATTTTAAAAAATCTACTGATGAGAAAAAAAGGGTTTTATATTTAATACAATGCGCCTCTTTTTGGTATTTGATGACTATTCTATCATGTTCTACTCAGTATCACCTCCCAACACTCAAACAGCTTCTCTTCGATTGACACGCTGTCTCCCGCACCGCTCCCTTTTATAGAGCCTCGTGCCGGGGAGGTAAAGGGCGGGTCGATCCAGGCCACGCCCACTGACCCAATCACAACGCGCGTTTCCACGGCGTTGACCACGTGGCGGCGGACGGCGGTCCAATCAGGTGGCCCCGCGTCCCGCGCGGACCGGCGCGTGGCGTGGCGTGGCCGGGCTCGAGCGGCCCCCGGGCAACGATCAAATTTCAAATCGACGCCGCGTGGTCCTGACGGTTGTTCGGCCCTTCCCGCCAGGACTAGCCCCCTCGCTTGGACCTCAAGAAGCATTAACACGACCAATAAAGAAAGGACGCATCATCCCCAAAGGCATTAATATGCCTGATAAAGAAAACATCTTCCTAGAAGTCATTAAGATGACCAAAAAGGAGCATATCTTCTCAAAAGATTTTAAGAGGAATGGCTAGGAGTATATGTCCTTTCAATAAACCAAAGATGACTGAAAAGTAGGCATGGGAAAGGTTAATCCCATTAACAGAGACTGGGGGACTCAGATTTTAGGTTTTAAAGGGCAAGAATTTTAATAGAGAGGATGTGAGGAGGGACATTTTTGTATTAAAACAGCGAGAATGATAATGAGCTGGAACTCATTACCTCAGAAGATGGAGGAAGTAGAGACTAAGAAGAAATTGGATGGACACTGAAAGTAGCAGAGCCACGGGGATCGAGCAAGGTGAATGGGGACTGTCTGGATTTCTCTGCAGATAGCCAGTGATGGACTCGATGGGCTGAATGGCCTCCTTCCATCTCAGCGAATCTATGGCCAATGGCTGTGTTGGCGCAATTACTGTTGAGCTTCTTATCATGCACAAACACATTCTATCCTCATTTTTATTGGCTTTTTAAACTCATCAAAAGTTTCTAACATCCAAACTAAGATGTTAAACGGTTACTTATTTGCAAAACGTAAGGGCAAATTTACTGGATAAATTTAAAAGGGTATTATTTCTTGGGTAGACTCCTGCACAAAAATAGGCCAATCCACCCGTCATTAACGGTCTACACAAACCTCCTTCCATCTCTGTGTCATCTCGTCCCATCATCATATCCTTCAATTCCTTCCTTTCTTGTACATTTAAGGGGAAGTTGGACATCAATTCTATTCACCTCAATCACTGCCTCTGGTAACAAGTTGCACGCGCTCCCTTTCATCCGAGTAAGGCAGTGTATCCTGATTTTCCCTGCTTACATTCCAAAACAAAAACTCAACTACTTCCAGGACAGTTAAGAAAGTGTTTAGCGCGCTTGCCTTCATCGCTCAGACCTTTGAGTATGGGAGTTGGGACATCACATTGAGGTTGTGCAAGACATTGGTGAGGCCTCTTCTGGAGTACTGTGTCCAGTTGTGGCCACCCTGTTTTACAAAGGATTTTATTTAATTGACGAGGGTGCAGAAAAGATTTATCAGAATGTTGCTGGGAATGGAGGGTTTGAGTTGCAAAGAGAGGCTGGTATTTTTTTTTCACTGGAGTGTTGAGAGGTGACCTTATAGAGGTTTATAAGATCATGAGGGGCATTGATAAGGTGAATGGCAGGTGTCTTTTCCCTGGAGATTTCAAGACTAGGGGGACATATGTTCAATGCGAGAGGAGAAAGATTTTAAGATGACCTGTGGGGCATTTTTTTTAAACACACGTGTTTGTGTGTGGGCGTGTGTGCGTGTAATGTACTTCCAAAGGAAGTGGTGGATGTGGGTACAGTTACAACATTTAACAGATATTTGAATAAGTACACAAACAAGAAGAGTTTGTAGGTATATGGTCCAAGCACAGGCAAGTGGGACTAGTTTAGTGTGATGTGGAGGTGGACAAAGTCAGAAGTCACACAACACCAGATTTATTTGAAATCACAAGCTTTCAGAGCATTACTCCTTGGTCAGGTAAAATGACAAAAGAGCTATGCTCCGAAAGCTTGTGATTTCAAACAAACCTGTTGGACTATAACCTGGTATCGTGTGGTTTCTGACTTAGCTTAGTTTGGGAACGTGATTGGTGTGGATTGGTGTGAACATGGACTGGTTGGAACGAAGGATCTGTTTCCTTGCTATAGGATTATGACAACTGTCTTTTCACTGTTTAAGCCCACAACAAAGGCTTCTTTACAGCTGAAATTTTAATGCTTCTGAGATGGATTAACTACAGAATATTCTAGTTCAACTTTTAACAAATCCAGAATTATTCAAGTGAAAACCCCCAAGAGGGAATTACAAAACTCTTTCCTTGGGAAAAAAAAAGTTTCTGATTAACATTTTAAGAGATTTGCTTTCACTCCAGGGTTAATGGATTCAGAGATGTTGGATAGGTTTAATGCATCAGCTGCAGATTCTGCGTTATGGGTTAGGTAGTGTTTCAAAAGGGACAGGTGGACGAGCCCACTGTTCTGTACATTCTCTCTGCCATTCATTTCTACAATGTTTCCAACCCGATCTATTTCCCACCTTCCTGAATAAACTCGTTCCGGTTTGTCTGTGTCATAACGGAGTGACTCACCATAGGCTGGTGAGAAAGTTTGACTTCAAGAGTACACCCCTAAATTGCTTTGGAGGCCTACAGTGCAAGCAGTAGAAGCAACTTGTCTCCATGGAAGTGGTTTGGAGTTATTATAGGGTCTCTGTGCTCAATGCATGTGGTATTATTACCAGACCACATATCCAGAAACTCAACTAATGTTCTGGGGATCTAGGTTCAATCCTGCCACAGTAGATGCTGGAAATTAAGCTCATTCCAGATTTTTTTTCCTTAATAACTTTAAAAAAAGAATCTACTGATACCCTTCAGTTGATTATCAGAAAAACCCATCTGGATCACCAATACCCTTCAGATAAGGGCATCTGTCATCCGCACCTGGTCTGGCCTATATGTGACACCAGATCCACAGCAACTGCCATAGAGTCTCGGCTGTACAGCATGGAAACAGACCCTTCGGTCCAACTTGTCTATGCCAACCAGATATCCTAAATTAATCTAGTCCCACACCCTTCCTAGTCAAGTACCCATCCAGATCCCCTTTAAATATTGTAATTGTACCAGCCTTCATCTCCTCTGGCACCTTGTTCCATACACATGCCACCCTTTGCATGAAAAAGGTTATCCCTCCTCAGGTCCGTTTTAAATCTTCGTCTTCTCACCTTAAACCCGCATCCTCTAGCTTCAGGCTCCCCCACCCCAGGGAAAAAAACCTTGGCTATTCACCTTATCCATACCCCTCATGATTTTATAAACTTCTGTAAGGCCACCCCTCAGACTCTGACATGACCTAGCAAGTCACGCAGTTCAAGGGATGAGCAATAAATGCTCATGTCCTGTGACTAAGACTAAAAAAAAAGAACTCTAGTTTTCTTGGGCCACAGGATGCTAAAGCACAATTTGATGAAGCCCACAAAATGGACAGACCAAATAGGAAAGAATCTTTTCACCTTACACGGTCCACTCAAAAAGAGACAGAGCATTGGCTCTTCCTACTACAGAAGGTCTTTGGGCAACTGTGTAAGATGGTAGATGACCAACAGGCTAGCGAAAGCTCCACCTCAAGGATACAAGAAGCCCCAAACATAGATGGTACAACATTTAAAAAAGACACTTGAATAAGTACACAAAGTGTTTGGAGGGATATGATCCCAGCACAGGCAGGTGGGACTAGTTTAGTTTAATGTAGGAGGTGCAGCCAAGGTGGACAAAGTCAGAAGTCACACGAGCCCAGGTTACAATACTGATACCATCAAAGGAACCTCTAGCTGAAGGAGAGAAGTGACGACCCACTTCTATCAACTGGTAGCATACACTACCAGGACAGCCAGTGGCTATAGGAGCTGGGCAACAGATGCCAACAATCAAATAACAGCAACCCAATGTCAAGGGGCAGCTGACTCTCACTGGCCCTTCATAGATAGCAGCAGAAGCACGCCACATAAAGACCTGCCAATACTTAAATAGATCATTCCCATCCCACAGAGAGAGAAGGGTAGTGCCATCTCATTCAGGGACGGGGGCACACAGATTACTATATTTGGTAGAAGGATTGAGAGGCATGTGTAGGTTAAACCCAAAAAAAGAATAATGCAAGTGTTTGGAACAATACCTGCTTTTAAAAAAAAAAGCCAGGGGGTCAATTGTATTCTTAATTAAAAAAGCCATGAATGTCCGCTTGCCCCGATTCAAGTTATGGATCAATATCTCAGCAGAAAGGCCACCTTGAGTGCTTGCGGGTTTGTTTTGAACATGTTGTGTTTCTGAAGTTATCCAGGGTTAGAGAAACAACCTGTACTTTGGACTATTTACAGCACAGAAACAGGAACCACTACAGCTGGGTCGGAAAAAGAAACAAGGCAGCCAACTCTAGAACAATGATGCAGAACCAGTTACTCCATTTTATTAAAACAATCCATCTCACACAGGAAAAAGTCCACTCCAATTGCAGACACACACAGAAAGTGGTGTGTGCAAGTCACTTCCTTCAGTTAGCAAAATGTTGAAGGTATTCTTAAGAGTTTCTGCTCTACCATCCAAATCAGTGAAGCCACCAAGTAATCAGTTGATAATTCATGTACACATTTCATAATTCAATTAAGATTTAGATACAAATAAATAGTAATAAAACAGCAAGTTACATGCAAACTCTGGCAGTTATATTCTTTTCATGAGGATACTTAGGAAAAGCAAAATGAGACTCTCCGCTATAAATTGGTTTGCGAAAAACCAACCATTTACTTCCTTTTTCAAATCTTGAGCTCTCATCAGTCTGAAATCATGGCCTGTTTTATTTTATCCCCTTTAGAGATTTCCTTTCTCAATTCAGTTTCCTGTTGCATACGTCTGTCTATCACCCACTAATGTTTCCTCTTCCCACACAGTGGCCTGTTTGCTCCTCTAGGGACTAGCATTACCAAAAGAATTTCCTTTCATACACTAATCTGTCCTTCTCCCCAAATGTTGGGCTCAACAAAGTGTCAATGTGCTTTGGATAAAAAAAAAAATCAGGATTCAGACACTCCTGAGAAAACAGAACCCTCTTGGTTCATTCTGCAGGCACAAGTCTGTTAAATTGAGATAATTTAGAATTGGTTTGTGTTCATATTATTCACCTTTGTTAAAAAAAAAGGAAGTCAGCCATCTCAGATCAGTTCACAATAGGGTTTCCATCTACTGTTATTGACGTTAAAATGCAGTCACAGTATCTACCTGAAAAAAGAAGTCAGGAGGGTTTAGAGAAAGTTGGTCCCCCCACAAATCCATCTAAACTCAAAGGGATTAAAAACGTTGGGCTGTACAAAATAACAGATGGGTGGATAGTTCAGGCTTATTCAATATATTGGAGTAACAGTGATGAAAAGGACAAAGAAGAAGTGGTGTGGTTGGACAGTGGTACAGTTATCAGCATGTAGCTCAACTTCAGTGAAATAAAATGTCTCAACAGACACACAGACAGCACACCTTTGCTTTTGGTCTCGTTGCCCTAGATACTGAATGGGAGTTGTCAATCTGCACAAGGGGAATCTCATTAAGTCACTGCAACAGATGAAAGAGTTGGGATGAAAGAGTTTTTAAAGCTTTAATCTTCAAGGAAATAAAGCATTTGCATTAGCAGGGAGGATTGGTCCAGTGGGAAATCCCTTCACTATGACAGCATGGATTAGGGAGGGGGCAAAGAAAACAACACTAGGAAACAAAACCACTTGCCCGCCGCACCCCCCCCCCCCTCAGGGTGTACAAAATGGACGTTGATATTGCAGTTGGGATCTTCCCATTCATATCGACAATCGTTGAACCCTCAGCGAGGAGGTCAATCACCCCTCAGCACGTTCGCCACTTTCCTCCGAATCCGGTAGACGTCGTCCATGAACTGCTCCAGCATGGCGTCCAGCAGCCTGATGGTGGAGGCCCCCGAAAGCTTCCCTCCAGGCAGGCTCTCGAGGAGGGGGATCCACTTCACGTTGTTGGGGGATACCAGGACGTTCTTCTCCGTCCACCTGAGCAGCTCCTCTGCCACGGCCTTCTCCGTCAGCTCCCTGGCCATGCGGGTCTGGATCTCGTCCGAGAGGACGAAAGCGGGCTGGCCGACCAGCCGGGCCCTCTTGCTCAAGGCCGGGTAGTCAAGGCCCAGCAGGAGGCGGTAGAGACGGATCTCTTCGCACAGGAAGCCTATGTTCGCTCGGTAAGGCAGCTGCTCGACCGCGACGGGATCAATGACGCAACTGTAGACGGCCGACACCGGGATCAGCTCCTTCAGAGAGTTCTTCAGCTCCATCTTGTCGGCAAGGTGGTGCAGGGACAGCAACAGGGCGTGCCTCTGAAGCGGAGGGGAGGAATTCTGCAGGGCCCGAATGCAGGCCGGGAAGTCAAACCGCTCGCTCTCGTGGCAGGAGACGCAGAAAAAGCGAGCGATAGCGTAGTCCAGATCCAAGCAGGCAAAGCGATTGGCGGCAATGACCTGCAGGGCCTTCTTGGCAAACTCCCGGTCCTTGTAGCCATGGGCGTCCATGTCGATCTTGGTGCGGACGAAATAGAAGGGCTTGCCAAGTCTCCTCAGCTCGTCGGCGAGGGCCGCCGCCTGCTGCGTGAAGCGGCCCGATGACAGGATGTAGAAGCCTGTGTACCGGTCCACCTCCACCGCCCGCAAGTAGTCCCCCGGGGAGAAGCTGGCGTCCTCGACGCTGGGCAGCTCCCAGAACGTACAGCAAGGGAACCCCGGCCGACGGTAAGGTGCAGGCTTGGTCGCCCCCTGGCTAGGAGCGGTGGAGGGGCCACCCTCGTCGCCATCTTGGAAGCCCATTGCAGAGTTGATAAAGGCGGACTTGCCTGCTCGCGAGGTGCCAGTGACTGCCACATGGACTGTTACCCGCTCGACCCTCCTCCTCTCCGCTTCCACCAGAGCGGCCATTTCTGATATCCCACCACGATTCATGGCATCCAAGAGTCTTTCTAGAATTCCCTCAACTTCCAAATCCATGCTCATCATCTGAAAGAAAGAGTGAGCGATAGTTAAAACAAAAAAAAAGCTAGTGTGGCACAGAGAACACAAAACACCAAGTTCAAAAAGCCCATTTCAAAAGACCCATAGTACGCTGTAGAAAAAAAAAAGATGGTGACAGATCACAAGAAGTCATAGCAGGAATATCACTTGACAGATAATCCAGGTTAATCCTCGAACAAAAACAAAAGTTGCTGGAAAAGCTCAGCAGGTCTGGCAGCATCTGTGAAGGAAAAAAACCAGAGTTAACGTTTCTGTTCCTGATTTACAGCATCCACAGTTCTTTAGTTTTTTAGTTAAGCCTCTGGAACACTGGGTTCAAATCCCACTTAGACTAGTTTGTAGACCCTTAATCTGATTAAGAAACATTCGAGGCCAAAAAAAAAATGAAGAAACCATCATCAATTGTCACAAATACCCAACTGGTTCATTAGTTCCCCCATAGGGAAGGGAATATGTACCCCACCCTCTCCCCACCCAGTTTCATCTACATGTGACTCCAGACCCGCAGCAATATGTTTATTCTTAAAAATGCCCCTCACATGCCAAATTCAAGGGCAATTAGGGATGCGGGTCTTGTGAGCAGCTACTCCCTAGTCCCATTAAACCAAACTAACTGATGGCCAACAAATCCCCCTCGCTAGTAATCACCTTCATTAAAAAAAAACAAACTGTTAAAGAAACTTGATGGGTCAAGTTACACGTGAAATCTAGACGCGTAGCTATCTTCCTTCTTGGCAGAGCCAACAATCAGAATTCAACTCTCCTTGCTGTTTACACTCGGGTAATTTTACTAATGCATGTGTATTGCGCCAAGTCTGCCAAGATCTACAGTACAACCTCCCACATTTTAGGACCAGCTCTACCTTCAAGTTCAAAGTGGATAAATTTTACACTAATCTCCTGGATTTCCGCCAAAAATACACAGGACAGACTCAACGAGAAGGAGTTTGTTAACTTCCTTTGTTACACCCCAACTCCTAATCTCAGCAAATGAAACATTTTTTAAGCAGATGAACACGCAGCCCGCTAGGCAGCATTTATTGCCCATCCCTCATTGCCCAGAGGGCGGTTGAGAGTCAACCACATCGCTGTGGGTCTGAAGTCATATGTCGGCCAGACCAGGTAAGGATGGCAGTTTCCTTCCTCAAAAAGTGAATTAACAAACCAAATGGGATTTTCTGACAATTGATTCACGGCCGTCATTATACACTTAGCTCCAGATATTTATTTAATTCAAATTCATCTGCTGTGGCTGGATTTGAACCCTGGTCCCCAGAACATTATCTGGGTTTCTGGATTAACAGTCCAGCGATAATACCACAAGTCCATCACAGATCTCTGTGGAGCACACAGTCAGTGGGAATTCATTACAATCCAAGATGCCTACTGGCCACATTGTTTGGACAAACAGAAAGACAAATAGCATTGCTTGATACTTACTAATTACCAACATTACAGGCTCAAGTTCAAATTCTACTTGCTTTAGTCACATCATTACACAAGACTCTACTTGTATTCATTTAGGAAATGCCCTGCCACAAGATGCTAAAACCTTATTGGTCAAGGATTACAATTTAGTGGCACCAGGGACCATTCAACCCTAATCAAGCCAATGCCAGCTCTCAGTGGAATAATCCAGTCAGTGCCACCCCCTCCCCCTAGTCTACCTATGTCTGCGGGTCTACATCTTGCTCAAGCGCCCAGCCAGTTTCCTTGACATTATCCTTCATCACTGCTTCTAAAACCTGTCCCCTCCAAAGCCGGGCCCTGTATTACTTACCGTAAACCTGTCTCCTCTAATCACGGAGGCAATAAAAAAATTTGAAGATATGGGCATTGACCAACTCAGAATGGAGCTGGTTAGCATTTGACGGAGATGATTGAAATTGGGGAGTAGAATAGAATCCCTACAGTGTGGAAACAGGCCCTTCGGCCCAACAAGTCCACACTGAACCTCAGAGCATCCCACGCAGACGCACCCCCCTTTAGCCCACCTAATCTCAGGCAATTTAGCATGACCAGTCCACCTAACCTGCACATCTTTGGGCTGTGGGAGGAAACTGGAGGAAACCCACGCAGAACGTGCAAACTCCACACAGACAGTCACCTGAGGGTGGAATCGAACCCAGGTCCCTGGCGCTGCAAGGCAGCAGTGCTAACTACCGAGCCACCATATTTGTACTAGAAGATACTGACACAAAATATTGGCAGTGACAAAGGAGTTCAGGACCAGAAGAGGCAAAGGTCACACAAGAGTTATTTCCCACAAGTTTTATACTCTGGAAGTGCTCGCTGAAAGCGTGGCAGAAATTGTTTCTAGAGTAAAGTTTCACAAATAAGAATAAATCCCTTTCTCCCTCACGTGTATTTCCAGGCTGCCCCTTAAATGCATCAAAACAGTTCACCACAACACTCCCTGGGAGGGGGCTGCAGTCAAATCCCATATTCCACCCTCCCCACCCAGCCCTCAGTCATGGGAAAGAGGCTTCTCTGGAATTCCCCGTCAGGTTGAGCCCCTCCTGTTTAAACCTTACCCCACCCCAGCAGCAGAGTACAATAATCAAGCCCATTCATTCATTTTAAAAACTTAAGTCTAAGACTAGGGAACAATGTTTGGCAGTTTTTTTTTTCAGAAGCAGACAAGAACCTGAAAATTTAATTTCCAGCGAAGTTCAATTTCTCATTGATAAATTGGTGTTAACATTACAACTCAAACTCCAAGCCATTTACTCAAATTAATAAGCAATTAATAGTCAGATGAATCAATGAAATCTCAAATCAAGTTAATTGGGCAGAGCTGGATTAATCCATTCATGTGGTAGTTAGGACATTTAATTGGATACACATCCACTGAAGCAGAATTACAGTCTCGGTTCAGAGAAAATGGGCTGGAAATTAAAATCGCAGGCATCCAATATCACTGTTCCTTTTTTCCACTTGCTTGCAGTCAAGTCATTTGCCACCATCCATCACCAATGCCCTTTTGAAATTCTACACTATCCTCCTCACATGTTTGCAAGTTTCACATTGTTTGCAAGTTTTGGAATTGTGCTCTGTACACTCATCCAGATCACTAATGCGTAGAAAAAGCTGGGAAAACAAAAATGGTCACATCACTGACCCTAAGGGAACTCCACCACAAACATTCCACTAGTCCAAAACAAAAAAATTTATTATTCTTAATCCAACTTTTAAATCCAAATTGCTGTGTGTGAGAGGGACAGAATTACATTGTGGTCATCCACATAATACTCCAATTGGTGTCACCATTGACTAGAGACACACAACTGCTTTTCTTTTTCCCCCTGAAGAAGGGTCCTGACCCAAAACATCAGCTTTCCTGCTCGGCCCACTGTGTTCCTCCAGCTCCACACTGTTATCTCACACAACTGGTGGTCGTTTAGCCTCAGGCAAGGGGAAAACTTCTTTGGTAACCTTGCCTGGTGCAGGAACTCACGTACAGCACACCGATAACATTACCTCAAAGCAACACTCCAGCAAGTTAAGCATGTGCTTTTCCCCTTACAGTCAGCAATAGTTTGAACAAAGTTTCTCTCAGCTCACAGGAAACAAATGTCTCTGATGTCTGAGGGAGGACAATTGAAGAAAGAACATGGTACTGTGGATAGATCACTATTAGCAAAATGCAAGAAAAATGAGCCTTGTGGCAACTTTCCTGCTCCTCTGATGCTGCCTAGCCTGCTGTGTTCCTCCAGCTCCACACTGCGTTATCCTGGTTTCAAGTGTTTCTCACTAAAATGTAGACAAAACTTTTACACATTTTGAATATTTGTTATGACAAAGGGCAAGGTGGGAAGGGGTTTGATTTGACTATATACTGCTCTTGCAAAAGACAGTAACTGGCTGCCATTTTACATCTCCACCTTACTCTCACACCGACCTTCACCTACCCCATCCTCCACAATTCCAGTGAAGCTTAACATCATCTTGAAAAGCAGCACATCTTCTCAAAAATCAAATATTTGCACTGCAGTCTCCCAAACTCAGCAGCAATTCAACAATTTCAGACCAGGATCCACCTCATCCTGTTTCTCATTGCTAACTTTGACATTTCTTCCAAGTTTATTCATTATACCACCATTCACAATCCCTCTAGACATCTAACTTGTCTCTTTACTCAGCCCAAAAACTAATCATAATCTCCCTGACCCTACACCAAAAAAAACTGCAGTCCTTTAATCTCTTCCACACCAGCACAAACTTTATCCTATATCCTATTCTCCGCATTCACTCCAAACCAATTCAACATCTAAACTTTCCCAATTGTAACTAAAAAAAACATTGACTCACTTATCTATTCACAGATATGACCTAACCTGCTGAGCACTTCCAGTGTTTCTACTCCCCTACAAAGCCTATGTTTCAACCAGGTGAGGATAACTCACATTGTCCACTTACCTAGTTAACAAGCACCATCAACTAAACAATCCCCAGCCCAATGCTCCCATAGTTTTTAAATAATGCTAATTAAACTCTTCTGCTTAACAACTTAACTGAAAGAGTCCTCTCTCTCAATTTGGAAAAGGGATAGCTCAGTTCTTATTTATTTTAACTCATTGGCCCCCCCTCACAATATTTATTCTGTAACATCTCCACCATTCTGTTTGAGCCTAGGATTCGACAATGGGGAAGGTATAGGCACCTGGAGGGACTGATCTGCCTCAGAAGCCAACACGATGCATCAATTTAAATTAATGCAAATTATTAACTGAGATTGTCACCTCCACAGACAGTGGTAGCTGATGGGCTAATGGAATTTTCACATTTATTGCTACAGGAATGGGGTATAAAGTAGGGAAGTGTTGTTACAACTGTACAAGGCATTAGCCAGAGCACGTTTGGAGGACCACATGCAATTGTGCTCCTTTTACTTGAGGAAGGATATATTTGCATTGGAGGTAGTTCAGAGAAGATTCACTCGATGGGGAGGGGAATGGAAGTCTACAGAAATGGTTTCAGAACCAAAGGTAGGCCATTTATAAAAATGTGAGTAGAAATTCCTTCAATCAGAGGATGGGAAATCTGTAGATCCTGGAGATCCATAGAGACTCGGACATTGACTGCATTTCAGACCGAGTGGGATAGATTTCTGGATATTGAAGATATCAAAGAAATGTAGAGAGAAGGCTGGAAAATGGCATTGAGGTTAAAAGTGTTATAAAGCCATACAGCATGGAAACAGACCTTCCGGTCCAACCAGTCCATACCGACCATGTTCTCAAACAAAACCAGTTCCATATCCCTCCAAACCTTTCTTATTCACGTACTTATCCAAATGTCTTTTGAACATCGTAACTGCGCCCACATCCACCACTTCCACTGGCAGTTCGTTCCACACATGAACCACCCTCTGTCTAAAAGGAGTCGCCCCCCTCCCCAACCTCTTCCTGTCTTTTTAAAATCTTTCTCCTCTCACTTTAAAAATATGACCCCTAGTTTTGAATTTCCTCCCCACCCCTAGGGAAAATACCCTTGTCATTCACCCTATCTATGTCCCTCATGATTTTATAAACCTCAATAAGGTCACGCCCTCAACCTCCTACGCTCCAGTGGAATAGAGTCCTTTCCAGTCTATTCCCTGGTAAATCTTTTCTGAAGCCTCTCCAGCTTAATGATATCCTTCCTATAACAGGGTGACCAGAACCGCACACAGTGCTCCAGAAGAGGACTCACCAAGGTCCATGCTCTCTTGGAGCGGTGGCACATTCTCGATGGGCCAAATGGCCTACTCCTGGTCCTATATCCCACTCTTCCAACATCGGAGCACAGGAGATGGACGTTTGGCCCATTGTGCCGGTTGAAAGAGCAGCGGCGTAACAATCCTTTTCTGCTACACACACTCCGCCTCTACTTACCAACGTAAGGAACCCATAAATTTTTATCATCACCCAGTCAACTTGGGGCATGTGGCCGCAGTAGTGGACAAGAATCTGATCAACAAGCACAAAGAACTGTGGGACACTCGAAAAATGTCCTAAGGAGAGGCCATACCAGCCTCAAAACATTAAATCTGTTTTTCTCTCTCTACAGATGCTGCCCGACCTGCTGAGTTTCTCCAGTAGTCTATCTGTTTGTCTGGGCCTACACTAATACTCCACAGGTATGTGTTCATCGCCCCACTGCAATTGTTATCCAGTACAATCAATAAGACTGGGCTATAAAGTCCTGGTCGCTGTGACCATCCATTGTAAAAACCCATCTGGTTCACTGCAGGGAAGCGAAGCTGTCTGAAGTTGATAAAATCATGAGGGCTTTAGATAGGGTTAATGGTGGGTGTCTTCTTTCCCTTGAATGGGAAGTTTTCGAGACTTAAGGAGCCACGTTTTAAGGTGAGAGAAGAGAGGTCTTAAAAAAAGACACGAGTGGCAAATTTTTGTTTTTAACACAGAGGGTGGTTCGCGTGCCGAATGAAAATTTCCTGAGGAAGTGGTGGGAACATGGAAGTACATGAACGGGAAGGGTTTGGAGGGACACAGTTCAGGAGCAGGCGGGTGAGACTAGTCTAAGTTGGGGTTATTTTCAGAGGCTAATGCTGGCAAATGGGACTGGATTAATCCGGGATATCCGGTCAGCACGGACGAGATGGAGCGAAGGGCCTGTTTCCATGATGTACGTCTCTGTGGCTCTATGACCAACGGAGCCAATTCAACAGGGTTGGGATGCCCGCACTCGGCTACAGCAGAACAGGAGTTGGCCCCAGAGCCTCAGGCAGCAGCGCCAGTCCCTGGGAGAGGGCACCTCTGGCAACAACACTGGCCCACGAGGCTCCAGACAGCAGGCCTAAGGCAGGAGCCCTAGGATTGTGGGGGGGAAGCAGTGGCAGAGGGCATGGGAGTGCCAGGGCAGGGGCTAGGCAGCAGCAAGGCAATGGCGAAAGGTCCGAAACGAAGACAACAATGTCACTGAAGCAGGCAACCCAACAGCAGGCCAACTCTTTCCCTTTACACACCATTCTGACTAGCTCGTTCCTTGAGTGAAGAGACTCTGAGATTCCATTTTTTTCTCAGTGAAACTTGAAAGGCTGCAGTAAAGATTTACGAGGCTGTTGCCAGGGTTGGAGGGTTTGAGCTACAGGGAGAGGCTGAATACGCTGGGGCTATTTTCCATGGAGCGTCAGAGTCTGAGCGGTGACCTTATAGAGGTTTATAAAATCATGAGGGGCATGGATAGGGTGAATAGTGTTTCCGAGGAAGGGTTGTCTGAAACTAGAGGACGTAGGTTTGAAGTGCGAGGGGAAAGATTTAAAAGATACCTAAGGGGTAACTTTTTCACACAGAGGTTGGTGCGTGTATGGAATGAGCTGCCAGAGGAAGTGGTGGAAGCTGGTACAATTACAACATTTAAAAAGCATCTGGATGGGGACATGAACAGGAAGGTGTTAGAGGGATATAGGACAAATGGGGTTAGGTCAGATTGGAATGTGTGGAGAGTTGGACCAAAAGGTCTGTTTCCATACTGCATGTCTCCATGAGTCTTGTAGGCCCTCTTCAATGACCTAGTGAGCCACTCAACCGTGCTACAAAGGTGACTCATCACCACCTCAAGGGCTAATTATGGATGGCCAATAAATCCATGCCATGCCAGCGATGCCCATGCCCTGTGAATGAATAAAATAAAGACCCCCCCCTTTAGTTTTTTAGAACACAAGATGCTAAGTCCTTTTCATCCATCCCTGTGTAATCTGTAGGTCAAGCTTCATATTGACACAATGAGCAATGATTACAATAGGTACCAACATTGATACGAGGAAATGAGAACTTTAATAGGGAGCACAAGAGCTAGACTCTGAGTAGGCAGTGATGAAAGGAAGTGTATTGCAGTGTAGAGAGACTGTGTACATAGATAACACAACATTGAGGTGTGAAAACTCAACCTTTATTGTCATTTTCGGAAGGTGCCAATGGGTCCTGGTCCCATCGTGGACCGGAAGTGGTCAATCAGGCTGCCATCTTGGACAGGAAGTGGTCAATCAGGCCGCTATCTTGGACAGGAAGTGGTCAATCAGGCCGCCATCTTGGACAGGAAGTGGTCACTCAGGCTTCCTTTGATGGCGCTGTGAAGACACAGCAGAGACACGATCGCCCAAGGTCTGGGCTCCTTAAATGTCTCCAGCATCAGCGAGCGACAGTTGTGTCACAGTCGGGCTCCCTCAGTCACCAGGCACAGCTGCAGCGTTAGCAATGCAGGATCTTCATGAAGGCTTTGCGGAACTCCACGTTGAAGGTGGTGTAGATGATGGGGTTGACAGCGCTGTTGACATAACCCAGCCAGGTGCAGGCACTATAGAGCGCTGGTGGGATGGAGCACCTCTGGCAGTGCACGTTCAGTATGTGTGTGATGAAAAATGGCAGCCAACAGATGATGAAGACGCCTGCAAGTTCGACAGAGAGAGGACAAGAGCTGTTAGCAATGATGCACGCGCGTGCGCACACACACACACACACTCACTCTCTATCTCTCTCTCACACACACACACACACACTCTCTATCTCTCATACACACACACACGCACACACTCACTCTCTATCTCTCACACACACTCACTCTCTATCTCTCTCACACACACACTCATTCTCTATCTCTCTCACACACACACTCATTCTCTATCTCTCACACACACATACACTCACTCTCTATCTCTCACACACACACACTCACTCTCTATCTCTCACACACACACACACACTCACTCTCTATCTCTCTCACACACACACACACACACTCACTCTCTATCTCACACACACACACTCTCTATCTCTCTCACACACACACACACACACTCACTCTCTATCTCTCTCACACACACACACACACACAATCTCTATCTCTCACACACACACACTCTCTATCTCTCTCACACACACACTCACACACTCACTCTCTATCTCTCTCTCACACACACACACACAATCTCTATCTCTCACACACACACACACACTATCTCTCACACACACACACTCTCTATCTCTCACACACACACACGCACACACTCACTGGTTGTCTCACTTTCACACACATCGACATACTCTCACACTGACACACAGACACTCTCACACACACATTCACACACACACTCACACACGTCGACAGACACACACAGATACAGAGACATACTCTCACACTGACACACACAGATACTCTCACACACACACACACACACACACACACTCTCACACACACACACACACAGACACAGACACAGACACACACACACACGTTCTTACTGTGCATCCTCCCCTGGTCAGTGGGCCTCACCCGCATGACACCTGGGCTCTTCGTGAATTGTGTCCGGGCGTATAGTTCTTTGCTAATATTCACAAAACTATTCCACTTTTAAAACAGCCCACATATGACACAGCAATTTCAGAACAACTTTAGCCTATCATTCCATCTCACTATGCTTCAATGTCACATCACCTAATGTTCTGGAGCATTTTAGCCCATTGTAACTTCAGGAATTAACATAGAACAGTACAGCACAGTATAGGCCCTTTGGCCCACAATGTTGTGCTGAACTATTCTCCTACTCTAAGCTCAAACTAACCTGCATTCCCTTCATTTGACTATCATCCACATGCCTATCCAAGAGTCACATAAATGTTCTAGATCACTGTGTCGCTGTGGAAGCCAGCTGTTAATCTACCTCATTGTGAAACCATGGAATGGGGCCTATTGTTCTAGATCACAGTGAGATCATGTACGTTGGTTTACAGCTCGGGATAACTCTGTCTCCCCCTATTTTCCGAGATTATGATGAGAACAGGAAATACAAGATAAGGCCATAGGTCACTGTGTCTCAGTACCTTATAGTTCTGGATCATTATGGGACCCTATTGTTCTAGACAGTTGTGGCATCATGGAACATGAACTTGGTCTAGATCATTGTGATTCAAGCCTATTGTTAAGGATCATTGCGATTCCTTTTATGTATGCCTCCTGTTCGAGAACATTAAGGAACACCAAATTGCACTGTGTCAATATAGCGCTTGGTCTATTGTTCTGGAACAACTCAGGATCATGAAACTTGGTCTGTTGTTCTAGATTATCACCATGCAAGGTAGCCCATTGGTTTAAATAATTAGGGCCAAATGGGCAGTAGCTCATTGATTCTTCATCTCTGTGAGATTGTGTAAGTCAGTCGATGGTTCCAAATCATCGTGAATATTTGCAGTGCAGCCTCTTTATCAAGGGTATTGTGAGGCCATGGAACATAGTATATCATTATAGATCGTTGTGATTCCATCATTGCGATTATAGTTTTAGATTATTGTGAGGACTGCAGGGAAAATAGCCCCAGCCCCAAGGCGGCACGGTGGCTCAGTGATTAGCATTGCTGCCTCACAGCATCAGGGACCCGGGTTCAATCCCACCCTTGGGCGACTGTCTGTGTGGAGTTTGCACATTGTCTACGTGGGTTTCCTCCGGGTGCTCCGGTTTCTTCCCACAGTCCAAAGATGTGCGGGTTAGGGTGGATTGGCCATGCTAAATTGCCCGTAGTGTTCAGGGATGTGCAGGCTCAGTGGGTTAAACATGTGGAAATGCAGGCATAGGGGAATGTGTTGGGGTGGGATGCTCTTCGCAGGGGCAGTGTGGACTTGTTGGGCCGAAAGGCCCGTTTCCACACTGTAGGGATTCTATTCAGCCTCTTCCTGTAGCTCCAACCCTGGCAACATCCCCGTAAATCTTTTCTGAACCCATTCAAGCTTCACACCAAGCAGAATGTCTTGAATTGTAGCCTATTTTTCCAGATAATTGTGAGGGCTATATATATATATTCTCATGACTCAGCACATTGGACCCCATTATTCCAGATTATTATGGTGACTCGAGAATTCAGTTCTAGATTGTTCCAGACTCACCTAAGACAATCGCCAACATCTGCGTTGCCTTCTTCTCCTTCTGATGGGACACTTTGCCTTTTGCTGTTGTCTTAGCAGTTGGGGCCTGTTTCTCATCCAAGACCCTCTGCACCTCCAAGGTGTTCTTCCTGAAGAAACTCCCTGGGCCATCCTGTTCAGGATCCCGGCACGCCTCGCCAGAGGAAGGAGCCTTCCACTTACCAGCCATCAGGCCAGAGCCAGAGGTGGCGCCGTGCTGGAAAGCCGAAGGAGTTCCTGCCGGCCTGGGCTTTCCGAGCTGCTCAACCAAGTGGGCCCTCTCAGTTCCTTCAGGTCCAGCTGTCGCTTCACGCACCAGCGTCTAGGATTTTCCCAAAGGAACAGAAAAAGAGGTGATGCCAACATCCGCAGCAGAGGAGGAGACAAGGGAGGCGTGGGACGAGGAAGGGTGTCTCTGGTGTGTCGGGGCTGCAGTGGGTGGGAACTCCTGGAGAACAGCTTGAACACGTTCGCAGTAAGTGATCAGATTTTGCTCAGAGATTCTGCGTCAGAGATTGAACTCCAGGCGCTGCGATGGAGCAGGGGTGGGGAGGGAGGGAAAAATCCCCCTGGATTCTCCATAACACCACTCAAGGTAGGGTTTTCCAATCGGATTGGTGGTCACGGATGGGAAAGCCTGACTGCCAAGTGGGGCAGGTACAGAGGGAGGAATGGCCCCCCCCTTCCCAGCCACTGTGAGCATCCAATAAGCCTGTGGTCCTCACACCCTGTTTGGACAGAGGACAGAGACTCCAGGAGAGGGGTGCAAAGCGAAGGAGAGAAAGGGCCCTCTTTGCCGACAGCAACCCCAACAGGACACAAACAAGACCAGGGTGGACTGGGGGGGGGGGGTGGGGTGTAGCGATCAAAATGGCAGATGGCAGACGGTGGAAACTGTCCCCTGTCATTTGTTCCCCCCCCTCCAAACCGTGCAAACATCCGAGGTCAGGGTACGGGACGGGAGAATTGATCAGCGTGGTGACGGATGCAGTTTGGAGGGAACGTCGATTGCTTTACTGGGAGACGCAAGGATGACACAATCCCCCTCACGTCAGGGAGGATCTGCTCTGAGAACCAAGGCCCAGATCAGGGACCTTGGGGGGTGGGAGAGGGGTTAGGGAGGGTGGGGGCAAGACGCCAGTAGAAGCTGAGGTGAAGGCAGCCATTCTGTGAGAAAGATGGCGCCACCATGGGACCAGAACCCGCCGAAAAGGAATGTTGGGAAAACGGAGGGAGGACTGGGAATCTATGGTGAGGGAACTGACTTGGTTTCACATCCCAACAGCTTCAGAGACGAGTGTGGGTTTCCATTGGTCGACGCTAATGAGCCCTGGGGCCCAGGGTGGCCCAACAGACACGTGACAAAATGGCGACACAGTGAGTCCCCAAAACCAGCAGAAAAGGTGGCAGGAAAAAGAGCGTCATGTGCCTGCAGGATGAGCTGGGTTGGGTGAAGGTGGTTTCTGGTATTTTGAATACCATGTTGGTGAATTGGTCCGTAACCAGGAAATGGCCCAGACAGGCTCACTAATTGGGAGGGAAATGGTGGCAGAGCTGAGCCCCCCCCAACCCCTCTCCCAAGCTCCCCCTCACCCCAACCCCACCCAACCCCGGGCTGGCACTAGATAGACGTTTGGCCTGAGGAAGCAGGAGCACCCCAAAGGATATGGGACAGAGAGGAGCATTGCCTCCTCCCCCAAATAACACAACACAGTTAGCTCCCATCCAGTCAGTCTCTGCTCACTTGTAACTACCTCACTGAAGGTCAATCACAGACAGAATAGGATCCCACATGGATCCTGTACAACACCAGGAAACGGGAAGAGATTCGGGTCCGTTGGGATTGTGTCCAATTGGAGTGAATGAGAATAAGTTTGATCGATTGGGATTGTGTCAAAGGGGAGTAAATGGGAAGGGGTTTGATCTATTGGGATTGTGTCCAATGGGAGTGAACAGGAAAGAGTTTGATCTATTAGGATTGTGTCCAATGGGAGTGAATGGGAATAAGGTTGATCTATTGGAATTGTGTCCAATGGGAGTGAATGGGAAGGGGTTTGGTCCATTGGGTTTGTGTCCAATGG
>NC_063378.1:7158763-7162001 GCF_021869965.1 Rhincodon typus | reverse complement strand
GGGAGTGAATGGGAAGGGGTTTGGTCCATTGGGTTTGTGTCCAATGGAAGTGAATGGGAAGGGGTTTGATGAAGTGAAATGACGGATGAAGTGAAATGCAGGAATTCAGACAGATCCAGTTGTTCTGGAAAGTGACCAAGAGCTGGGAGGGAATCGGTCTCTGCAAATCAATTCTTACCAGTTTCTTTTTGTTCACACTAGTGCTCCCTTGTGATTGGACCATTAAATTGCAAAGTTTAACATCTTCAGGATATGTGCACTTACTCTGAAACAGAATAAAACAGGAAGCAATCTCCTCACAATCGTGTCTACACACAGAGAGACTCACACAAATAATTAATATTAGTGTTTCCAAATTCTAGGCGCACAGTTCTACCCGATTGTCCCCATCAAACACTCCCAGGGCAGCGACAGCACGGGGTTAGATACAGAGTAAAGCTCTCTCTACACTGTCCCCCATCAAACACTCCCAGGACAGGGACAGCACAGGGTTAGATACAGAGTAAGGCTCCCTCTACTGTCCTCTATCAAACACTCCCAGGGCAGGGACAGCACGGCGTTAGATACAGAGTAAAGCTCTCTCTACACTGTCCCCCATCAAACCCTCCCAGGATAGGGACAGCACGGCATTAGATACAGAGTAAGGCTCCCTCTACACTGTCCTCTATCAAACACTCCCAGGGCAGGGACAGCACGGGGTTAGATACAGAGTAAAGCTCCCTCTACACTGTCCCCCATCAAACACTCCCAGGACAGGGACAGCACAGGGTTAGATACAGAGTAAAGCTCTCTCTACACTGTCCCCCATCAAACACTCCCAGGATAGGGACAGCACGGCATTAGATACAGAGTAAGGCTCCCTCTACTGTCCTCTATCAAACACTCCCAGGGCAGGGACAGCACGGCGTTAGATACAGAGTAAAGCTCTCTCTACACTGTCCCCCATCAAACCCTCCCAGGATAGGGACAGCACGGCATTAGATACAGAGTAAGGCTCCCTCTACACTGTCCCCCATCAAACCCTCCCAGGACAGGGACAGCATGGGGTTAGATACAGAGTAAAGCTCCCTCAGTTCTGACCTAAGTGCAGCCTTCTCTGAACGACCTGCATCCCTCAGTGTTACTCCTCCACTCGGACTCCTCCCCTGAATCCTGAGCTGGAAACTGAATCCGCGAGATCGGGAATTCTCTCCAAGACCAATCGGCTGAAAGCCAGTCGGAGCCCGGGTCAAATTGAGCCCCTACCCCTGTCGCAGAGCGAGAGCCTGGGGCAGAATTTAAACCCTGTGCCTGGGGGTGAAGGACCCTGTAGAGCATTTAGCCCCCACCTCCCCCCCATCCCCGCGCCCATTGCCATCTCCATCTCACTACCTCCCTGCCTGCTGTGCCTACCTTGGTGGGTGCCAGGGTCCCCTGCTCTGTCGGCACACCTAACTTCTTCACTGCCACCCTCCTCCTCCTCCGTCTGAGCACAGCGTAGATCTGGACATAAACCAGCAGGGTGACGATGAAGGGAACGTAGAAGGAGACGATGGAGGAGTATAAGACGAAGGAAGGGTTCACAATGGCACAAACAGTGTCGTCCCTTTTATCTGTAATTACAGGACAAAGTGGATTTACAGCCTCGGCATTGGGAACACGTCGCTGAGTCAGGTTGTTGACTTGCTCACCGAGCTGGCCTGTTCTTGTTCAGAAGTTTCGTCACTGTACTAGGCGACATCATCAGTGGAGCCTCCGATGAAACGGTGTTATTCTACTCTGCTTGGAATTTATACTGCCTGGATTGTTATGGTGAGTAGTGTCATTTCCGGTTGTGATCTGTATGGGTTTGTAATATGGGGTCCAATTCTATGTGTTTATTGATTGCATAATGGGCGGAGAACCATGCCTCTAGGAATTCCTGTGCGTGTCTATGTTTTGCTCAGGCTACTATGGTTACCTTGTCCCAGTTAAGCTGATGGCCTTCATTGTCTGAGTGTACCGATAATGAGGAGACGTCGTCGTGCCATTTTGCTGCTAGCTGATGTTCATGTATTCTGATGGCTAGTTTCCTTCCTGTCTGTCCGATGTAATGTTTGTGGCATAGACAGGAAGGAAACTAGCCATCAGAATACGTGAACGTCAACTGCAGCAAAATGGCACGACGAACTATCCTTATCATCAGCACACTCAGACAATGAAGGCCATCACTTTAACTGGGACAAGGTAACCATAGTAGCCCAAGCAAAACAGACACGCACGGGAATTCCTAGAGGCATGGTTCTCCGCCCATTATGCAATCAATAAACACATAGAATTGGACCCCATATTACAAACCCATACAGATCACAACCGGAAATGACACAACTCACCATAACAATCCAGGCAGTATAAATTCCAAGCAGAGTAGAATAACACCGTTTCATCGGAGGCTCCACTGATGTTACCGAGCACAGTGACGAAACTTCTGAACGATAGCCAGCCAGCTCAGCGAGCAAGTCAACAATCTCATCCACAACTCGAGCTACAGACCTTTGCCGAAACTTTAAACATGTCACTGAGTGCCAGGGGAAGGAGCAATCACAGAGTTACAGGGATGGAAGTGGCATGAGGAGTTGGTTTTGCTTCTAATCGCTCACACTGGTATTGATCGCCCTGACCGTGAGAAGGTGGTGACAGCTCACGCCTGTGTGTGTGTGTGTGTGTGTGTGTGGGTGTGTGTGTGAGTGGGTGTGTGTGGGTGTGTGGGTGTGTGTGTGTGTGAGTGTGTGTGTGTGTTAGGGGTGTCTGTGTGTGTGTGTCTGTGTGTGTGTGTTAGGGTGTTAGAGGTGTGGGTGTGTCTGGGTGTGTGTGTGTGGGTGTGGGTGTGGGTGTGTATGTGTGTGTGTGTGTGTTAGGGGTATGTGTCTGTGTGTGTGTCTGTGTCTGTGTGTGTTAGGGTGTTAGGGGTGTGTGGGTGTGTGTCTGTGTGTTGGAGCCTCCCGGTTCCTCCCCAACAATCCCCAAACAGGCTGGGGGTCATTTCCCTCCCACACGAGGCCTGTGGGAGAGCCAGGCTCTTGGCCTTTCGAATTCAGGAAGGAGTTTTCAATCAGGTCAATGTGGGGAAGATGTTTCCGATTGTCAGGGAGTTGCAGAGTTGGGGGGGATGACAAGATGGAAGCATTTGGATAAATCCAACGGTGAATTCAGGATGAACATTTTCCCTCAGAGAGGGGGCAGGAATGTGGGATTCACTCCCACAGGGAGTTGGGGGGGG
>NC_063378.1:7156726-7158663 GCF_021869965.1 Rhincodon typus | reverse complement strand
GGGGGCAGGAATGTGGGACTCGCTCCCACAGGGAGTGGGGGCAGGAATGTGGGACTCGCTCCCACAGGGAGTGGGGGCAGGAATGTGGGACTCGCTCACACAGGGATTGGGGAAGTGGTATTGTGCCTGAATGTTGAAGGGGGAAGCTGGGTAGAAACACAAGGGAGGGAGGATTAATCAACGTCCTGCTGATGCCGGGGTTCTGGGACAATACCAGCAAGAGATGGGGACACCCAGCAGGCCTGGCAGCATCTATCAAGAGGAACAGTGCGGAGACCCCCCTGTCAGGAATGGGGCTGCTGAGGGAATTACTGAGAACCGCCCACCCCCCACAAGCCCGTGGCTTACCTGGGTTGTTCTTCAGCCCGAAGAGGAGCGGGCAGGAGATGGCGAATGAGAGCACCCAGACAGTAGTTATCATCAATGTGACCCTCCGCTTGGAACTATACTGTGTGTTATACAGCATCGGCATGGCAACAGCCGTGTATCTGTCAGGTTGTGTTGAGGGGGGGGACAAATACAGAACAGGTTAGAGCTGAGCAGGTGGAATGAGTGACCTCCAATTCCAAAATGGCTGATGGGCGAAGCTGGGGGAGGTAGGTTTTGATGGACCGAGTGGCCTACTCCATCGCCATCGTTCTTGTAGCCAATGGCGACCAATGGAATTGAGAGTGAGGTCAATGGAAAACAGCATGTAACGAGAGAAACGGGGCGAGGGGGGTTTAGGAGGAGGCTGTTCAGCCCTTCAAACCTAGCCCTTCAGTCTGCAAGAGCCATGGGGGTCTGTTTGGGCACTGATTGCAGACGGAAGAAATGAAAGCCCTTTCTCCCGACCCTCTCTGGGCCTCCCAGCTGAAAAGGAGATAACTCCTCTTTCCCCAAGGCCCTCGGTAGCAATCCCAGACTCATCTCAGCTCACTCTCCCCAACCATTTCCTTTCTGCGTTCCTTCATGGGCATCACCAACTGGCAGTTGTACCCGTCCCCCTAGCTCACCCACCCAAGACTGCCCACAACGTAGGTCCCTGCTCGGCTCTTTAAGAGGATAGCTGGGGGGGTCATTCTGGAGTCACGCGTAGGCCCAGACTGGGTAAGGACAGCAGATTTCCCTTCCCTGAAGGACATTAGTGACCTGGGTGGATTTTGATGGCAGTTGATGACAGTCAGTATCACTGAGACACCCCTCCCGTTCAGTTCATCAGGTTTAAAGTCCACCCAGCTGCTGCAGAAGGGGGTCGGAGACCACATCCTCGGAGAACGAGACTTGGGGGTGGTGGGGTTTCCGACACAGTGAGCTTCCCACGGTGCCTCCATCTCCTACTGCATAGCTTCCCCCAGCCCCCGACCCTCTCCCCAGAGCAGTCAATCTGTCTCAGAGATGGAAACCGGACGGGGGGGGCGCTGCGAGATGAGCCTCTGGATCCAGTTACGCCTTAACACCAGGCCTGAGCTCACCCATGCCAGGCCAAAGGTGAACACGTTGCCACAAAAGGATGCTGGAGCCTTCCCACTGAAGTTAAACAGGGGTGGGGGGGGGGGGGTTATTGGACCTTCCTGGTGCCTCAAACATATGTAAATGTAATCTTGTACAAGTAAGAAAGGCCTTGGGGTTTGTTTGCTGGCTACAGTTAAAACTCCAATGTTTGTTTCTTCACATGTTACTGCTCAGAATCAAACTGCTTCAGTGACCCTGTGTGTAGGAAGATATTTTTATGAATAAACTATATTTTTGAAATAAAGAGGCAGCCCGAAGGCAAACATGGTGTGACCGCATACATGACGGAAGGGTAGGAAAGACCAGGCCTGTTAAAATCCCCAACGACCTGCCTCAAGAGCTTCCAACAACCTGGTAACTCAGAGAGAGGGAGATTTAATTCACTCCTGGTAACTGGGGGAGAGGGAGATTTAATTCAAACCCGGTAACTCGGGGAGAGGGAG
>NC_063378.1:7141988-7156626 GCF_021869965.1 Rhincodon typus | reverse complement strand
CAGGTAATGGGGGAGTGGGGGGAAGGAAGGGGGGGGCTTCGGTTCCCAGTTGATACCAGGTGATGGGGGTGTGGGGAAGGGGGGTGCTTTTGTTCGCTGTTGATAACAGGTGATGGGGTGTGTCGGGGGGAAGAGGAGCTGTGGTTCCCAGCGGAGGGATGGCCTTTTGAATCCTCCGTTGAACTTCGTGGTGGTGGGGTTGGGGGGTGGTATGAGGAGTTTCAGGGCCGAGGGCGTAGTCTCCAAGAGGTGGGGGGGTGGGATTAAACACAGGAGGGAGAGACGGATAGAAGGGGTCGGGCTGAGTTGAAGGAGCTCGGTGGGGGTTGGGGGGAATATGCGGACAGCGTGAACATGGGGCAGATGGGCCGAAGGTCCTGTTTCTGTCCGGAGAACGCCATCGGAACCACACACCGCCCCAACCACGTTACCTGTCGATGCTGATCGCGCACAGGTTGAGAATGCTGGCTGTACAGAACATCACGTCGAGTGTCACAAAGATGTCGCAGTGAACCCAGCCAAACTGCCACTCCCCGACGACCTTCGAGAGAGAATAGAGACAGCATCAGAGCATGGACTGAGCAGGCAACATATCCTCCTCGCTCTCTCTCTCTCTCACGCCCACCGCCCCCCGCAGACACAAGACCACTGTTCTGGCCATCAAGTCAGACTAGAAATCTCAACACAATTAACTCCAGACCGTCCAAATGTTTCTCCCTCACGTACAGACACCATATCTCCGGGGTCATCTGTATAAACACCTCCTTGTGGGCTTCTTAAAAACTCCTTGGGAGATCGCAGCAGGTCAAAGGTGCTATAGAAACCGAGAAGAAAATACTCCATTTCTGAAGAAGGGTCTTGACCCGAAACATCAGCCTTCCTGCTCCTCTGATGCTGCTTGGCCTGCTGTGTTCATCCAGCTCTACACCTTGTTATCTCAGAAGATACAGAAGCTTGAACACAAGCACCAGCAGGTTCAGGAATTGCTTCTTCCCACCTGTTATTAGACAGATGAATGAACTCTCTAACTTCAAATAATGTTGATCTTGATCTTGGTGATCTTGCCTAGAACACGTCCTGTGTGGTGTAATCTGTACACCTCTGTCTCAGGTTTTTTTCCACACTATGATCTGTATGTCCTTGCTTGCCTCGTAAACAAAGCTTTTCACTGTACTTGGGTACACATGACAATAAATCAAATCAAATCAAAAGGATAAAATTGTTGTCTCTTTTCTCCAAGCGACACGCAATATATTTATACACATTGATTTTTTTTAAATTAATTCTCATCAGTAAATGACTAACTGACAAAACAAAGTCTAGCTATCTTCACATTCCACACACAGGGACCTGGGTTCAATTCCACCCTCTGTGTGGACTTTGCACATTCTCCCTGTTCTGCATGGGCACCCTCCAGGCGCTCCTGTTCCTCCCATAGTGGATTGGCTTTGCTTAAATTGACCACAGCATCCAGGCTGGGCAGGTTAGCCATGGGCAAATGCAGGGATAGGGTAGACTCAAGGGCCAGGTTCCAGACTGTAGGCATTGTATGCATTACCCTAGCAGATCTTAGTGCAGCATTGCAATAATCTTCCATTTGGAAATTAACACTTCTGTTGCACCTAACGTGAATCAGACATCGAGAATATTGCTTCCACACATGGGCTGTTTTATACGTTTGTCACTGGGATCTATGTGGCTATTACATCTTTATTGAAAATCACATAAAATTCGAAAATTGTAATTTGGGGAACTCCAGGACGAAGATTGTTCCGAGAGATGAAACTCATTGACAGCCAAGATAATGAGGAATATAAATTAGCTTGACTAAGGCTGCAGCAAAGTAACCTCCAGTCAGTTTCATTCTCGATATAACTAACTTTGTTCCAGGTTTAATTGTGCGGGAATGGTGTGATTAGAACACTAGCAAAGTCATTACACAAAATTAATTAGCTTGCTGTCAGTGATAAGGGATAAATATTTGGGTCATTTCTGCACTAATGGATTGATCGCTTTAATGGCTGTGTAAAGTGGGACAGAGGATTTAAGGACGAGTGACGCACGCTGCATGGTCACAGTCCTTGGGAACATGGTCACAGTCCTTGGGAACATGGTCACAGTCCTTGGGAATATGGTCACAGTCCTTGGGAACATGCCCCCAGAATGGGGGGGGAGCTGGGAAAATAACAGGTGGATTGGAGGAAGAGGGTTGTCTGCTGTTGCCTGCTCAGCAGGCATACTCTCTCTCTAAGCTGGGTCCCTCAAACCACAATAAACAGGGAGTGGGCCATTCAGGGCTGAGGCACTCTCTCTGTTGCTGTACATGCCGTGAGTCTGGCCCGTTCCTATCCCCCCTCACCCCACCCCGAACCCGCGCCGTTGCAGTCACCCGAGCCATCTTCCCACTTCATCTGGAGAGTCTAAGACGGACTGCGTCCACAAGTGTACAAAACTCTGGATAAGCAGGGGAAGAACATTGCCCAATGTCACCCTCATCCTGATGGCCACCTTTGTGTGCAGCAGCAACACACACGGGGAGGAGAGCAACGCCAGGCGACCTTATAGAGACGTAGGATATAAGAGCTGCAGGAGGCCATTCAGCCCTTTAAGCCTGCACCACTGTTCACTATGATCACGGCTGATCATCCAACGCGGTCCCTTGTTCCCGCTTCTCCCTCATTCCCTTTGATCCCTCAGAACTATTCCTAACTCCTTCTTGAAAACATTCGATGCTTCAGCCTCAGTTGCTTTCTGAGGTAGCACATCCCACAGGCTCTCTGCTTTTCTCCTCATTTCTGTCCGAAACGGCCTACCCCGTTTCCTTAGACCCGTGAGCCCCTCTGAGCTTCCCGGGAACAGCATTCCTGCATCTACCCTGCCCGGTCCTGGTAGAACTTTGTAAGTTTCTCTGAGATCCGTCTTCCCTCATTCTTCAGAACTTCAGCCAATCTAACCCGAACTGGTTTAACGTCAGTCCCGCCAGCTGAGGAACCAGTCTGTTGAGATTTTCTCCACACTCCCTCCATCGCCAGAACATGCTCCTTCAGACAGGGAGAACTGTGCACAATACTCACTTAGGCCCCTGTACCATTGCAGCGAGACATTCCTGATCTCTTCAATGGGACTCGAAAGATCCCTGAGGGGACATGGCTGGCTGGTTCCCCCCTTGTGGCCGAGGCTGGAACTGGGGACAGGGGCTGGGCACAATTTCCAAACTCCGTGAAATGAGGAGGAATCTCTCACACAGTCACACGGCACAGAAACAGACCCTTCGGTCCAACCAGTCCGTGCCTGCCATAATCCCAAACTATACTAGTCCCTGCTCCTGGCGCACATCGCTCCAAACCTTTCCTACTCACGTACTTATCCAAATGTCTTTTAAACGTGGTGACTGTACCCGCATCTGGAAGTTCATTTCACCCTCTGTGTGAAGAATTTTCCCCTCACGTCTCTTTTAAACCTCTCTCCTCTCACGTTAAAAAATATGCCCCCAGTCTTGAAATCCCCCATCCTAGGTAAAAGACAACTACCATTAACTGTGAGGAAGGGTCACCGGACCCGAAACATTAACACTGATCTTTCCTCCACAGATGCTGCCAGGCCTGCTGAGCCTTTTCCAGCAACTTTGTTTTTGTTCCTGATTTACAGCATCCGCAGTTCTTTCGGATTTTATTTACTATTAACTTTATCTATGCCTCTCATGATTTGATAAACTTCTACAAGGTCACCTCTCAACTTCCTACCCTCCAGTAAAAAAAAGTCTATCCACCCGAAGGCTGGAGGAACAGCACCTCATATTCCGCTTGGGAACCCTGCAGCCCAATGGTATCAATGTGGATTTCACAAGCTTCAAAATCTCCCCTCCCCCTACCGCATCCCAAAACCAGTCCAGCTCGTCCCCACCTCCTTGACCTGTCCGTCTTCCCCTGACTGACCTACCCCCATCCTAACTTCCCACCTACACTCACTTTTACTGGCTCCATCCCCGCCTCCCTGACCTGTCCATCTTTTCTCCCACCTATCCGCTCCTCAACCCCCACCTCCACCTCCTACCTACCAGCCTCATCCCCGCCTCCTTGACCTGTCCGTCTTCCCTTGACTGACCTATCCCCTCCCTAACTCCCCACCCACACTCACCTTTACTGGCTCCATCCCCGCTTCCTTGACCTGTCCGTCTTCTCTCCACCTATCTGCTCCTTTATCCATCTTCCATCCGCCTCCCCCTCTCTCCCTATTTATTTCAGAGCCCCCTTCCCCTCCCCCATTTCTGAAGAAGGGTCCAGACCCAAAATGTCAGCTTTCCTGCTCCTCTGATGCTGCAGTGTTCATCCAGCTCCACACCTTGTTATCCCAGCCTATCCAGCCTTTCTTTGTAACTCAAAGCCTCTATTCTAGGCAACATCCTGGTAAATCTTATCTGAGCCCTCTATAGCTTGATAATATCCTTCCTTTTACAGGGTGATCAGAGATGGACACAAAATACTCCAGAAGAGGCCTCATTGACGTCCTGTACAACCTCCTCACAGAAGGTCCAGAAATTCACATCCCTCGTGAGGAAGTAGAGTCATTGAATGGGAATACAGCAAGGGGAAACGGTTAAAAACAGAAGTTGCTGGAAAAGCTCAGCAGGTCCTGGCAGCATCTGTGAAGAGAAGATCAGAGCTAACATTTTGGGTCCGGTGCCCCTTCCTCGGAATGTCTCAAAGTCTCGCAAAAGGTAGGTGGCCAGGGAATAGATGAGGAATAATAGGAAGTGCCAAAGATCTGAGGAACCTTAACACACATGTCCTATGGTTGCTTAAAGCATTAAGGCAGGGAGATAAAGGTTGTATAGAAGGCATTACTGGGCCTATATTCTCTGTCGAAGAATGACAGTTGATCTATCTCAAACCTACAATTTATTCACTCGTATGATGTGGACAGTGCTCAGTAGCAGCAGTGTGTACCATCTACAAGATACGCTGCAGAAATTCACCAAAGATCCTCAGGCAGCACCTTCCAAACCCACGGCCACTTCCATCCAGAAGGACAAGGGGCAGCAGATACATGGGAACACCAGCCCCCTGCAAGTTCCCCTCCGAGCCACTCACCATCCTGACATGGAAATATATCACCATTCCTTCAGTGTCGCTGGGTCAAAATCCTGGAATTCCCTCCCTAAGGGGCATTGTGGGTCAACCCACAACATATAGGGACTGCAGTGGTTCAAGAAGGCAGCTCACTCCCACCTTCTCAAGCGGGGGGCAACTAGGGACAGGGCAGTAAACATAGAGACGTTCACGTCCCATGAGTGAATGAAGAAAAACTGCCAGCAACAGTTGCTTAATGAGTGAATGCTTTACCTCGCTCTTAAAACTAAAGCTGTGTCGTTGGTGCTGGAAGCACTCAGAAGGGAAGGAAGGAAGAAAGGCGCTACATAAATGAAGCAAATTCAGGGGCGCAGTCCTTGGACAGGCCTGATGTCGGGGTGTCACCATATTTCTCGGTCGTGTCTAACATTCGGGTGATGGGGCTGGGGAGAGAAGTAGGGAGAGGATTTGGGGCCTTTTCTATCGATCGCTGGCCCAGGACGTCAAGGACCCAGCAGACCTGAGATCGTTCCGGTACCTTCCGCCAACACGGAAGGGCCTGGGGGAAATGGAGGAGCAGGCGGCTTTTATTTTTACCTCGAGGTAGACGACCCAGGGCATGACCAGGGTGGCCACCAGTAGGTCTGCCACTGCTAGGCTCACAATGAGGTAGTTGGTGGTGGTCTGCAGCGCCCGCTCCCGCGATACCGCCATGCACACCAAAACGTTGCCGAAAACCACCATGAAGATCAGGAGGCTGAGCGAAGCCGCGTAGTAATTGTAACTGGGCTTGCACCCGTCGACGGTCCCGTTGGCCCACGCCACCAGCTCCCTCAGCTGCGAGTCATTCAGGGCTGCCACGCTTGGGACCGCCATTGGCCGCGACCTCCGACCTCCCCCTTGGTGACCTGTGGAAGGAAGGAGACGTAACTTAAAAAAAAAACCGAACAGCACAGCGGGAGGGGCAGAGCGGCCTTGTATCTTGCCAGAGGACCCTGGAAGTGACAGGGCAGATGGATAAGGGGGTAAAGAGAGCTCATGGGATGCTTTCCTTCTTCAGGAGAGGAGCTGAACTCAAAGAACAAAGCGAACAAAGAACAATACAGCGCAGGAACAGGCCCTTCGGCCCTCCAAGCCTGTGCCGACACATTTTGCCCTTCCATACTAAAACTGTCTTCACTTACACTTTGCTATTACGAGGGGGAATAGTTTTGAAGTGAGTGGAGGTAGATATAGGGGAGACATCAGAGGGAGGTTCTTTACTCAGAGAGTGGTAGGGGTGTGGAATGCATTGCCGGAGGGGGTAGTGGAGTCGGCCTCATTAGGGGCATTTAAGAGGCTATTAGATAGGCATATGGATGATAGTATAAGGTAGGGGTGGAGGTTAGATAGACCTTAGGTTTAGGGTAAAAGTTCGGCACAACATTGTGGGCTGAAGGGCCTGTACTGTGCCGTACTGTTCTATGTTCTATGTTCTATCTTCTATGTTCTATGTACAGGATCCATATCCCTCTATTCCCTTCCTATTCATGTATTCGTCCAGGTGTCTCTTGAAAGCTGCTATTGTGTCTGCTTCCACCACCTCCTCTGGCAACGCGTTCCAGGCACTCACCGCCCTTTCTGTGAAAAACCTGCCTCGCACATCTCTTTTAAACTTTACCCCCTCGCACCTTGAACCTGTGTCCCCTTCATAACAGACCCCTCCGCCCCAGGAAAAAGCCTCATACCTTTTACCAGAACCTCAATGTCCGTTAGCCCATTTCAAGCACTGCTTGCTGTGAAATATTGTTTAATGTTTGAACAACCGGTGAAGGGAAGGAATGTTCCGCAAACGGAAAGTGCTGGAGAAACTCAGCAGCATCCGTGGAGAGAGAAACAGAGCGAATGTTTCAGGTCCAGTGAACAGCAACCGGTTCTGAAGGAGGGTCGCTGGGCCCGAAACGTTAAGTCTACTGGAATTTACTGGGATCTTCCTGTGCTCCGTCTGTCCCTGCTCTTGGTCCACTACAAGGCAACACCTCAGAGGTGCACTACTCCCTGCTAACCCTTCACGGAGGGGCAGCCAGTATCTAAAATTTACTCGCTACATGCCAAAGTGTCTGTCAAAAAGCTGCCTCAACATTTACTGAGTCGGCCTTTGTACAATGTAATAAAATATAACGTTTACCAAAGGTGCCACGATTAGAAATTCAATAGGAACACAACCTGATAGCATAAACAAACTGCCTCATAAAAGACACTTATCAATTCGATCAAGCCTTTTGCGCATCAGACATTACACTCAGACCATTTATTATCTGTGATCAATACATACGAAGACTCAGTCTCGAGAAATTCACCTGAAACAGAACAAACAGCTTGCTCACAGCCCCTCAAACTATCATTAAGTCACTCATCGAGTGAATGTTGGTCCACATTCAAATTTATTCAACAGACAGTGGCTTCAGAGAGTCTGATAATTCAGCCCCTAGTTCTGGCATCGTCCTTGTACATCAACTGTTTTCCCTTGCATCTTTTCCAGATCCTCGACATCTTTTACTTAATCCAGGGTGACCAGCTCAACCCTGTCTCCCGCAGTGCCTGGCCGTTCTCAGGACCTCACACTAGGGTAACACAGAGAACTGCAGATATCTGAATCAAGAATAGAAACTTCTGGAGAAACTCAGCACGTTCAGGCAGCCTCTGTGGAGAAGAAGCAGAGTAACATTTTGGGTCCAGTGACTCTTCTTCAGAGTTGCAGTATTGAACGAGGGAAATTGGCATTAACTCTGAAAAGACCTTGTCTGTTCACCCTATCCATGCCCCTCATGATTTTATAAACCTCTAGAAGGTCACCCCCTCAGCTTCTGACGCTTCAGGGAAAATAGCCCCAGCCTATTCAGCCTCTCCCTGTAGCTCAAACCCTCCAACCCCGTCCTTGTAAATCTTTTTCGAATCAAGTTTCACAACCTCTGTGCTGCAGCAGGAGACCAGAACTGAACACAGTCAGTGATCAGTCTGTCTCCAGACCTGGTAATGGAGTTCACCACTCCACAAGCCTGTCCAACCACATCCCACACGACCCCTGATCCCCCCCCCCCCCCCCCCCCCCCCACCCAACCCCATCCGGTTTAACTTGGATCACTTAGGACCCAAGCTGCTCGAACCCAAATGCAAAAATATTCAGTCCCAGAGTCTGTACCTGTGCGGAGAGACCAGATCCGTGCCCAGATTCCTCAATATAGACTGAACAACGCCTTCCTGCCTATTCGATTCCCTTTTTCCTGAAATCAATCTCCGTGCTCCGTGTCATATCTAATTCAATCGAGCTGAGCTCCTTCTCCACACGATTCGCCTCTGTGCAACGTGGAACACCCGACATTGAATGATGCATGCACCGGCAGGGCTCAGTGGAAGTGTTCACACCTCTGAGCTACTGGACCTGGGTTCAATTCCCACCTGCTCCAGAGGGTGCATTGTAACATCTCTGAGCAGGTTGATTTGGAAAATATCCACGTGATGAGCAGCAGTGGGAATTTCAGGGCTCCCCAAGACTGCCCTGCAGTTTGATAAGAGCGCGGCCGATTTAACTGTGGCTTTAACTTCAGGCTCCCACCTCCTCCTTAAAACCTTTGACACCCACTCACGGAGTCGAGAATCACACCTACAGCTGCCTATAAAATACTCAAGAGAACTTGCACTGATCCCTGAGAAAGGAATTCTCACTCTCGTCTGAAGTGGGAACCACTTTGCAAGTGCCCCCTAATTCTAGCCCCTTCCCACATGTGGTTCACCTTCTGAGCATTTCATACCCCTCAGAATATTGTGCAATTCGTTTGGCTAAACTCCAGTCTAACCTTCCTCCCTTAGATTCAGCCACCTTATCCCAGAGAGAACTTCCCCCAAACCAAATATGTCCTTTCTAAAGTTAGCAGAGCAAAACAGTACAGGTTCACTTGACTAGAGTTATCAATCCCCTCTACATCTGTAGGAAAATATACTAACTTGTATATTCCCTGCAATAAACAACAATCCGCTTGTGAATCACTTGCTGGACCTGCATACTAACTGTGCCACACACTCACCTTCAGAATAAATCCATCTTTGTATCTGTTCCCTCTCTATCTGCCTCTCCCCTGCAGCATTCACACAGGAGGGAGATATGCAAAGCTGCTGTGTGCTGTCAGCACAGACTCTCTCTCTGTCAGAGACTTACTTTTCCCAGCTCCATCCCCTCTCTCTCTTGATAGCGTAATCCTCTGGTGACACTGAAGCCTGTAAGCCAATCAGAAACACTGCCAAAGACCAGGAATCCACTTCCTGAGAGAACCATTGGCTGTCTGGGGAGGTGTTAGAGCCAGAGGGGTCCCCTCCCTCTTGGGTTCGACGTCCATCACTCGCCTCTTAGCAACGGGAAAGGGATTTATGAGAAATTGATGTACAGCCACAATTGAACAAGGAGAGATAATATTAAACTCACTGACTGTGTCTTCAACTATTACAGTGTCTCAGAGTCTCTTACCTTCTCAGTTATTAAGCAAGCCATAGGTGTTCCTATCAAAAAATAGTGTCTCCGATTCTAATTATTAATTAGTATTTCCACTTTAGATTCTCAGAGAGCGCCAGGAGCACAGAAAATAAGAGCAGAAGGTTTCTCAGCCCCTCTAAACTGCTCTGCTATCCAATTATTCATTCACTCACTCTGCTGCAACTTAGCATCAGTGGTGGAAGGCGTGGATGTGGTGCCAATCAGGCAGGGACTGCTTTGTACTGGATGGTGTTAAACTTCTTGAGTGTTGTTGGGGCTGCACGCATCCAGGGGCAAGTGGGGAGTATTCCATCCCACTCCTGACTTGTGCCTTGTAGATGGTGGACAGGGCTTTGAGGAGTCAGGAGGGGAGTTACTCGCTGCAGGATTCCCAGTCTCTGACCTGCTGTTGCAGCCCCTGTGTTTATGTGGTGAGTCCAGTTGAGTTTCTGGTTAATGATAACCCCCAAGATGTTGAAATTGAGGATTCAGTGATGGCAATGTCATTGCATGTAATTGGGCAATGGTTAGATTGTCTCTTGTTGGAGATGGTCAGCGTCTGGTATTTGCGTGGCATAAATGTTACTTGCCACTTGTCAGCCCCAGTCTGGATATTGTCCAGCTCTTACTACATTGGAACATGGGCTGCTTCAGTATCTGAGGAGTCACGAATAGTGCAATCATTGGCAAACATCCTCACTTCTGACCTTATGATGGAGGGAAGGTCATTGATGAAGCAGCTGAAGATGGTTGCGTCTAGGACACTACCCTGAAGAACTCCCGCAGAGATGCCCTGGAGTTTAGATAACTGACCTCCAACGACCACATCCATCTTCCTGTGTGCCAGGTATATCTCCAACCGCTGGAGCTTGCCCCCTGATAGCCATTGATTCCAGTTTCACTGAGGTCCCTTGATGCCACACTCGGTTGAATGCAGCCTTGATATCAAGGGCTGTCACTCTCACCTCTCCTCTGGAATTCAGCTCTTTTGTCCATGTTTGGCTGTAATAAGGTCAGGAGCTGAGTGGCCCTTGCAGAACCCAAACTGGGCATCACTGAGCAGGTTATTTCTGAGCAGGTGCTGCTTGATAGCACTGTTACTGACACCTTCCATCACTTTACTGATGATCAAGAGGAGACTGATGGGGCAGTAATTGGCCAGGTTGGATTTTTTCCTGCTTTTTTGTGTGAGTACCATTTCTGGGCAGTTTTCTCATTGTCGGGTAGATGTCAGTGTTGTAGCCATACTGGAATGGTTTGGGTAGGGATGTAGCAAGTTCTGGACTATACAGTTGTACAGCACCAAAAGGTCCTTTGGCCCATTCTGTCTTTCCATTGTTGAGCATCCAGACCCATTTTCCAGGCCTTGGCCTGTAGCCATGCATGGTGTGGTGCTTCAAGTGATCGCCTCATCACTTCCAACATGTTGTGATGGCTCCCTCCACTGCCACTCTTTCAGACAATGAATCCAACATACCCACCACCCTCTGAGTGAAAATGTTTTTCCTTAAATCCCCTCACAACTTTCTGCCCTTCACCTTAAATCTGTGCTCCCTGGTTATTGATCCCGTTACTAAGAGGAGAGATTTCTCCCTATTGACCATGTCAATGCCACCCATGACTTCATAGATGTCAGTCAGGTCCCCTCCCAGCCTTCTTTGCTCCAAGGAAAACAACACTGGCCTGTCTCGTCTCTCTTCCTGACTGAAAAATTTTCCAGCCCAGGAACATCCTGGGGAATCTTTTCTGCACCCTGTAAAGATTGTACCTTTTTATTTTCTGTATTTTTAATTTGGACAGAAATGGGAAAGAAAAGTTTTAAAAACTAAGGCATGTGGAAGGTTTTGCTGTATGTTTTAGGGCCAAATTACTCACTCTAGGTGTTGTTTACACGGCTGCCTGTTGAACCAATCGGGGTAGGGGTGGGTAGAGATTACTGAGAATGAGCTGGAGCTGGAAGAGGTGTGTGAAGGAAGGTTTGGCAGGGAACAGGTAGCTGATTGGTCTGTGGGGTGGTGACCAGATGCCACTGGCAAAGGCTTGTTGCCTGACAATCATAGAATCCCTATAGTGTAGAAACAGCCCATTTCGCCCAAAAAAAAGGCACTTGAACAGCCTGTGGTCCTGAACAATTGAGACAGAAGCCTTCTAAAAAGGGATATGTTGTCACACGCCCCCAACACCCTCCCTACCCTTCTCTCTCTGCTATAAAAAAAACTTCAACCTGGAAGAAAACCATTGATTTTCCTTCATCAGTTACTTTTAACCAATAGGTGAGAGATTTTACAACTGGGATCCAGTCACCCTGCAGCAATTGGAAGGATCTAGAAGATCAAGCAGTAGCAAGTTCTAACAGACCAAAAGGAACATCTCAGCAAACCATTGCATAGCCTTCTCCAGTTTTTAAGGGTGTTTGACAGACCCTCCAGCACTCCTTCAGTGATCCCCTGGCTTGGTGATAATGGGAGGGTAGGGGATATGTCTGGCTACAGACTGCAGATTGTGTTGGAGTACTGTTCTGCTGCTGCTAGTGGGTCAGGATTTATCCAGGAACAGTGATGGTGGGGATCGGTACATTGTCTGTAAGGTGTGATTGCATGAGAATGACTAAGTCAGACTGTTGCTTGATGGTTCTCTGAGACAGTTCTTCTAATTTCAGCACTTGTGAGAACTTTGCAAGGAGGAAGCAAGAACTGCAGATGCTGGATATAGAGTCAATAGAGTGTGGAAGTGGAGGAACACAGCTGGTCAGGCAGCAGCAGAGGAGCAGGAAAGCTGACGTTTCAGGTTTACACCCTTCATGAAGGACTTTGCAGGGACTGTTTAGGCTATTGTCATTTCCAGTGCTGAGGTCAGCACCAGATGTTACATCCATTTTCACTGCTTCCTTCAGCCTTTTCTGTCAGTTGATGCAATAGAGTGAGGTGCTGGGCCTTTTCAGAGGGCAGTTAACAGTCAACCACAGTGCTGTGGGTCTGGAGTCACATTCAGGGCAGATCCAGCAAATTCCCTTCCTTGAAGGAGTTTAGCTAATTCAATGGGTTTTTAAATGATAATCTTAGACGCATAGAAGATAGGAGCAGGAGGCGGCTATTCAGCCCTTCTAGCCTGTTCCACCATTCATCACAATCATGGTTGACTGTCCAACTCAATAGCCGACTCCTACTTTCTCCCCATAACTATGGATCCCATTCTCCCCAAGTGCTGTATCTAGTCACCTCTTGAATACATTCAATGTTTTGGCATCAACTACCTCCTGTGGTAATGAATTCCACAGGCTCACCACTCTCTGGGTGAAGAAATGTCTCCTCATCTCCATCTTAAATCGTCTATCCTGAATCCTCACACTGTGACCCCTGGCTCTGGACACACCCACCATTGGGAACATCTCCCTACTTCTACCATGTCCAGTCCTGTTAGAATTCTAAGTCTCTATGAGATCCCCCCCTCATTTGTCTGAACTCCAGCAAAAACAATCCTAAACTAGTCAATCTCTCCTCATACTTCAGACCCGCCATCCCTGGAATCAGCCTGGTAAAACTTTGCTGCACTCCCTCGAGAGCAAGAGCATCCTTTCTCAGAAAAGGAGACCAAAATTGAAAACAATACTCCAGGTGTGGTCTCACCAAGGCCCTGTATAGCTGCAACAACACATCCCTGCTCTGTACTCGAAACCTCTCGCAATGAAGGCCAACATACCATTTACCTTCTTTACTGCCTGCTGCACCTGCATGCTTATCTTCAGCAACTGGTGCACAAGAACACCCAGGTCCCACTGCACACTCCGCTCTCCCAATTTACAGCCATTCAGGTAGTAACCTGCCCTCTTGTTTTTGCTTCCAAAGTGAATAACCTCACATTTATCCAAATTATACTGCATCTGCCATTGATTTGCCCACTCACCTAACCAAGACGGTGGCTCAGTGGTTAGCACGGCTGCCTCATGGCACCAGGGACCCAGGTTCGATTCCACCCTCAGGCGACTGACTGTGTGGAGTTTGCACATTCTCCCCGTGTCGGCGTGGGTTTCTTCCCAGTCCAAAAATGTGCAGGTTAGGTGGATTGGCTGTGCTAAATTATCCATAGTATTCAGGGATGTGTAGATTAGGGGTCATCCATAGTATTCAGGGATGGGTCTAGGTGGGAGGGTCGGTGTGGACTTGTTGGGCCAAAGGGATTCTATGAAATCATGCTAAAGGATCTCTGCATCCTCACCCTTCCACTGAACTTGGTACCATCTACAAACTTTGAGATGTTACATTTTGTTCCCTCATCCAAATAAATATATATTGTGAATAGCTGGGGTCCCAGCACCGATCCCTGTCACACCTCACTTGTTACTGCCTGCCAGTTTGAAAAGGACCCATTAATTCCTACTCTTTGTTTTCTCTCTGCCAATCAGTTTCCTGTCCATCTCAATACACCTCCCCCAATCCCATGCACTTTAATCTTGTACATTAGTCTCTTATGTGGGGCTTCCCCAAATGCTTTCTGAACATCCAAATATACTACATCAACTGGCTCTGCGTTGTCAACTCCACTGGTTACATTTTCATGGAAATCCAACTGATTTGTCAAGCATGATTTCCCCTTCATAAATCCATGCTGACTCTGCCACTGATTTCTAAATGCTCCGCTATAAAATCCTTGATAACGGCTTTGAGTATTTTCCCCACGACCGATGTTAGGCTGACTAATCTATAATTCCGTGTTTTCATTCGACCTCCCTTTTTGAATATTGGAGTGACATTAGCTACCCTCCAATCTGCAGGGACTGTTCCAGAGTCTTATAGAATCTTGGAAAGTGACCATCAAAGGATCCATTATTTCCAGAGCTACTTCCTGAAGTACTCTGGGATGTAGCTTATCAAGCCCTGGGGATTTATCAGTCTTCAATCCCAACAATTTTTCCAGCACCATTTCTCCATTAATATTGATCTCCCTCAGTTCTTCCCTCTCACTAAATCTTGCATCCTCCAACAATTCTGGTATCTGACTTACGTCCTCTTTTGTGAAGACAGAGCCAAAGTATGTATGGAGTTCCTCAGCCATTTCTTTGTCC
>NC_063378.1:7135542-7141488 GCF_021869965.1 Rhincodon typus | reverse complement strand
AGACAGAGCCAAAGTATGTATGGAGTTCCTCAGCCATTTCTTTGTCCTATATTATACATTCTCCCTACTTCCGTCTGTAGGGGACCTACATATGTCTTCACCAATCTCTTTCTCTTTGTGTACCTATAGGAATTTTTGGCGGCTGTCTTTTTTGTTCCCTGCAAGCTTGCTTTCGTACTCTATTTTCTTAATCAATCCCTTGGTCCTTCTTTGCTGAATTCTAAACTGCTCCGAGTCCTCAGATTTATTATTTTTCTTGGCCAAAATATGCTTCTTTCTTGGATTGGATACTATCCCTAATTTCCTTTGTGAGCCATGGATTGGCCCTCTTATCCATTTTGCTTTTGTGCCAGACAGGAATAAACAGTTGCTGCAGTTCCTCCATGTGTCCCTTGAATGTTTGTAACTGCCTATTCACTGTCATCAATTAAAGTAAGTCTCCCCAATCTATCAAGGCCAATTCATGCCTCATATCTTCATAGTTTCCTTTATTAAGGTTCAGCACCCTAGTCTCCAAATCAGCTACCTCACCCTCCAGCTTGGTTGAAAAATTCTATCATGTATTGGTCGCTCTTCCCCAAGGGGTCTTGCACAGCTAGATTGACAATGATTCCCTTCTCATTACACAGCACCCAGTCTAAGATGGCCTGGTCTCTAGTTGGTTCCTCCACATACTGGTCACGAAAACAATCCCGTATACACTCCAGGAATTGCTCCTCTGCCGCAGTGTGGCTAATTTGATTTGCCCAATTTATGTGCAGACTAAAATCGTTGATGGTTTTGTGCTTAGCATTTGAACATTAATTTCAGAGTTCTTTAAAATTCAAATTCCACCACCTGCCAAATTGTTTTTTAAACTGAAAATAAATCTCACTATGCCTACAGTGAAAGTTTAAGCCCTCTCAAGTGTCCACATCAAACACACACACGACAGGGAGAGTACGGTATTAGGTGTACAGCTACCTGAACAGTCTCCCTGCGCCTCTTGGCATCCAGTGGATGTTATTACACATTCTGTTCGCCACCTTGACAACCTCATGGCTTTTTCCACCAACATCCACAGGCCTTTCATTTGGACATAACCGATCTTTGGTCAGGCTGTGGGACACTCGGGACATTTTTTTACAAAGGGGTTGCTGTGGAAACGTAGGCTGTTCAATTCATAATGTCAGGTTTTATTCTGCAGTTCCGCACCCTGGGATATTAAAAGATCAAAAACTACACATTCTTTAATATGTAAAACATGTCAAGACATCTGAGGTGCCAGCAAACATTCAAACAAACAGTCACATTAATCAAAAAAACACACGCCATAAACATTAACACTTCTCAACATCTCAATCACTTCTCTTTTGTATTTCGAGATGTCAGCCCCGAAGGTACTATCTCCTGTGAGGTTTGGGAGTGCATCAGTTATGGGACTTGGTCACAGCTTATTCAGGGGTGCAAGCTGCTGTGACAACATGCACTTTTATAGCTGTGTTGTAACCTGGAGCTATCATTAGCGATGGCAGAAGCTCCAACCCCTCTCCAGTACACGGCTTGCTGTCTTGGCGATGGCTCAGAACCTGAATTACTTACAGCATTTTGCACTTTCAATACCAACACGTGTTTTTTTTTTAAAAAAAAAGACTATTGCGAAAATAAAAGAAGTGACCCTGGATGTAAATTCAGTGATGCTCCACCAGAGTGCTGTGCATGGAATCTCACACTAGGAAAGGTTCAATGGAAAAAATTTTTAAAAAAAGAGGTAACAAGAGGCTGACTACCAAACAGCATCCCGACAGAAGACGATCTCCATCTGTCATCCAACTAATCCCAAGTCGACCCCTCTTTCTGCTGCCCTCCACTTTGACCGCTCAAAGAGATCTCTGTAGATTTCGGCTCTGATCAATTGGCCAAAAACGTCTTGTTTTTTTTTAAGAAATCATTTCTTTTTTAAAATCACTTTTGCGATTGTTATTGCAAATACCTCTTCATTGGTGTTATGGGGATATTGGAAAAAACAGATTAAAAAGGAGCTTCGGATGTGTTCACAGCCCTTGGAGCAGACAACTTCAGCTTTGAGAGCAGCCATTAAACACTCTTGTACTGCAGGTAAAGATAAAAGATACAACATCACTCAAGTGTTGCCAACCAGTCACCATTGAAAGGAATCAAAGAAGAAATGAACTAAGCTTAGACTTTCTCAGCTTCAAATAACCCCTTCAGGGCTTTAAGCAAACACGTCTGGTTTATTTACAAGAAAAAAGAATCAAACAACAAAAGCTATCAAATGAGACAGATTTGGACAGTTTCAAATCAAGGTTGGCAGTACTACAGACTGTGTGAGCTCAGTTTAGACCTCTCACCTCGATACAGGCTGATCCAAAATAGCCTTAAGGAGGAAAGATGTTTTTCATTTCTGGAATTTCTTATCCTGGAGAAAGAATGAGAGGCGCGAGAGGCAGCAGAGGAGATTCATCACACCGGCAGCAGAGGGGACAGATTTCAGGGGCAGGCTTAGTTTGGCGGAGCCAGGGTCTGCTCTCCTGGGAGTGAAGCTGACGGAGAGCAGTCCAGGTAGAAGTGTACAAAACAACACGTACAAAAAGGTGTGGACAAAGGAAAGCTGCTCTTGTTAGGAAGGACTGGGGAAGGCAGAGATTTCAGGCTTTTAGGAAAAAGGCAAAGGGAGGGGATGTGAAGAAAAATGAGCAGGAGCTCTCTGCCTATGAAAGGTGGGGGAAGCAGAGATGATGAATGATTTCAAAAGGAAGTTGAATAGACACACAACGGAAATAAACTTGCAAGGTAACGTGGTTCAAGCAAGAACAGGATTAACTGGATCATTTTACACAGAGCTAGAATGAACTCAATGGACTGAGTGGCCTCCCTCATTGCCACAATAACTTTCTGTTTCCTCATGCACGCTCAGCCAGCACTGTTGTCTGACAGATCTGATGCTATGATGCTGGAGTCTCTGCCCCTCAGTCTTCAGCCCCACTGCCCTCCCTCCAGCTTCATTGTCCAACAGGAGACGGGCTTCGAGCCACTATAGCTGAGGGACCACTACGTATGGCTGGTGAGGCACCATTTTCTGCTTTTCATTGCATACGTACACCCATCGCGGTTTGACAAAGGCCAGGTTTGAATTCTCCATCAGAGCCTGAGAGAGAAGGGGTTAAATCACATTATCCATTTGGAGGTAAGGTACAAGTCACGCATTTCCTAAATACCTTCAGACGGTCAGTACTGAGGGAGGGTCGCACTTTGTTATTGTCATAAAGAAAGCAACAGCGAATCATGGGAATGCCTGCTTGCCAACCAACCAACCAATCAGCACCCTTTACTCCTGAAGTACAATTTGTTGCAATCTCAGGATATTTAGAAGTCTTGCATCTGTCTTGATTAATGCCAAACTGAAAACTTCCACAATATAGGGTCTGCAGGGTAGATTGATCTTAGTAGGATAATAGGTCGGCACAACATCGTGGGCCAAAGGGCCTGTACCGTGCTGTACTGTTCTGCGTTCTAATGTGTCTCCGTTCTCAGCAACAGACTCATTCTGTACGGCCAAGCAACAAGCAGAAATATACTTTAGATAGGCACAGTCTGTGACTTGCATCTGTTTGTAAAAGGGTGTACCAAGTTTGGAAAGCAGCGAAGGAACTGCATGTGGAGTACCAGGTTCTTTGGGCTGAACTCTCAATGCTACGTTCACCGCTTTCTGTTCGAAGACCTGAAACAGGCCACCGATCCCCACCTCCCCACTGTCTCACCTCATCAAATCTGTCGTCCCACTCCTCAGCAGTGATCACGTAGTTTACAGAGTCGTTCATGTACTCCTCCAGGGCCCTGCACGAGGAGGCAAAAGGGAAATATGCGTGTGACAGGAGGCAGCAGGTAGTGTGGAATTAGACTGGAGCAGTGGCAGCTCAGCTGTCACCTCCATGTTGCTGATGGGGCTTGCGCGAGAGGGGCCTCCATCTAGAAAACACAAAATAGGGGCGAAAGGAGACCATTCGGCCCATCAAGCCTGCTCCGCCATTCAGTGCGAACATGGCCGATCCTGAACTTTACCCTCCTTTTCCCATATTCAGTTCCCAGAGACACCCCATGGGGCGATCTCCCTCAAAATAAACCAAGTCTAGAGAGGTTTTGATGGGTTTGTACGTGTTCCCAACTGGCTGGGGAGTCTAGACTACAGCCTGGACAGGAAGTCTCGGGGGTTGGGGGGAGCAGTTTTGCACACTGGAGTCACGCAAACTCGTCTTAAAACGGCGTGGCGCTGGGAATGAGTTGAGAGACCAGCGACATACTGAGTCCTGAGAGTGAGTGACAGAGCGAGAGAGAGAGAGACAGCAAGTCAGGGGCTGTAGCCCTGGCTGTGAGCAGTTGCTGCCCTTGAGCGAGCAGACTTCGCTTCCCACAGTCCAACAGTATGACTCACCCGTTGAAGGCGGTGATGTAGCGGCTCAACATCCGGTGCTCACCATCAGGGAACTCACCGTACAGGAGGAAGTGCTTCCCGAGAAAGAGATCTGTTGAAAATAAAACAGGTAACAGTTACACACAGGGAGATGGGAAGGCCATCAATGCTGCTTTCATTTCTCACGGGAAGTGGATGCATTTATTTCAGAAGTGGGCTGTTAAAATTGCTCAATAACACAGGAGACATCTCCAAACTCATTGCACCTACAGTGGTGCTAAAGGCCCACATCGTATTGGGTGTTTGATGGATTTGTCTGGATTCAAACTCACCAACATCAATAATGGCTTACTGTCCATTATAGCTCACTGAAGCTTAGAGTGCAGGAGGCAACCCATTCTGTCGACAAAGATCTGACTACGTTAATTCCATTTTCAGAGTTTCTAGCCTACAGTCCCGGAGGCTACAGCAATGCAAGTGAGTATCTCGATGCTGCTTCAATGTTAGGAGAGTTTCTGACCGTTTCAGGCACTGAATTCCAGACTTCCACCTGCCTCTGGACGGGAATATTTCTCAACTCTCCCCTTCAGCTTTTGGCTTAAATCTACACCCCTCCCCTGTCAACTGAGTCCTCTGCGAATGAAGAAGGTGTCTCGCTGCCCACCCCACTTAGCACTGGGATGAGGGGCAGGGCTCACCTGGCAGTTCGGGGATGGGGAGATCAACATCTCCAGAGACACTCTCCTCCACGTCTGTATTTTCATCGGTCGAGCCAGCGTAAGGATCGACCTCTTCCTTGGTGGCCCGCAGCTGCTTCTGATGGTACTCCTGGACTCTGAACAGAGAAGCCAGTCACAAGAGATCAGGGCCTGCACTCGTTGAAAGAACAGCAGCTCACACATGCAGGAACAACACACAGTCTGAAAAAGATCCTGCGTGTGTGTGATAGAAGCAGCCCACTGTAGATCACACGGAGTGATATGTCATAAGTAGAAACCTGGAACAGAGCCCTCGCAGGGAATATCTGGGACAGCTGACTCATAGCTCCAGCAAAATGCTACTTTTTATTTTAAATGGAGCATCTTAAAAAGGAATATGAGAGAGAGGGATTTTCAAATTCTTCCCATTGGGTAGGGGCAGTGCTGGCAGGGCCAACACTTATTGTCCATCCTCCTACTGCATGTGGAGAAGGTGGTGCTGAGCCGTCTGCTGCAATCCACAGGGGGGTCAGGGCACTCGTAGTGCTATTAGGGACGGGCAGGTTAGAGAAGAGATTTATAGGCTTTAGGACACGAGGGGCTGAGTGTACAGCTGTAACCAGGGCAGTGAACACACAGAGGGGAGCTGCAAGAGGCAAGAATTGGAGGAACGAATATCCTTCTGAGGGGTGTAGGGGCCAGATGTGGTTACAGAGATAGAGAGGGGTGTAGGGGCCAGATGTGGTTACAGAGATAGGGAGAGGGTGTAGGGGCTGGAGGAGGTTACAGAGATAGGGAAGGGGGTGTAGGGGCTGGAGGAGGTTACAGAGATAGGGA
>NC_063378.1:7135152-7135532 GCF_021869965.1 Rhincodon typus | reverse complement strand
CCCCCCCCCCCCCCCCCCCCACTTCCCCCAATCTCCCAGCCGACACGTCAGTCTGAGGCTCTGTCCCTATTTGGGCCATTGACAACACTAACACGAATGCAGCAGTAGATGGACAGAGGAATACTACTGAGGATATTGTCACTGTGGCGACTTATCCCAGCTCCCAATGGCTTGTCCTCTCACTCCCTGTAAATACAGAGCACGGACACCCTAACACCAGCAGCACTGTCCACCTACCCTCCAGCTCCATGGCCGCTCGGTTACCAATGGTGACTCTCAAAACTCACTACAGGGTCTCTTCACACAATCCCTCACCATCTCCAACCCTGACAACCCTCCCTATCTCTGTAACCTCCTCCAGCCCCTACACCCCCTCCCTA
>NC_063378.1:7134132-7135142 GCF_021869965.1 Rhincodon typus | reverse complement strand
CCCTACACCCCCTCCCTATCTCTGTAACCTCCTCCAGCCCCTACACCACCTCCCTATTTCTGTAACCTCCTCCAGCTCCTACACCCCTCCCTATCTCTGTCACCTCCTCCGGCCCCTACACTGCATCTGTATCTCTGCAACGTCCCTCAGTTCCTATAACACTCCGAGTTTTCTGCACTGTCCTAATTCCAGCCTCTTGAACCTCCCCAATTCCTATCACCCAGACACTGGCGGCTGTGCCCTTAGCTGCACAGGGCACTGAGCTACCAAATTCCCTGCATAAACCTCTTGACATCACTCTCTCCCCAGGCAAGGGAAGAAAGAACATTAAAAATCTCCCTCTTTGACCAAGATGTTGGTCACCCGTGCTTGAAAGTCCTCACAACGTCACGTGGTGTCAAAATTGATCATGTTGACATTGCAGTGAGGCCATCTATTGTCAAAACACTATATAAATGCAGGTGGAAGGTTCACACATCAGCTTCAAAAAGGAGATAGCTACCTTTTGAGTTCATCCTCAGTGTCACAGCCAGAATCATCATCAAAACTCTTCCCTGTAACTGGTAATAAAAGAAAACAAACAAATAAACCAACCAGATTAGGAAGCCATTTTCACACCTAGCCACCCAGAACTCGCGGTTATTTTACTGGCGATTAAGCAAAACCAGAATCTCAGCTGTAGATTAGAGGAAGTAGAATTTGTTTTCGGGCACAGATAAAGGAGAAATGGACGGACCATTTAGTTTATCATGACCGTGCTGGGTCTCGGATCTCTCTCATTGCTCGCCAACTCCCACACAACCCACACTTTCTGGAGGGATAGAGAGATAGGGAGGGGTGTAGGGGCTGGAGGAGGTTAGAGATAGGGAGGAGATGTAGGGGCTGGAGGAGGTTACAGAGATAGGGAGGGGGTGTAGGTGCTGGAGGAGGTTACAGAGATGGGGGGGTGTAAAGGCTGGAGGAGGTTACAGAAATAGGGAGGGGTGTAGGGGCTGGAGGAGGTTACAGAG
>NC_063378.1:7133921-7134032 GCF_021869965.1 Rhincodon typus | reverse complement strand
AGAGAGCGAGACACACAGAGAGAGCGAGACACACAGAGAGAGCGAGAGAGAGACAGACAGACAGAGAGAGAGAGACAGACACAGAGAGAGAGTGAGAGACAGACACAGAGA
>NC_063378.1:7125162-7133821 GCF_021869965.1 Rhincodon typus | reverse complement strand
AGAGAGACAGACACAGAGAGAGAGAGAGAGAGAGAGACAGACAGACAGACAGCGTGCTAGCCAGAGCGAGCCACAGAGAGCCAGAGACACAAGAGACAAGGTGGCTTTTATTGCAGAAAAAGAAGCCATCCAATGTTCTTCCCTCAAACATACCCACCCTGAATTATTCAGCTCCCTGATATAGTATCTCCCAATTGCTGGCAGGCAGGGGGACTTGGTCAGCAATAACTGACCACTAGCCCATGGACGAATCAGACCCTTATTGCCAGCCAGAGCTTCATTTGTACTCAGGGCCCAATGGCTCTAGTTCATCTGTAAACCTTCCACTACTGCCTGAACTAGCAGCTGTGGAAACAGCACCTACCAAGAATGTCTGGTTACCTGCTTTGTACAAAATGCAGCAGGCCTTAGCTTTAAACTGAGGTACCAAGTTGTACAGCTAGATGAACACAGCAGGCCAGGCAGCATCAGAGGAGCCGGAAAGCTGACGTTTGGGTCTGGACCCTTCCTCTGAAGGATCATTTCTGAAGAAGGGTCCAGACCCGAAACGTCAGCTTTCCTGCTCCTCTGATGCTGCTTGGCCTGCTTTGTTCATCCAGCTCTACACCTTGTTATCTCAGATTCTCCAGCATCAGCAGTTCCTACTATCTCTTAGTTTTAAACTAGTCCTTTTCTCATTTCAGTCCACAATTGAAACTACAGAAAAATACAAAGAAATGGTTGGCATAAGAGGATCAGAGAAGAAACGAAACAAGATGAAACTCCGCCAGTATAAGTGTGAAATGCTCAAAGACTGGGAGAGGGGCAGAGGAGAAGATCAAAGAGAAAGAGATTACAAATTCAATGTCTTCCTACCCTTCAAAAGCTTTAGTCTGCTCAGGAACTCAGAGAAATTTTGAACCCTGCACTAAGTGATCAGGTTAGGTGCTAATTAATCCTGAACCTTTAACAGTAGGTGGTCACACCTTTCTGACGTAAACTCGTTTGTAATACCACATTAGGCAACTGTTTAAAATCCCAAAACTGGTATTGCTTCTACCATTTTAAGATTATCCCACAGCATTAAACTGAAATTGAATTAGGATCAGGAGCAGCCCAAGGGCACGGTAACAAAAAAGATCAACATTTCAAAGGAGACTTCATGAACATCTCATCTTTTGGTGGTGGGTAGTGGAATAACAACGGACACCAGGCTCTGGTGGTTTCTAGTGGTCACAATACGAACGTGGTGTTACGATGAAGGTGACAGCTTCAGTGAGAGTCTGAACTGTCTCTATTCAATTCCTCAAAAGCTGCCTTCCCTTGCCCAGCTTTCCGTCAGCAGTCCTCCCTCCATATGTAGCTCAGTGTCAGTTCCTCCTGCGTCATTCTCGGATATCTCGCTACGTTAAAGATGCTAATAAAACAGAGGCTCGACCAATGACTCTCCACCCCTTCCAACTTTTTAAAAAAAGGATAGAGCTTTACCCCGAGACTTACCGTTTGTGGGACAGCCTCTGTTTCTTCTTGTAGCAGTCCAAGATCCAATCCTTTCGGACCACACATCCCCCTTGCGACTTGACCTGGGTGTACTTGGGAGTGTTTGCAAAGGCGCAGCTATGGAACGAGAGAGAGAGAGAGAGAGCGTGAGCGAGAGACAGAGCGAGAGAACATCAGAACAGGAACTGGCTCTATCCCAATGGAGATCCCACTTGCTTCTGAACACAGAATACCGTTACCCTCTGCCTTGAACCTATCAGCCTCGAACCGATCAGCCTCCCCACAGCCTAACACTAACTGTCCCACGTCTGTGTGTCAAACTCTCCCCAAGGACTGTCGCAGCCCTCCGAACAGCTTCACATCACGGACAGTGAGAAACAGGAACAGGGTAGGCCAATCAGCCCCTCGAACCTGTCCCCTTCTCTCAACGGGGTGACAGCTGATCCGTTATCCGATTCCATTTCCCTTGGCAACAACAAGAACAACATCTGACAATCTCTTAGATACAACACCAGCAATTAATCAACTGCCATTTTTGGAAGAGAGCCCTTTAGAAGTTCTATCACACTGTATACATACAGGCAGTCAAATGAGGAGAAGGTGGTAGCCATTCGGGCTCTTCAGTCTGTTCCGCCATTTGTTAAGATCAAGGCTTATCCAACTATGCACTCACCCACATGTTCCTCAAATGCCTAATAATCAGAGACACCCTCATCAGTCAAAAATCAATCTCCCTCTGCCTTAAAAATATTTCAATGGCTCAGCCTCCATGACTCTCCGGGGAAGAGATGTCCAAAGACTCTCAAACGCCAGAAAATAAAACACTCATCCCTGTTCTAAATGGGAGACTATTTTTAAACCGCGTCTACAACCGTTGCCCAATTTCAACTCCCTCCCCAGCCCAATGTCCTAGACTACACAACAGTTTCTCTCTATCAACCTTTGTCTGTTCTCCATCATATCTCGAAGATCAAATCAACCTCCCCACTTTTTCACAGAATCTCTACAGTGTAGAAACTGGCCATTCGGCCCAACAAGTCAACACTGACTCTCCGAAGAGCATCCCACCCAGACTCAACCCCCTACCCTGCCCCGTAACCCTGCATTTCCCATGGCCAATCCACCCTAGCCTGCACAGCTTTGGACTGAGGGAGGAAACCGGAGCACCCGGAGGAAACCCACACAGACACAGGGAGAATGTGCAAACTCCACACAGACAGTCACCCGAGGGTGGAATCAAACCCAGGTCCCTTGCGCCGAGAGGCAGCAGTGCTAATCGCTGAGCCACCGTGCCCTTAACCTTCTCAATTGCAGGGAATTCAGATGCTCCTCATCATATAACCCTTGCACTCCTAGGTTCATTCTGGTGAATCTACACTGCAATTACTCCAAGGTCAATATCTCCTTCCTGAGAATGCGGAGTGTTGAACCGGTCCCAGTGACTCCAGGTGTGGTCCAACCGGGATTTTGTATGACTAGAGCACCACACCCAGCTCCTTTTTTTTTCTTTATTCATTCACGGGATGAGGGCGTCGCTGGCCAGGCGGCATTTATTGCCCATCCCTAATTGCACAGAGGGCAGTTCAGAGTCAATCACATTGCAGTGGGTCTGGAGTCACATTTAGGCCCAGACCAGGTAAGGATGGCAGTTTTCCCTCCCTAAAGGGCATTAGTGAACCAGATGGGTTTTTCCAACAATCGACAATGGGTTCATGGTCATCATTAACTATTAATTCCAGATATTTTATTGAATTCAAATTCCACCACCTGCTGTGGCGGGATTCGAGCCCGGGTCCCCAGAACATTATCTGGGTCTCTGGATTAACAGTCTAGCGACAATACCACTAGGGCATCGCCTCCCCACTGGTGTTCTAGTCCCCGACACAGAGAGAAAGGCAAACATTTCACAGCTTTTCAATTCTTTCTTGTAGCTCCAAGATATTTAATGAAGGATCCAACCTGACTGAAGCAGCAGAGCCCTCCTTCCTGCTCTACACTAACCTCTGCCCCCTCCACCAAGTCACTCTGGGCCCCCACCATTTGATACTGTCCACTTTCTATTCCCGCAGTATCTACTGCAGCTTGTCTCGACCGCAATTTATTATTTCTTTCATAATGATCAGGGAACACAAACTGAACTTTCGAGACAGACTTCACGGGAGTGAAATGAGAAAACGCCTCAATTCAGAGGGCGGGAGAGCTTGGAAATTCCTCCCACCTTGACGCTGGATTGAACTGCTCGCTCCAAATCAGCCTTGATCTCTCTCTACGATGCAGACATAAGGGGCTGAATGGCCTCGCTGCATAACAGACATGAGGAATTGAATGGGTCTCCTCCTGCTCCTGTCTAAACGTGTTAAGGGGCTGAATGGCCTCCTCCTGTTCCTGTGTAACAGGCTCAAGGAGGGAAGTGAGGTCTGAATGGTGCATCGTCCTCCTCCTGCTGCCTCTCTGCAATGATATTGCTGGTTACCTACATGAGGTGGGTGCTGTCGGGTGACCAGTCGCTCCGGTACTTGGCCCCCATTTCCAGAGCCTTGTCCCTTAGCTCTGAGCGGAAGGGATTCTGGAAGCCGCTCAGGACAAAGATGGTTCCCTCCAGGATGCGGTGGAACTCAACTGGCTCACCAGCCCCCTTTCGATGCTTCTTCGCCTTCTTCTGGAGGGACGCAGCTTTCCTGGAGGCACCCGGCTGTGAGGGGGTGAGGGGGCCAGCGTTCAAAGGGGGCGGAGAGACATTGGGTTCGGCTGTTGAACAAATGGGATTGTGGGCAGGGAGAAAGAAAAGAGAGATAGTGTGAAATGGTGCCAATGACAAAAGGACAGAAAAATATAATTCTATTTCATCCAACACCTTCCAACATCTCAGCAATTGCCAGGACAACTCTCAGCCAATGAGATTAATTGCGTGGGGGAGGCAATGGCCTATTGGTATTATTGTTGGACTATTAATCCAGAGACCCAGATAATGTTCTGGGGACCCAGGTTCGAATCCCACCATGGCAGATGGTGGAATTTGAATTCAATAAAAAGGTATCTGGAATTAGGAATCTAATGATGACTGTGAATCCATTGTCAATTGTCGGGAAAACTCATCTGGGTCACTAATGTCCTTTAGGGAAGGAAACTTACACGACACAACGCCGAACTGTTCTTCCGCCGTCTTCGCCTCCGTCCTCATTTCTTTGGACAAGAGTCCTCTTCCCGTCCCACACACCCCTTTGCCCAACTCCAACACCTCCCTCCACCTGGACCCCTCCTTCCGGCCTTTTACCTGCACTCAATCTTTTCATTGAGAACTGTCGACGTGACATCAGTCGCCTCAATTTCACTGCCCCCTCAACAAATCCAACCTATCTCCCTCCGAACTGACTGCACTCCGTGCACTCAGATCTAACCCTAACTTTGTCATCAAGCCTGCCGATAAGGGTGGTGCTGTTGTTGTCTGGTGTACTGACCTCTACCTTGCAGAGGCTGAGCGCCAGCTCTCAGACACCTCCTCCTACCTTCCCCTGGACCATGGCACATCAGGCCATTGTATCCACTACGGTTACAGATATCATTTCATCCAGTGATCTCCCCCCATCCGCTTCCAAGCTAATTGTCCCCCAACCCCACACAGCTCTTTTCTACCTCCTGCCAAAAATCCACAAACAGGACTGTCCAGGTAAACCCATTGTTTCAGCCTGCTCACGCCCCACAGAACTCATCTCTTCCTACCTTGACTCAGTCTTCTCCCCCCGGTCCAATCCCTACCCACATACATCCATGATTCATCTGATGCCTTACACCGGTTTCAAAGCTTCCAGTTTACCAGCTCCAGTCATGTCCTCTTTACCATGGATGTGCAAACCCTTTACACATCCATTCCCCACCAGGAGGGTCTTAGGGCTCTCCGCTTCTTCCTGGAGCAAAGACCTGAACCATCCCCACCCACCACCACCCTCCTCCGCTTGGCCGAGCTCGTCCTCACCCTCAACAACTTCTCTTTCAACTCCTCTCATTTTCTTCAGGTAAGAGGGGTTGCCATGGGTATCCGCATGGGCCCCAGTTATGCCTGTCTCTTCGTGGGGTACGTGGAACATTCCTTGTTCCAGTCCTATTCCAGCCCTCACCCACAACTCTTTCTCCGATACATCGATGATATCATCGGTGCTGCTTCCCTCTCTCGTCTGGAATTGGAAAACTTCATCAATTTTGCCTGCAATTTCCACCCTGCCCTCACTTTCACCTGGTCTATCTCTGGCTCCTCCCTTCCCTTCCTCGACATTTCTGTTTCCATTTCTGGGGATAGACTGGAGACTAATATCCACTACAAACCCACTGACTCCCACAGCTACATCCTCACACCCCACTTCCATCCCATTCTCTCAGTTCCTCCGTCTCCGTTGCATATGTTCACATGAGGCCAACTTCGACAAGGGAGCCTCCGAAATGTCCACCTTCTTCCTCAACGGAGGATTCCCCAGCTCCGTTGTTGACAGGGCCCTCAATCGGGTCCGATCCATCTCCCGCACTTCTGCCCTCACCCCGTCTCTTCCCTCGCGCAACAGCAATAGAGTTCCCCTTATCCTCACCTACCATCCCACCAGCATACACATCCAGAAGATCATCAGACGCCATTTCCGCCACCTCCAGCAAGATGCCACACCAGACACACATTCCCCTCCCCTCCCTCATCCGCCTTCCGCAGGGACCGTTCCCTCCGGGACACCCTGGTCCACACTTCCTTCACCCCCAACACCTCCCCACAGCCCTATGGCACCTTCCCCTGTAACCGGCGAAGGTGCAACACCTGCCCATTTACCTCCTCCCTCCCCAGTATCCAAGAGCCCAAACATACCTTCCAGGTAAAGCAACACTTCACCTGCACTTCCAAGAATCTAGTCTACTGCATTCACTGCTCACAATGTGGTCTCCTCTACATTGGGGAAACGAAGCGTAGACTTGGCGACCGCTTTGCAGAACATCTACGTTCTACTCGCAAAAAAGACCCTGAACTACCTGTTGCCTGCCATTTCAATGCACCACCCTGCTCTCTGGCCAACATCTCTGTCTCTGGCTTGCTACAGTGTTCCAGTGAAGCCCAACGCAAGCTGGAGGAACAACATCTCATTTTCCGCTTGGAGACCCTACAGCCCTCTGGACTCAATATCGAGTTCAATAATTTTAGGGCTTAAACTCTCCAATGTCCCAGCCCCCCACCCCACATACCAGGCCTTGTTACCACATAGCCTGCCACTACACACCCCCTGTTGTTAGTCACTAACAGTCCCCATTAACAAGTATTCACCCTCCCAGCCTGATCGTTAGCAACTCCTTTGTCTGTCCAACTGTCTTTCCCTCTCTTTGGGCTCTATCCTATCGTTTACTCCCTACCCCACCCACCTCCCCATTTTCTGCATTTAAACTGACGTTTTCCCAGCCACCATCAGTTCTGAGGAAGGGTCACCGGACCCAAAACGTTAACTCTGTTTTCTCCTCCACAGATGCTGCCAGACCTGCTGAGCTTTTCCAGCAAATTTGTTTTTGTTCCAGGAAACTTACCTGGTCTGGCCTACATGTGACTCCAGACCCAAGGCAATGTGGTTGACTCTTAACTGCCCTCTGGGCAATAAATGCTGCCTAGCTAGCAACACCTTCATCCCGTGAATGAATAAAGAAAAAAAAAGGTCATGGTTGTCATGGAGCAAACGCAGCTCCCAATTTGTGCACAGGAAGGTCCTACAAATTACAATGTCATTTCTCACTTCTCCTTTCCTGGAGTGCATGTTTGTGTCACACGCATTTCCAGAAATCGGATACGGTTCCAGGTCATTTCCTTTCTCAGTGACATTGGCTCAGGGATAAGTATTGATCACTGGAACCATCTCCGCCTCTCCTCATTGGAACACTGGACCTTCTGAAATTACAGCACTGACCCTCTGACATTGCAGCACTCCCTCAGTGTCAAGTAAGTTTCAAGGTGTAACTAACTCTAGTTAGGGGGGTCCAAAACTAGAGGACATAGATTTAAAGGTGAGAGGGGAAAGATTTGAAAGGGATCTAAGGAGCAGAAGGTGGTGCGTGTATGGAATGAGCTGCCAAAGGAAGTGGAGGAGGTACAATTATAACACTTAAAAGGAATCTGGATGGGTACATGAATAGGAAGAGTTTAAAGGGATATGGGCCAAATGCTAGCAAATGGTAATAGATTAATTTATGATGTGGGGTCAGCACGGATGAGTTGGACTGAAGGGTCTATTTCTATGCTGTAAAACGCAATGACTCTAATATAATTTATTTTCAACTTAAGAGTAGAGAGAACTCTACTCTAGAGATAGTAGGAACTGCAGATGCTGGAGAATCTGAGATAACAAGGTGTAGAGCTGGATGAACACAGCAGGCCAAGCAGCATCAGAGGAGCAGGAAGGCTGACGTTTCGGGCCTAGGCCCTTCTTCAAAACTGCCCTGACAGTTTGATGGGGACAGTGTAGAGGGAGCTTTAACCCTGCACTGTCCCTGTCCTAACAGTTTGATGGGGACAGTGTAGATACACCAGAAATGCAAGTGACACAGGTCAGCACTGCAAAAAAGTTGAAGTGAAACATGGCAGATTATAGTTGCTGCATTCGCACACTGAGGCAACAACTCTTGCAGACAGTACATGCAATGTTATTTTTGAAAAAAAGTGAAGCTGTTAAGAGATTAAAGAGCAATGGATTTTCTGCTACAAACTTTTTAAAAAATCAATCTTAAAGACTATCTTGTATCTTTTGCCCACAATGGAAATTAGTTCAAAGTACTGATGAATCAGAGTAACTCCAGCTGAGAAATGGAGATGACAATGGCCACTGTGAGCATTATTCCACATTGTTTTCTTGATTACAGGGTTTCAGGCTGGGTAAGAATGTGTCAGAGATCTCACCAAGTGTGGGACTACAACACAAAGCTATGTAGCTACTGTCTCGGCTATGGATGTGGTCTTTGTAAATTTAACAATGTGACTCACAGCAGTCAGCAAGGCTGCGTCCCAGTCCTTTATTGAATTCAGTTCCATGATCCAGGCAGCACAGGGGGAGCAATATGCAGTCGCAAGGTCAGTACTGTCCGAGGGCCAGTGCCGAGGGCCAGTGCCGAGGACGTGCCGCACTGTCCGAGGGCCAGTGCCGAGGACGTGCCGCACTGTCCGAGGGCCAGT
>NC_063378.1:7122188-7125062 GCF_021869965.1 Rhincodon typus | reverse complement strand
CAACTAACTCCCATGTTGTCTCCCAACACTCGCACAGACACACACAGGCGCACACACATGCACAGACACGAGAAGGTAGGATGAGATTCCCAGAGGAGAAACAGGCAGCATGTTTACTTTCCTGCATCCCCTTGTACATCATGTTTAATTCATACCGCGCTTTGTTCTTGTTTATTTTAGGAACTGCACTGTCATATATTTGATGTCTATCCATCACCCATCACTCATGCTCCATGAATTATTCAGAGATGAGCACAGATGATGTAAAACTCTACGCCTCCTCTCTCTCAATCACCCGCTAATAAATACAGACCTGAACCGACAATCAAACTTCAATCATTTCACATTTTGAAAAAAGTAAAACTGTTTGGTTCCTAGTCAAAACCTACCCATTCGGTATCACTGAAAATCTGGATTATTGGAGGAGAGCTTCCTGTGTGCAAATTGGTTGCTGCGTTTCCCATGTTATCATAGAAATTCTCCTGGGAAAGAGAATTCGAAAGATCCACAGATCTCCGAAGGAAGGAGTTTCTCTTCATCTCAGCACAAATTGGCTGACCCCTTACTCTGAGACCATTCCTCCTGCGTTCTAGATATCCTGCAAGGATGCAGTTTCTCAGTATCCACCGCTATCAAGACACCACCCCCAACCCGAGCGCCTCTCCCCCCTACAGAATCTTATCTGCCTCAGCGAGATCACAGACTGTTCTTCAAAGCATCAGAGAATATCAGCCCATTTACTCTGCCTGTCGCCACCGGACAAACCCCAACCCCCTCCTCACTCCATAGTCTTCCATGGGAAGATAGGAAATACAAATGGCAGAGGCCATTCAAACCGTCAAATCTGCTCCAACAGATTAGGTGGAATGGCCATGCTAAATTGCCCATAATGTCCAGGGATGTGCAGGGTAGGGGGGTTAGCCATGGGGAATGTAGGGCTCCAGGGATAGGGTAGGTGGAATCTACATGGCAATCCCTCCGAGGCCAAGATTTCCTTCCGAAATTGTGGAAACCGGAACCGCTCCCACTGACTCCAGGTGTGGTCTAACCAGGACTCTGTACAACTGGAGCACCTGGAGTTCTAGTCCCCAACAGAGCGAGACAGAGCGCGAGCGAGAAACTCTAGCATTCTGTTAAACCGTCTAATCATTTCTGTATCTGGACATGACATTTTTATATTTTGCACCCATCAAGTTTATTTGGACCTCAGTATTCATATGTACCCCAACTTTGTCCCGAATATTTCACAGGGTCATTGCCTCTGGCCTGGTGTTATTATCGCTGGACTGTTAATCCAGAGACCCAGGTAATGTTCTGGGGACCAGAGTTTGAATCCCACCACAGCAAATTGTGGAATTTAAATTCAATAAATATCTGCAATTAAGGGTCTAACGATGACTATGAATCCATTGTCGATTGTTGGAAAAACCCTTCTGCCTCACTCATGTCCTTTAGGGAAGGAAACTGCCATCCTTACCTGATCTGGCCTACATGTGACTCCAGACCCAGAGCAATGTGGTTGACTCTTAACTGCCCTCTGGGCAATTGGGGATGGGCAATAAATGCTGGCCTAGCCAGCCACGTCCTCATCCCATGAATAATTTTTTAAAAAAATTTAACCAACATCGTGTCTCTCTTTTGCCCCCTGTTAAAGGTAGCTACAGTCATTATGGTACAGTCACAAACCATTCAGCTAAATCAAGTCCACACCAACTCAATCCAGCCAGCCCCATTTTCCACCCCGCCTCCCCGCCCTCTCCCTGTAACCCCGAGAGTTTATTCTCCCTCAGGGGCCTGTTCACTTTCCACATAACATCATTCACCATCTCTACTTGAGGACCCTTCCTGGCGGATGTGAATCTCACATCATTTCCACTCTCTGCGTAAGAAGGGTCTTCCTCACTAACCCACCCCACAGCTGCCTCCTCTCCCTTACTTCGTGGGCCTCATGCCCCAAAACCTTAACTTTGTGTCCATGTCATCCTCGCACCATCAGCCAATGGGACATTTCGCTTATTGAATCCCATTGTGACCCCTTACGCCTCTGACAGGCCACTCCTCAATGACACAGAAGAGCCTCTGCTCCCTAAAGTTAACCAATGAGCTACAGTCCCTCACCTCTAGAACTGTTCTGGTAAACCTCACTCTGCACCGTCTCAAAGAACCCTCATCCTTCCTGAAGTGCATTGTCTAGAACTTAACTGTGGTCTACGTTGGGCTTTGTAAAGCTGTAATGAGATTAGCTCTGCTTTCAGCACTTCCTTATTTTGTACAATTCCACCTAATACATGTATTTTTTAAACCATTAGTAACCAGTCTACCTTTGATTCTTTTCGTTGTGGATAGTGGCGGGCTTGTTTTCTTGCTCGTAGATTCAGATCCTTCCCCAGGGCTCTCCTTTTTGACTGGAAGGCTTCCCATCCTCTCCTTTGGAAACTCAAACTTCCTTTTCACTGGTGTTGGTTGCTGTAATGCAGATCAAGCAACAGTTCACCATCTGATTTCCCTGGGCAATCATACATATCTCCCTAGCAGCAGAGGGCAGTCACAGTGCCTTTTTTGAGCTTATCAGACCAAGTTACAATTGAATTCCAGTTGAGAAGGTGGCCATTCAGCCCATCTGCTCCGTGCTATTCTTCTGTCCCATGCATGACTAATCAGAACCTGTAACTGATAAAGCCTAACACCAGACATATATCTTTTTCTTGATAGTTGGCATATGTATAAAAGGCAGGATCACATATGTTTGCCTTTCCACCTATAAACATGCAGTGTCCCAGCGGTCTTTCTTTATATGTGCACAAGATACTCTCCCTTTTCTTAATTCATGGGATGTGGGATGTTGGACCAGCATTTATTACCCATCACTCATTG
>NC_063378.1:7121117-7122178 GCF_021869965.1 Rhincodon typus | reverse complement strand
CAGACAGGCAATGGAGAGAAGTTAACGTGAAGGGACTATGTGGTACGGGGCAGGGGAAGAGCAAGTGCAACAGGAGAGCACAACAGAATGATCCAGCTTGGACTCAACTGGCCTCCTGCTATGCTGTAATGACATCGATTTGAACGCAGGGGTTTGGGGGTGGGAGTGGGAGGGCACACTGACTGGATCACCGAGAGGTCCATGACAGGCTGGAACAGCACTCACCTTGTTGTAGGGCTGTGTGCAGACCACTTTAACACGATCCCATTTCTTAGCCAGGGTGGCTTTGGCCAGCTTGTCAGGGCCAAACATGCGGACCCTGTTGAGGGGTGTCCCATTCCGGCTCTCCGTTGGAGACATGAAGAACGAGGATACGAGGATGACCTGGGAGGTGGCAAAGGCAAGGTTTCACTCAGTAAGGGGGCTGCAGCAAACACCTGAACGGACTGTGCAATACGGGAGACGGAGCAGGCCATTCAGCCCATCGTGCCTGCTCCACCATTCAACTGGATCACAGCTGAACATTGATACAGAGTTGCATCTCTCTAGCATCTTTCATCTGATGAGTTCAACATGGAGCCGTCAGACAGTAGTTACTATTGTGTAGGACACACAGTAGTCAATTTGTGCATAACAATATACTACAAACAGATAGTAACACCGACCGAAGTGATATATGACTGTGCGTGTATGTGTTAATGACAGAGAACCAGTAACACTTTACCTTGATGACTTGTCATGCGTACTATTGGTTAAAGGTTAAATATTGTCTTGAAGAAGAATTCCCACACACACTCCTCCCAAACCTCATCCACTTGCAGCTCTCGTCCCAATTATAGGGTGGGATACCTTTTACAATAATCTGAGATGGCAGACAGGCCACAGGTTTAAAGGGACTCCAAATGACAGCATTATCCAGTGCTCCCTCAGCGCTGACCCTCAAATGGTACGGCACTCCCTCAGCACCGACCCTCCGACGGCGCGGCGCTCCCTCAGCACCGACCCTCCGACCGTGCGGCGCCCCCTCAGCACCGACCCTCCGACCGGGCGGCGCCCCCTCA
>NC_063378.1:7119905-7121017 GCF_021869965.1 Rhincodon typus | reverse complement strand
GACCCTCCCACAGTGCCCACTCCCTCAACACTGACCCTCCCACAGTGCCCACTCCCTCAGCACTGACGCTCCGACAGCGCAGCGCTCCCTCACTTCCCAGAATGGCTGGACAGCCATTCACCCTAACGCATGAATACTAGCCCTCATAGGAAATGCTATCTTTCAACCCGCGGGCAGCACCCTTTCGGAAGGTCGTGCCCGCTTCACCATTTCGGAGGTGGATTTACACAGAAGAAAGCGAGGTATTGAACACTGTGGTCTCTTAGAGGGGCAGCCCTACCAGCGCCAACACCACCCAAAGGGGACGAGGGACAGGCATCGTCCTGGAGGTGCCAATTGAACAGGGAATGATACAAGAGCATTAAAAGCCATCCCAAAGGTCAACAACTTGCCTCACGAACATTGACCAAGAGGCTGAAGTGAGGGGGCTGCTGGGTAATGGATGGAGGTTATGCTCACCGTGTCTTCACTGCTGCACGACACGACATGTTGGAGCTTGATCTCGGGCATCCTGCAAATGGGTGTGAGGGGGAGAATAGAAATGGCAAAAAGAAAATGCGACTGTGCGGACTTTTTTTGATGGAACAGTCAAAACAAAAAAAATCTCAGAATCGCAATTGAAACCCCTCGGGGGTGACAGAGGGCGATATTTAACAGGGGGTTCTCCTCATGGATCGGCGCGACAACGATGAAAACGTCTCTTAAGTAAGGTTTAAAAAGTTAGGGGTCTCTTCCATTTTTTTCCCCCTCTTCCCTCCGCGGGCGCGCGCTCCCCGTTCCACTTCCGGGTCACACTCTCCGCCCTCGACGGAAAACTCATTTCGAATTTAAATGGCGTTCAAAAAAACAACCTGAACCATATCCCTGCCCCTGTCAGCGCAGAGGGAGTCTCAAGGCACAATGAGGGACATTTTTTACTTTTGGCTATTTCCTTCTTGGGAAAGGGCGGCGCCAGGATGGCAAAGGTCAAGGGTCAGACCAAAGGTACGTGAGACAGGATAGGCCGCCGCCATCTTTGTGACTGGCAGACTCCCCCCGCCAAATCGATGCGCTGGGGAGTGAGGAGAGAGATGGGGTGGGGGGAGAATGGGAGAGAGATGGGGTGGGGGTGG
>NC_063378.1:7117108-7119405 GCF_021869965.1 Rhincodon typus | reverse complement strand
GTGTCTTCCCTCCCAAGGGTAAAGACCAGGAAGGCTCTCTTGAAATTATTAAAACAGAGCTGGCCAGATTTTGGATTTCAGTGCTGCAAAGTCACAGTGAGAGGATGGAGTTAGGACACAGAACAGTCAGTTGCTCACTGAGCAGCGGAACAGGCTCAGAGAATGGCACAGTACAGAAGAGCCCATTGTGCTGCCAAAACAACGCTGAAACTACACAAAGAGACAGTAAGGACTGCAGGCGCTGGAAGCTCGAGTCAATAATTGTGGAGCTGGCAAAGGACTGATGGTCCGAAATGTTGACTTTCCTGCTCCTCGCATGCTGCGACTGAGCGTCGGTGGGGGAGGGAGTGGGATGTTTGTGGATGTGGTGCCAATCGAGCAGGGGTTGCTTTGTCCTGGATGGTGTCGAGCTTCTTGAGTGTTGTTGGAGTTGCCCCCATCCAGGGCATCCAGCTCCACATTTATTGCTTGGATCTACACTCATCCCATGTCCCAGCACTGGGTCCCCAGCCTTGAATGTTACGACAGTTCAAATGCTTATCCAAAGGCTGCGCTCCCACCGAGGCAGTCCATCCCAGAACCCCACCGCCCTCTGGGTGAGAAATATTTTCCTCAAACTCCCTTGAAACCTCCTGATTGTCACCTTCAAATTGCGCCCCCTTATTAGTGATTTTTCGACTGAGGGGAACAGCTGCTTCCTACTCATCCTGTCTATGCCCCTCATAATCTTATACCCCTCTATCAGGTCTCCCTTCAACCTTCTCTGCTCCAAAGGAAACAACCCGAGCTTATCCAGTCTCTCTTCATCGCTGAACCACTACATCCAGGTTACAAACGGTCACCTGAAGGTGACATACTTCCCGACGTTACATCATGGACAGGAGGCGAGGGGGGCCTTGTGGTATTATCGCTGGACTGTTAATCCAGAGACCCAGATAATGTTCTGGGGACCTGGGTTCCACGGCAGATGGTGGAATTTGAATTCAATAAAAATATCTGGGATTAAGAATCTAATGTGACCATGAATCCATCTTCGATTGTCAGGAAAAACCCGTCTGGTTCACTGATGCCCTTTAGGGAAGGAAACTGCCATCCTTACCTGTCTGGCCTACATGTGACTCCAGACCCACAGCAATGTGGTTGACTCTGAACTGCCCTCTGGGCAATTGGGGATGGGCAATAAATGCTGCCTAGCCAGCGCCGCCCCTCATCCCATGAATGAACAAAGAAAAAATAAATCACTGAGTACAAACCCCTTGCTTATTAAATTCTGACCAGTGGCCCTTCCTGATGCAGAGTTTCAAATATGAAGACCATAGCGTCAGGATAAGGGTCGGCCATTTTGGACAGAGATGAGGAGACATGTCTTCGCTCACAATCTTCGCGATTCTCTGCCCCACGAACGCCCGCAGAGAGCTGGGGACTATCCATTGCTGAGTCACATTCGAGATCAGGAGATAGTGAGGGGACAGGGCCGGGAAAGCGTAGGGGAGGTCAAAAGTCAGCCACGATGGTGTCAGATGGGGCAGCAGGCTAGAGGGGCCGAAGTACGGCTTCCTGCTCCTGGATTTCGACATTCTCATTGCCTGCTTTAAAGCGGGAGTAAGATTGAGTTTCACGACTGCTCCAAGATGGTGTCCTTGTCTTCATTGAGTTCCACCTATCAGTCCCGGAGAACTGAATAAACAAACGACAGCTCGCAAATCCACAATCCACTCTACCGTGACTGCTATCGATCTCCGGCTCAGCAAAGAATTCCTCCAGAATCAAGTTTTTTTTTGTTTTCCAGACCGAGGGTTAAGATGATTAAATCCCAGAGAAGCGCCAATGCACTGGTTATGACCCGTGCTCGAATGGGGCTAAGTGGCTCGCACCCACACTGCCCACTCAGAAGCTCACGGGAACGAGCCCGATTCCCAGGAGCTCAGTCTGACCTCTCAGCCGGAACGCGGCAATAGTCCAGAGGTGAGGGGGTGGGGGTCTACTGCACTGATGGTGTTAATTCCTCCCACCCACCGTCCAGCTATTCCAACGTCCCATGCGGGCCCGCAAAATGGCAGGACGATCCCACTCAGAGAGTTCCCCATGTCCCAGCCAGTCGGATGTTGGTGCCTGGCTCTCAGCTGTTTGTCTTCATGACTGCTTTCAGAAACTTACAGTACCCTCCCCATCGAACACCTTCCTGACTCCCTACACCCCCTCCCTATCTCTGTAACCTCCTCCAGCCCCTACACCCCTCCCTATCTCTGTAACCTCCTCCAGTCCCTACACCTCCTCCCTATCTCTGTAAACCCCTC
>NC_063378.1:7112327-7117008 GCF_021869965.1 Rhincodon typus | reverse complement strand
GTCCCCTCCCTATCTCTGTAACCTCCTCCAGCCCCTACACCCCCTCCCTATCTCTGTAACCCCCTCCAGCCCCTACACCCCTCCCTAATCTCTGTCACCTCCTCCAGCCCCTACACCTCTCCCTATCTCTGTCACCTCATCCAATCTCATCCTCTCGAGAATCCACCAATTCCCATCTCTCACCACTGGGGGCTGTGCCTTCAGTTTCCCGGGTTCTTGAGCTCAGGAATTCCTCTCTCTCTCTCTCTCACAACGCTGTGTAAAAAGCAAACTTTTTCTTCGTCACCTGCCCGGAATATTTCCTCGTACGGCTCAGGGTCAGGTTCAGGTTCTGCTGTACATTCCTGTTGTGATAGCTTAAGACGTGCTGGGGCTCGATAAATGAAGGATGTTGTTGTTGAGATAGAGGGGAAATTCTCGGAAGAGGAATGTCGATTTCTGCAAGGTTCCACCAATAGGTGAAAATACAAACCTCCCTGAGCACTCTTGGGTTTAGATTTTAAAAGCATCTACAGAGTATGTGGTGGAAGCAGGAATTCGTCAGCGAACTAAAGGATTGGCCATGATCATGTTGATTGGCAGAACAGGCAGAAAGGATTGAATGGCCTGCTGTTGATCCTCTGTTCTATGTTTTTTTTTCACAATCGAAACAATCAATTTGATTTGACTGTCTTTTATTGAGAAATCTTTCTCTCCAATTAAATCACCAGTGGCTGTGATTTTTCAATTTCTTTTTATTCATGCGGGCGATGTGGGTGTCTGGGCCCAGCATTTATTGCCCGTCCCCTAGTTGCGCCCCTTGAGAAGGTGGGGGTGAGCTGCCTTCTTGAACCGCTGCAGTCCGCATGTGTTGTGGGGAGACCCACAATGACCCTTACGGAGGGAATTCCAGGATTTTGACCCAGCGACACTGAAGGAACGGCGATATATTCCCAAGTCGGGATGGGGAGTGGCTCAGAGGGGAACTTGCAGGGGGCTGGTGTTTCCATGTATCTGCTGCCCCTTGTCCTTCTAGATGGAAGTGGCCGTGGGTTTGGAAGGTGCTGCCTGAGGATCTTTGGTGAATCTCTGCAGAGCATCTTGTAGATGGTACACACTGCTGCTACTGAGCGTCGGTGGGGGAGGGAGTGGGATGTTTGTGGATGTGGTGCCAATCGAGCAGGGGCTGCTTTGTCCTGGATGGTGTCGAGCTTCTTGAGTGTTGTTGGGGCTGCCCCCATCCAGGGCAAGTGGGGAGTATTCCATCGCACTCCTGACTTGTGTCTTGGAGATGGTGGGACAGGCTTTGGGGAGTCGGGGGTGAGTTCCTCACTGCAGGATTCCCAGCCTCTGACCGGCTCTTGTAGCCACTGTGTTCATATGGCCCATTCATTTGAGTTTTTAGGATTAGAATTTGAATTAGGTTCATTTTCACTGCTCTCCTGTGAGTAAATGTGACAAACTTACAAGTTTCTACTTACAGCGCCATCTTAGGTAACTAATGTGCAGACTCTTAAATGCAAATTCTTACGAAAAAGGGGCCAGGTCATTGAGTACATTTAAGACTGAGATAGATGGGTTCTTGATTATCAAGGGGATCAAGGGTTACAGGGAGAAAGCAGGAGAATGGGGTTGAGGAACTTATCAGCCATGACTGAATGGTGGAGCAGATTCAATGGGCCGAATAGCCTAATTTCTGCTCCTATGTCTCATGGTCTTATGGTCTTAAAAAGAAATTAGAAAAACAAAAGAAATTTAAAAAAAAAGTCCAGCATTACATAACGTCACACCATCAAAAATCGTAGGAATAAATTAGAAAAAATAAAGAAATATAAAGTGTAAAGTAACAGTCCTTCCAACCCAGTCCACACTGGCACCTAACCTCTAAGCCATGTCAGGCCCTACCTCTGGGCTGTGCCAGGCTTCACCTGAAGGCCAGGAGCCCACGCTGGCTTCACCTCGAGGCTCAGGGATAGAAGGCAAGAAGAAAGAAGGGGGATAAAGAAAAGGGAACAAGAAAAAAAAGAAAAATGGACAGAGCAGATGAACTCCAGCTTGAGGAGCGCCATTCTGCCGCGATCTTGGATGATGTGGAGTACAGATATTCGGAAGGTGTTGCTGAAGGAGGGTCGGTGAGGTAGTGCAGCGCTTCTTGTAGAAGGCACACACTGCTGCTACATCGCGTCGGTGCTGGAGGGAGGAGTTCTTAAGGAGGAGGCGTATTAATCAAGCGGACTGTTTAGTGTTGAATGATGGCGCACGTTCTCTTTATTTATTTAGCAGATAAGTTATCGAGGAAGAGTTTCTGGTCAATGGTAACTCCACTGGGGTGTTGACAGAGAGGGATTCAGTGATGGTAACACCATTGAGAGCTAATTAGATTGTCTTTCACAGAGATTTCAAGTCCCATCCTGAATGGGGTATTGCTCTCAGTTGTATCCAATGGAACGTGATGATGGAAATCTGACTGAGAGTGATGGAGTAGCCCTCAATTGGACAAAAACTACTGCCACCTACAGGTGGGCAACTAGGGATCAGGCAATAAACTTCCCCAAGTCAGTGATGCCCACTATAAAAGCCATGATAACGACAAGTGCAAACAGCTCCAGATGTGGGGAAGGTGCTTCCACTTGTGGAGTTGTAACCAGAATGAGGGACCATCGATAGGAGATTGTCTCTAACCTATCCGATGGGGAATTCGGGAAAAAAGGCTCAGCCCGAGAGTGGGGGTGGCCAGGGAGAAAGAATGTGGGGCTCGCTTCCCACAGGGAGCAGGTGGGAATGTGGCCGAGGTGAATCGTACCAATATATTGAAAAAGGGAAGCTGGATAAACACACGAAAGGAATAGAAGGAGATGGAGATGGAGAAGAGGGTGGGAGGATATATATGGGGAGCAGGAGCAGTGGCACAGTGCAGCGAGGCTAAATGACCTACTTTTCTGTCAGGGCTCATAGTTCTGTGCCTCAATTGGACAGAAGTTGAGAAAAAAAATGAGAAGGTTGTGGTTGGGTGTGGTGTTTACATCCTCAAAAAAAGGTAGCTAAAAGGTGCTAGAGAAATGCACCTTCTTCCCCTTAAGTGAGGGCTCATGAGTGACATTCTAGATCTCTGGCGTTAAGTGTCTCCTTCTCCCCTTTCACCACCTCCTAATGCCACCCACACCCCTCTCTCTCTTCACAGTCAGTTTATACATCCTGCCAACAATGGGGGCAGAGCTATCCCAGAATCCAAAGCAGTCATGACGGTTCCCTATTGGAAGGGCCTGCAGTTTGAGGGTATAGGGTGCTTGCGTTAGCGCAGTGCATTCTGGGACAGACCCATGCCCACTGACTCCATGAGACTTCCAGGCACCTTCCCAGCTGTGTGCCAGGCTCGAGAAGTCAGGCCTGAAGTTAAAACTAAGCTTCCCACATGCTGATGCAATATTTACGAGATGGGAGAAATGTTAATCACATTTCTAGTGGATGAAAAATATGACTTATGAATATTGTATGACAGAGATGCTTTATCTAATATTCACAGAATTGAAAGGGTGCAGCTGTGAAAAGACATTGAGCAAAATGAAATACAGCTCTTGAGATAGAGCCTCTCAACAAAATGAAAGTGGTTTGAGAATAAACACTGTTTGGTCCAGAAGGAGACGCCTATAAAGATGTACACAAACTCGTGCTCTAATGCCAAACTTAACCACTGCACAAAATAAATGTGTTCAACGGCAGCCTCTGATTCTATTGCATCTCCAGTGTTGCATAATGTCCAAACTTGCAGACAAGGAGTGGGTTAGGCCACTCAGCCCCTCGAGAATGCTCCGCTGTTCAATGAAATCTTGGTTAATTTGATTGTAGCCTGAAGCCCACACTCCTACCTTCCCCCAACAATCTTTTAGCCCCTATAGCTTCTCGAGGATCTCCCCCTTTGCCGTAAAAATATTCCCGGACTGAGCCGCCACCTCCTTTTTCAGGAAGAGAGGTCCAGAGACCCACGTACCCCCGAGAGAAAATGATTACAACCCCGACTCTGTTCGACATGGGCCAGCCTTGGGTTTTAAACAGTGAGCCCCTAGTTCTAGATTCCCTTCCCTGAGCAAACGTCTTCTCCATGTGCACCAGGTCAACACGCCTCAGGATCTAATATGTTTCTGTCAAGTTTCCTCTTACAGTTCTAAACTCCACAGGACACAAGCTTGGCCTGTCCAACCTCTCCTCATAAGACAACCCACCCATTTCCAGGTCTCAGTCTGGTTCTTCTCTGAACTGCCTCCAATGTATTAACATCTTTCCTTAAATAAGGGGCCTGACCCTGTACACACCACCCCTAGATGCGGTCTAACCAGTGCCCTGTCTAACTGAAGGATAATCTCCTTCCTCTCGTATTCAATTGCCCTCACCATAAACCATTACAATCTGCAAGCTGCAGGGCTAGATGAACACAGCAGGCCAAGCAGCATCATAGGAGCAGAGAGGCTGACGTTTCGGGCCTAGACCCTTCATCAGAAAAGGGGGAGGGGAAGGGGGTTTTGAAATAAATAGGGAGAGAGTGGGAGGCGGATAGAAGATGGATAGAGGAGAGGATAGGTGGAGAGGAAACAAACAGGTCGAAGAGGCGGGGATGGAGCCAGTAAAGGTGAGTGTAGGTGGGGAGTTAGGAAGGGGATAGGTCAGTCCAGGGAGGACGGACAAGTCAAGGGGGCGGGATGAGGTT
>NC_063378.1:7101157-7112227 GCF_021869965.1 Rhincodon typus | reverse complement strand
GGACAAGTCAAGGGGGCGGGATGAGGTTAGTAGGTAGGAGATTGAGGTGCGGCTTGAGGTGGGAGCAGGGGATAGGTGGGAGGAAGAACAGGTTAGGGAGGCAGGGACGAGCTGGACTGGTTTTGGGATGCGGTAGGGGGAGGGGAGATTTTGAAACTTGTAAAATCCACATTGATACCATTGGGCTGCAGGGTTCCCAAGCGGAATATGAGTTGCTGTTCCTGCAACCTGCGGGTGGCATCGTTGTGGCACTGCAGGAGGCCCAGGATGGGCATGTTGTCTGAGGAATGGGAGGGGGAGTTGAAATGGTTCGCGACTGGGAGGTGCAGTTGTTTATTGCGAACCGAGCGTAGGTGTTCTGCAAAGTGGTCCCCGAGCCTCCGCTTGGTTTCCCCGATGGAGAGGAGGCCACAACGGGTACAGCGGATGCAGTATACCACATTAGCAGATGTGCAGGTGAACATCTGCTTGATGTGGAAAGTCTTCTTGGGGCCTGGGATGGGGGTGAGGGAGGAGGTATGGGGGCAGGTGTAGCACTTCCTGCGGTTGCAGGGAAAAGTGCCGGGTGTGGTGGAGCTGGAGGGGAGTGTGGAGCGGACAAGGGAGTCACGGAGAGAGTTGTCCCTCCGGAAAGCAGATAAGGGTGGGGAGGGAAAGATGTCTTTGGTGGTGGGGTCGGATTGCAGATGGCGGAAGTGTCGGAGGATGATGCGTTGGATCCGGAGGTTGGTGGGGTGGTACGTGAGGACGAGGGGGATTCTTTTTTGGTTCTTATTGCGTGGACGGGGTGTGAGGGATGAGGTGCGGGAGATGTGGGAGACACGGTTGAGGGTGTTCTCGACCACCGAGGGGGGGAAGTTACGGTCCTTGAAAAACGAGGACAACTGAGATGTACGGGAGTGGAATGCCTCATCCTGGGAGCAGATGCGGCGGAGGCGAAGGAATTGGGAATAGGGGATAGCATTTTTGCAGGAAGGTGGGTGGGAGGAGGAGTATTCTAGGTAGCTGTGGAAGTCGGTGGGCTTGAAATGGATATCGGTTTCTAGGTGGTTGCCCGATATGGAGACAGAGAGGTCCAGGAAGAGGAGAGAGGTGTTAGAGATGGTCCACGTAAACTTAAGGTTGGGGTGGAAGGCGTTAGTGAAGTGGATGAACTGATCGAGCTCCTCGTGGGAGCACGAGGCGGCGCCGATAGTCATCAATGTAACGGAGGAAGAGGTGGGGTTTAGGGCCAGTGTAGGTACGGAAGAGGGATTGTTCCACGTAACCTACAAAGAGGCAGGCATAGCTTGGGCCCATGCGGGTACCCATGGCTACCCCCTTTGTCTGTAGGAAGTGGGAGGAATTGAAAGAGAAGTTGTTGAGTGTGAGGACGAGTTCGGCTAAGCGGATGAGGGTATCAGTGGAGGGGGACTGGTCGGGCCTGCGGGACAGGAAGAAGCGGAGGGCCTTAAGGCCATCTGCATGGGGAAGGCAGGTGTAGAGGGACTGGACATCCACGGTAAAGATGAGGTGTCGGGGACCGGGGAATTGGAAGTTCTGGAGGAGGTGGAGGGCGTGGGTGGTGTCACGGACATAGGTAGGGAGTTCCTGGACCAAGGGGGAGAAAATGGAGTCTAGATAGTTGGAGATCAGTTCGGTGGGGCAGGAGCAGGCGGAGACAATGGGTCAACCAGGGCACTCAGGTTTGTGGATTTTGGGAAGGAGATAGAAGCGGGCGGTGCGAGGTTGGGGAACGATGAGGTTGGAGGCCGTGGGTGGGAGGTCACCTGAGGGGATGAGGTTGTGGATAGTTTGCGAGATGATGGTTTGGTGCTCAGGGGTGGGGTCATGATCAAGGGGGCGGTAGGAGGAGGTGTCGGAGAGTTGGCATCTGGCCTCAGCGATGTAGAGGTCAGTGCGCCATACTACAACTGCGTCTCCCTTGTCCGCGGGTTTTATGGTGAGGTTGGGATTGGAGCGGAGGGAGCGGAGGGCTGCACGTTCTGCGGGGGAGAGGTTGGAGTGGGTGAGAGGGGTGGAGAGGTTGAGGCGATTGATGTCTCGACGGCAGTTGGAGATGAAGAGGTCGAGGGAGGGTAGGAGGCCTTGGGGTGGTGTCCAGGAGGAGGGGGTGTGTTGGAAGCGGGAGAAGGGGTCAGTAGAGGGAGGGTTAGGTTCACGGTTGAAGAAGTAAGCAGAGGAGGCAGAGGCGGCGGAAAAACTGCTCTATGTCCAAGCGTGAGCGGTATTCGTTGATCTGTGGGTGGAGGGGGACAAAGGTGAGCCCTTTACTGAGGACTGACCGTTCATCCTCAGTAAGGGGGAGGTCTGGGGGGATGGTGTCCTCAGTAAGGGGTAGGTCTGGGGGGATGGTGTCCTCAGTAAGGGGTAGGTCTGGGGGGGATGGTGAAGACTCGGCAGGGCTGGGTGCTGCTGTCTCCTCTGGAGCTACTGGCTGTGGAGGCTGTGGGCGGAGTTGCGTCGGCTGTGGGCAGAGTTGCACAATCTGCAAGCTTTCCTGATTACTTGTTGTGCCCTTATTGTAATTGTCTGTGATTCATGCTCTGCCACACCCATATCCCTCTGCATCTCAGCGCTCTGCAACCCCTCACCATTTCGATAGTACACTTTTCAATCTTCCTGCTAAAATGAACATTTTCATGCTTTCCCACACGGGTCAAAATCTTTGCCCGCTCTTTGAGCTGATCGCTATCCCTCTGTGGCTCTCTTCACAATGGGAATCGGGGGATGCTCCGAGAGACTGGAATTGGAGGAGCGCAGAGATTGAGTGAAAATAGTGATTCTGTCTTTTAATGAGGGAGTCAGGGCAAAATGGGCTATATCTAAACGCAAATGACATTGAGCAGGATTTTGGATACTGTCACTTTTTTTGTTATTATTCGTTCACAGAATGAGGTTGTTGCTAGCTGGGCCAGTATTTATTGCCCATCCCTAATTGCCCAGGGGGCAGTTAAGAGTCAACCACATTGCGCTGGGTCTGGAGTCACATGTCGGCCAGACCAGGTAAGTTCTCTTCCCTAATTAGGCAAACCAGTTGGGTTTTCCCACCCTACAATTAATCTTAATTCCAGGTTTTTATTGAATTTAGTTTCCCCCATCTGCGGTGGCAGGATTCGAACCTGCGTCCCCAGAACGTTACCTGGGTCTCTGGATCAACCGTCCGGCGATAACACCACTAGGTCAACACCTCCCCTGATCTTTGAGAAGAGCAGAGAGGAAGAGAGTTGCTGAAATTGAAAATAACAGTATTGCTTGGCTTCCTTCACAGTGTCTCTCGGTGACACTAGGTTTACAGAACAGGGCAGGGATGTCCTTCAGTCAAGAACAGTGGGAGTCATGGAAGGCACATTGGCTCTTCAGTTTAGCCTGCACCTTCCTACTCCCCCATCCCTATCGCTAACAATCCCACACCCTCCAAGGGAGGGAAAAGTTTGCCTGGAAGGGGGTGGTGGTCCCTCCTCAGGTGAAAGCGAGCCTCCAGGATGAGGTGCGAACATCCAATTGCTCAGGTCTCAGAACAGGGCGAAGGGTGTGGTGCTCTCTCCGGGCAATGCTTAGACTGGAGCCCGTGGGCAGGGCCGGCGACGGGAGTAAATGGTGCCCCAGTTGTGGAAAGGCCTGGTCAGAGTCACTAACGGGCCCCGCACCTCAGGAGAGACAAACAGGCTCGACAGAAGGGCCTCCTGTTCCTGTGTAACAGGCTCGAGAAGTCGGGGGGGGGCGAGGTTGAATGACCGGTTCCTATGTTATAGGTTCAAGCAGAGGGGTTGAATGGTCTGTTCCTGTGTAACAGGCCCAGGGAGAGGGGATGAATGGCCTCCTGTTCCTGTGTAACTTGTTTGAGGAGAGGGGCTGAATGGCCTGCTCCTGTTCCTGTGTAACAGGCTCAGGGAGAGGGGCTGAATGGCCTCCTGTTCCTGTGTAACAGGCTTGAGGAAAGGGGCTGAATGGCCTGTACCTGTGTAACAGGCTCAAGGAGAGAGGGGCTGGGGACTGAATATCTTCATGTTGCTCTTTAGCAGAATATATGAATGCGAATTTGATGAATATTCGTGAAGCCACAGCATGAAAATAAGTAACAAAGGTCACATACAATATAATTTAATGAGCTCCTTTCTTCCACCTCCTCCCAGATCAATGTCCTCCCTCAGCTCCAGGATAAATTGTCTCAACGTCACTCACTGTTCGCTCACATATTGAGACAGAACTATTGGCTTCTCAGATCATTAAGTGTCCAGCTCTGCTCTGCCACTAAATTAATTGCTTCTCATTTGAAATAGGTACAAACGATTTCACATGGATCTTGGTGCAGAGCGCGGGTCACATCAAAACAACAGCAAGTTTCATTTCTGTATCCACCGCTAATGCCATCTACCATTGCACAGTGTTTCAAACACATACACAGGGACCTTAGGGACTGTGGACCACATGCTCAGTCAGCTGTCTGAAAGGAGGAGAGAGGGAGGGACAGAGATAGAGGGAGAGACAGAGCGAAGGGGACACAAAGAGAGGGAGAGAGAGAGGAAGGGAGCAGAGAGAGAGAAAGAAAGAAAGAAAGAAAGACAGAGCAATAGATAGTGACAGACAGACAGACAAGGAGTGAGACAGGAACACAGAGAGACAGAGAGAAGCACAGACAGAGAGAGAGAGAGAGTGTGAGAGAGAAAGAAAGAAAGAAAAAGGGAAACAAAGAGAAAGGGGCGACCCTTTATTCTGAGATTGCACCCTCCGATCCTAGACTCTTGTACAAGGGGAAACAATCTTTCAGCATCCGCAAGGATCCACTCCCTGACCCACCGACTCTCAGTAGCAGCAGTGTGTACCATCTAAAAGAGGCAATGCAGAAATTCACCAAAGATCCTCAGACAGCATCTTCCAAACCCACGATCACTTCCAATCTTCCAAAAGTCCCAACAGTGAATTAAAACAAAACTTATTGAGCCCCATAAGAATCTTCAGTCTTCTAAGCTACAACACATACAGGCCAAAATTACTCAACCTTTCCTCATAAGACAGTCCCTCCATACCTGTTATCATCCCAGTGAATGATCTGTGGGCTGCCTCCAATGCGATATCTTACTTTAGATAAAGACCATAAGTTGTAAGAGCAAAATTAGGCCTTTCGGCCCATCAAATCTGCTCCGGCATTTAATCATGGCTGATATGTTTGTCAACCCCATTCTCCTGTCTTCTCCCTGTAACCCTTACCAATCAAGAATCTATCTCTTGACTTAAACACACTCAATGACTTGGTCTCCATAGCACACTGCAGCAAATTGTTCCACAGGTCCACCACCTTCTGGCTGAAGAAATTCCTCCTCATCTCAAGTGTTAAAGGGTTGTCCTTTCGCTCTGAAGTTGTGTCCTCGGGTCCCAGTCTTTCCACAACTTCTTCTTGTCTGCTCTATTCAGGCGTCTCAGTATAAAAAGGGCCAAAAACTGTTCACAGCCTCCCAGCTGTGCTCCATTCCTGTAGAAATAAAGGCCAACGTTCCATTTGCCTTCCCTATTCCCCGCGGGACTTACATAAAGCAGTACAGGCCCTTCGGCCCACGATGTTGTGCCGACCTACTATCCTACTCTAAGATCAAACTACCCTGCATACCCTACATTTTACTATCATCCATGTGCCCATCCAAGAGTCGCTTAAATGTCCCTAATGTAGCTTTTTGTGATTTGTAGACAAGGACTCCCTTTTGTCTGTAACTTTCTGCAGCCTTTCTCGATGCAGTGGCATGTGTGCGATTTTGGGGAGGCTGTCGGTTGGTGCTAATGTTATATGTTGGAGCTGGGGGTTCAAATCCCAGTCCAGACAGATGGTGGAATTTGTACGGAGTTGGGTGGGAAGAAACATCCGGAATAAAAAGGCTAATTAACCATTGTAAATTGTTTCGACGACACGTCTGGTTCAGCAATGTCCTTTAGGGGAGCAAATTTGTTGACCTTCTCCAGTCTACACATGAACCCATGGAAATAACCTCGGAAAGCCATTCAGTTCGAAGGCCATTAGGGACAGGAATAAATACTAGCTGGGCTACCGACACCCACATCCCACAACTGGACTCATGTTCGGATCGTCTCTCATTTTTGATGGACTTTTCTTTTTGGCTTTGATGTGGCAGCCATGTTTGATTAGCCATCCAGGGGAGACGGTGAAGGGGGAGGCGACCTGTCAGAAACAGGTGTCGCCGAAGCGTTGGACTCGAACAAAACCCTCTCCTTGACGTCTGCTTCTCGGACAAACACTCATAAACCCAGTTAGAGAGGCCGCCAGATATTTCTGCCCCTTTTTTTCCTGTCATAGCAACAGTTGTCATGGGGAAAGAAAGGAGGAGGGTGGAGGCGGCCATCTTCGGAAAGGGCCTCGCATCACGACGCCGGAAAAGCGAAGATGATCTCAAGGGATGAATCTGTGGTCATTTTGGGGGGGGGGGGGGGCGGGAGCAGCAGGAGATGGCCATTCAGCCCCTCATTGTGCGAGGTGATGCCAGATGAGTTGAGAGTGCGGTGCAGATGGCCGGGAAATTAGACAGAGTCTGGATTGGTCAGAAAGAACAGCCTGTGCTTTATCAAACAAGCTTCACCCTCGATAGCAGGTCAATGCCCAGTCTCTGCACACAGCCTTGTGTCCTTACAGAGACACTGCAAGGAACAGCGAGAGACAGAGACAAAGGCACGGAGAAAGAGAGAAAAACAAACACACTGACAGAGACAGAGCTACAGAGACAGGCAGAGACACAGAGGCACAGAGAGAGAGACAGAAAGAGAGAGAGACACACACACACACACACACACACAGAGGCACAGAGAGAGGGATACACAGAGACAGAGGTACAGAGACAGACAGACACAGACAGAAAGAGAGAGAGACACACACAGACAGAAGCACAGAGAGAAAGACAGAAAGAGAGAGAGAAAGACACACAGACAGAGACACGGAAAGAGACACACACAGACAGAGGCACAGAGAGAGGGACACACACAGACAGAGGCACTGAGGGAGAGACAGAGAAAGACAGACACACAAACAGAGACAGAGTTACAGAGACAGACAGAAAGAGAGACAGACAGAAAGAGAGACAGACAGAAAGAGAGACAGACAGAAAGAGGCACTGAGAGAGAGAGTAAACGAGATACATACAAAAACACGGAGAGAGAAAGATACAATGACACACAGAGACAGAGGGAGGAAAACTCAGATAGAAACACACAGAAACACAGAGAGAGAGAGAGAGATGCAGTGAGAATGGGAGGCACCTGCACAGAAAAGCAGGGTGAGAAATAAACTGAGAGGAGTCAGAAACAGAGTGACAGATAGACAGACACACTCCAGACTGGAGTGAGACAGAGACACACAGAGATTCAAAGAGAAACACAGAGAAAGATATAGATAGACAGAGATAGCCTGGGAGTGTGAGTCAGAAAGAGACAGAGACAGACACAGAGATACAGACACAGAAAAACAGAGAGGGACAAACACAGAGACAGAGAGAGACAGAGTGAGAGACATGCAGAGACAGAGAGAGAGAGAGAGGTAGACAAGGAGACAGACAGAGAGGGAGAGACAGAGAAGCAGGCAGAGAGAGAGACACACAGGAAGAAAGAGAAAGAGAGACAGAGACAGCGAGAGAAAGATAGACAAGGAGACAGACAGAGAGGGAGAGACAGAGAAGAAGAGAGACACACACACCAACAGAATCAGTCAGAAACGCAGGGAGAGAGGCAGATTGAAACAGTGAGAGTGAAGAGACAGAAAGAGACAGAGAGAAGGCCAGAAGAAAAAGGGAAAGGGGAGATGAAGACAGATAGAGAGAGAGAGAGAGAGAGAGACAGATAGAGAGAGAGAGAAAGAGAGAGAAATGGGGTACAGTTTAAACCTTTCCACCATCCCGGTCACAGCACAGGTTCCAGGGAGCTGGGAGCAGGATCGGATAGCTAGTCTGATTAAGGATTCACCTCCCAGACTCTCACTGTCTCCCTACAATCCCTGCTGCTCAAGCACAGCCCAGTTGTGAGGATACGTGGTCACAACAATAGGATCAAAGGGAATGGAAAATACCCCTATCGTCCCCTGCCCCGCCAAACTGACAGCCCCAATCGCTGCAAGGTCCCTTTCCTGAGGGAGGTCCGGGGGTCAGCACTGAGGGAGCGCCGCACTGTCGGAGGGTCAGTGCTGAGGGAGCGCCACACTGTCGGAGGGTCAGCGCTGAGGGAGGCCGCACTGGCGGAGGGTCAGTGCTGAGGGAGCGCCACACTGTAGGAGGGTCAGCGCTGAGGGAGTGGGCACTGGCAGAGGGTCAGTGCGGAAGGAGCGCCGCGCGGTCGGAGGGTCAGCGCTGAAGGAGCGCCGCACTGGCGGAGGGTCAGCGCTGAGGGAGAGCCGCACTGTCAGAGGGTCAGCGCTGAAGGAGCGCCGCACTGGCGGAGGGTCAGCGCTGAGGGAGAGCCGCACTGGCGGAGGGTCAGCGCTGAGGGAGCGCCATACTCCTTTTAAATGCTGCTTCACAACCTGAATCTTTCACCAATTTTTGAATAACGTCCCTAATAAGCTACTTCTCTGATTGGTGTTTACTCTGGCAAACTGGTCCTGTCAAGTGCCATCTGAGTGTAATGTCGCCACATAAAGGCAGGTGGTGTTGTGAGGTTGATTGCGATACTGTGAGGTTGGGAAAGGTGCTACAGAAATTCAGGTCCTTTCTACATGCAGGAATTCCTTTCAGACCAGGTCCAAGCCAGAATGGAATGACAGTCCATGATGGTGCTTGGTTTTAATTCCATTAAGTGCTGGCTCTTGCTAAAGATTTCATAGAGTGCTGCAGCCTGGAAATGGACTATAAATAACACACAGCTGCCCAGAACTGGAAGGTGACCCTCAGCACACTGGAGCGTCAGGGCAGAAATACATCTGCTGCTAGATCAGCCCTGCAACCGGGGTGTGGGTGGGTGAGTGAGTGTCACTGTGTGTGTGTACACGCGTGCGTGTGTATACACATGTGTGTACGTGTGTGTGAGTGTGTAAGTGTGCGGTGAGATGTTTCCTCCTGAAAGGTCTGGCCTGAATGTTAACACACTGCTCCTGGTCCCAGACTCAGTCCCCAACCAGTGGAAATCGTTTCTCTCCCATCAACCCACATGATCCCCTCAATATCCTGAAAATCTCAATCACATCACCCCTGACCCTGTAAACCCCAGGGAATACAAAGCCCAGTTTGTGGGATCTTTCCTTGTGATTTAAGCCTTACAGCTCTGGGATCATTCTGGTGGATGTACAATGCAATTCCCCCTCAAGGTCACGATCTCCTTCCTGAGGTGCAGAGTTCAGGCCCGTTCCCAGTGACTCTGGGTGTGGTCTAACAGGGACTCTGTACAACTGGGACACCACACCCAATTTCTGGTGTTTGAGTCCCCAGCAGACAGAGAAAGGCCAGCATTTCACCAGCTCTTCCCTTTATTTTCTCAATCTGTCCTTGATATTTAAACCTCTACATTCACTGTGGGTCTTCACTGTTTGGAGGCTGCACTCCTCAAGAGAGTGTTTGTGAACTGCAGATAAACAGAGATCAGTGTTTTTTTTCTGTCCTGCCCACGTTGGGAGGTTTAAAATTACAAACTGTAACGCCAAAGACAGACCTGCAATAACAAGAAAGCGGGGAGCTCTGTCCCAGTGGAGATGGAATACAATCTGTGTGTGAGATTGAGCTCTCTGTCTCTCTCACTGCCTCTCCTTTCTCAGTTTACACACACTCTTTCTTCAGATATTTGCTGACTTAGCTTTCTCTTGTTTTTTTCAGTTTTTATTCCTCACTCTATCTCCCCAACTTGCAGCTTTCTCCTGTGTCTCCCTCCATCACTTTCTCTGCCTCTCATCATTTCCCCTCTCAGATTTTCCACTGTTTCCCTCTCCATTTTTTCTGCTCCTTCACTTTGAGTCTCTTTCTCTGTTGTTATATCTCATATTAGCGATCTCCCACAATTTCTTCCCCTCTCTTCCTTGCTCTCTTCCTCCCCCACCTCTCACCTTGTCTTCCTTCCTCTCTCCCTCACTATCTCTCTCTCTCGTCCCTCCATCTCTTTCTCCCTCTCTCCCCAGCTTCCTCCCTTCTCTCCATCCCCTTCTCTATTTTCTATCCTCCATCTCACTCCCTCTCTCCCCCTCCATCCTTCTCTCCCCTTCTATCATCCTCCCACCCCTTCTCTCTCTCTCACTCTCTCTCTCTCTCTGCCCCTTTTCCTTCCCCTCCAACTGGTTCACTGTGTCTTTTTCTTCTTCCGTCTAACACTCTGCCCCTCACTCAGCTTTGGTCAGCCAATGGGATATATATAGGCAGATGTGGTTTCATGGAGGCAGGTCATAGCACAGTCACAGTGAAGTAAGGGGCTGAATGGCCTCCTGCTATGAAAGTGTGAGACATTTTATCCATGCCTTTGACTGGAATTTATATTCTTTTCAAAAACTGAAGTGTATGTTTCATGCCGAACGTCTGATAGTTTGCAAAACCGATTTTGCCTCCAACTTCAGCACCACATTTAATCTCACTCAAACGCAGACAGCGTGAGCCCAGCAGGTCCTGTGAAGCTTTGAAACGCAGGAGGAGGCCATTCCACCCATTATGCTTGCACCAGCCCTGTGTCTCCCTCATCGGCTCAATCAAAAGTGACTCTGAATGGCCGATTCGGTCTCCCCCTTAGCCTTCCCCGCTCTGGGGAGGACGACGCTGGCCATTCCAGGTCTCAGTGTTTGTCTCGGAGTACACAGGGGCCTTCAGTCTCGGAAGCGGGCAGTCCAACACCCATCCTGTGAGATTCAGATGGTCGGGGCAGGGAAAATGGAAGAATGAGGGTGTGGGGAAGAAAGAGGATGGGATGACAACAGGGGAGAGACGGAGAAAGAGACAGAGAGAGGGCGGGGGAGGAAAAGCGAGTGAGAAAAAAGAGAGAGGGGGAGAGAGAGAGACAGAAAGAAAGAGAGAGGGAGAAAAAGAGAGAGAAAAGATAGATAGAGAAAAAGAGAGCCAAAGAAAGAGAAAGAGGAAAAGGGAATGAGAAAAAAAAGAGAGAAATAGAGAG
>NC_063378.1:7095792-7101147 GCF_021869965.1 Rhincodon typus | reverse complement strand
AAGAGGAAAAGGGAATGAGAAAAAAAAGAGAGAAATAGAGAGAAAAAGAGAGAGATGGAAAGAGAGGGGGAGAAAAAGAGTGAGAAAAGATAGATAGAGAAAAAGAGAGACAAAGACAGAGGGGAGGGAAAGAGGAAAAGAGAATGAGAAAAAAAGGAAAGAGAAATAGAGAGAAAAAAAGAGAGAGACAGAGAGAGGGAGAAAAAAAGAGAGAAAAGATAAATAGAGGAAAGAGAGAAAAGAGAAAAATAGACAGCAAAATGGAGAGGAAAATAGAGAGCAGAAAAAAAGACAGGAGGAAAGAGAAAGAGGGAGTAAGAAAGGAAAAGAGAAAGAATCAGGGAAGAGAGAAAAGGAGAGAAAGAGGTAAAAGAAATAAAGGGAGAAAGAAAGGAGAGAGTGAATCAGAGAGGGTAAAAGAGAGAGAAAAAGAGGGAGAAAGAGAGAAATAGAAATAGAGAGAGAGAGAAAGAGAGGGAGAAAATGAGAGTGAGAGAGACTCCTGAGCTGCAATACAGCTTACAGATATGGGCAGAGGAATACACCAAACCTCCTGGTTGACATCCCTGATTATCTGTCCTAGTGATCGGAATGCCCAGAGCATCGTACAGACTGACCGCTGGGGCAATGTAGTCTTTGCAAAGCTCAGGAGACAGGAGGAACGAGGGTCGACACAGTCTGTGCAAATAACATAAAGCCTGAGGAGACGCCGTCTGTAGTCAAACACGAGACAGACAAATATCTACCCTGTGCAAACGTCTCACAAACTCATTTAAACTGTCTGCTTTTCTCATCACACAATGCCACAAACTAGGAAAGATTGTTTCACTTTGACATTTTTCTGTAAGACAGGTCCCAATTTCTCCAAAATCATCCAGGAGAAGGCAGCCCCCGCTCGATTGGTCCACAAACATCCCACTCCCTCCCCCACCGACGCTCAGTAGCAGCAGTGTGTACCATCTACCAGATGCGCTGCAGAGATTCACCAAAGATCTTAGATCTTTGATGAAGATCTTACTGAGACTTTTGATCTTAGTAGGATAATAGGTCGGCACAACATCGTGGGCCAAAGGGCCTGTACTGTGCTGTACTGTTCTATGTTCTATCCTCAGACTGCACCCTCCAAACCAATGACCACTTCCATCTAGAAGGACAAGGGGCAGCAGATACATGGGAACACCAACCCTCTGCAAGTTCCCCTCCGAGCCACTCACCGTACTGACATGGAAATACATCGCCGTTCCTTCAGCATCGCTGGGTCAGAATCCTGGAATTCCCTCCCTAAGGGGCATTGTGGGTCAACCCACAGCACATGGGGACTGCAGCGGTTCAAGAAGGCAGCTCACCCCCACCTTCTCAAGGGGGGCAACTAGGTACAGGGCAATAAATGCTGGGCCCAGCCAGCAACACCCACATCCCACTAATGAATAAGTGAGATAGGTCTACCCTCAGTTATCAGGGCCTGAGTAGACATTGGTTAGAGACAAAAAGAAAACTGCAGATGCTGGAATCCAAGGTAGATGAACGGGAGGCTGGAAGAACACAGCAGGCCAGGCAGCATCTGGAGGAAAGGAGCAAGTCAATGTTTTGGGTATAACCCATCCAGTCCTGAAGAAGAGTAAGACCTGAAACATTGACTGCGCCTTTCCTCCAGATACTGCCGGGCTCGCTGTGTTCTTCCAGCCTCCTGTTTGTCTACCTGAGTCGATATCTCCACGTCAAAATATGGGTTTTTTTTTGTCCCTTTATTCATTCACAGGATGAGGGAATCGCTGGCCAGGCCAGCATTTATTGCCCATCCCTAGTTGCCCAGAGGGCAGTTCAGAGTCAACCACATTGTTGTGGGTCTGGACTCACATGTAGGCCCAGACCAGGTAAGGATGGCAGTTTCCTTCCCTAAAGGACATTAGTGAACCAGATGGGTTTTTCCAACAATCGACAATGGGTTCATGGTCATCATTCTGGAACTCAGTTCGCTTATTATTCGCTTTCGGGTCACCATTAGATTCTTAATTCCAGGTATTTTATTGAATTCAAATTCCACCATCTGCCGTGGCAGGATTCAAACCCAGATCTTCAGAACATTATATAGCTCTCCGGATTAACAGTCCTGTGATAATACCACTAGGCCATCGCCTCCCCCATGTTGTGCTCATAACATTTGTAAAATAAATCAGTAAAACATCACCCCATAGAATGTCATAGAGCCATGTAGTACAGAAGAGGCCCTTTGGCCCATCAAGCCTATACCTATAAAGCTACATGAACTCTACCCCAGTCCCCCTTTCCCACACTAGGCCCATGGCCTTGGATGTTGTGATAATCCAAGTGTCCATCCGTCGTTTTTGAAGGTTCTGAGGTCTCCTGCTTCAACTGCCCTCCCAGACAGTGCATTCCAGACCCCCACCACTCACTGCGTAACTAATATTTTCCAATTCTGCCTCCTGCCACGTCCCTTTAATATTATCCCCATTGTTATCGACCCTTCAACTAAGGGGAACGGCTGCTTCCTACCCACCCTGTCCATGCCCCTCATGATCATATACCCCTCTATCAGGATCCCCCTCAATCTTCTCTGCTCCTTAGAAAACAACCCGAGCTTACCCAGCCCCTCTTCATCGCTAAACCGCTCTATCCCAGGGCAACATCCTGCTGAATCTCCCTCTGCACCCCCCTCCCCAGTCCAATCACATCCTTCTAATAGGGGACCAGAACTGCACACAGTATTCCAGCTGTGGCCTCACTAAAGCCCCGTACAGCTCCAACATCACCTCCCCTGCTCTTAAAATCTATGCCACAACTGATAAAACCATGTGCCCTCATAACTACCCTCTGTTAACCCTGCCCTGTCACCTTCAGGGATCTGTGGACCCTAAGATCCCTCGGCTTCTCCTGAGCATGTTCGTGAAGTACAACTGGAGTTGTCTGTGGAGTTGGATAGCAAGCAACTTTTCCCCAGAGTGGGGGACTCAATTACTAGGGGTCACAATTTCAAGGTGAGAGGGGAAAAGTTTAAGGGAGATATGCGTGGAAAGTTCTTTACGCAGAGGGCGGTGGGCGCCTGGAACGCGTTGCCAGCGGAGGTGGTAGAGGCGGGCACGATAGCGTCATTTAAGATGTATCTGGACAGATACATGAATGGGCAGGGAGCAGAGGGATACAGATCCTTGGAAAATAGGCGACGGGTTTAGATAGAGGATCTGGATCGGCACGGGCTTGGAGGGCCGAAGGGCCTGTTCCCGCGCTGTAATTTTCTTTTGTTCTTTGTTCTTGTATTCCCAACACAATTCCCACGGTCAGGCCAGACATCACACGACACCAGGTTATAGTCCAGCAGGTAATTTGTCCAAAGCCAGCAATACCTCCACATCATAGTCAAGCCAACAGCGCTAAGGGGCAAACAATTTGGCCTCAGTACCATTGCTGGGGAGCAGAGGGGAAGGGTTCCAGTTAGGAAGCAGGTTCCTGGCTGAGGGTTCCGCTGGGAAAGGTGACAGTGGGAGGGGGCTGGAGGGGGGGGGGGGAGGGGGGTGGTGGGAGATGGAGATGGCTTTAATACCGGAGGCACGGTGCCTGACTTGGCACTGCCCAGCCTCTAGCGCAATCACAAACCCCTCCACCACAATCTCCACGGGTGCACCCACTAGTGTGCACCCCCTGGGGCTCATCAGCTAATTGTCCTCAAATCCCTATTCAATGTCACCAGGGGTTTTCGCTGTCCGTTTTCCCATCAAAGCCCAGCAGGCTGTTCGTGGGGTGGGGTGGGGGGAGATGGAGACAGGAAGCAAGAGGGACAGACAGGGAACAGGAGAGAGGGGGACACAGAGAGATGGAGAGAGAGAACAGAGCGAGAGAGGGGGAGAGAAAGGTCAGAGAGAGAGTGAGGGAGAGGGACAGGGAGAGAAGGCGGGAGAGGGAGAGGCAGGACAGAGTGAGAGAGAAGTCAGAGAAAGAGAGAGGAGATGGAGAGAGACAGAGAGAGAGACAGAGAGGGAGAGGAACAGGGAGAAAGAGAGAGAAGGGCAGAGAGGAACAGAGCAAGAGAGAGAGAGAAGGAGAGAGACGGCAAGAGAGAAAGAAGAGAGTCGCAGCATGAGAGATTTAGAAAAGGAGAGACAGAGTGAGAGAGAGAGAGGAGATGGAAAGAGCCAGAGAGACAAAGAGAGAGGGAGAGGGACAGAGAGGAAGAGAGAGAGAAGGGCAGAGAGGAACAGAGCAAGAGAGAGGAGAGACACGGCATGAGAGATTTAGAAAAGGAGAGACAGAGTGAGAGAGAGAAAGAGAAGGAGAGGGGGAGAGAGAGAAAGAGGCCAAGGGGGGGAGAGAGAGAGAGGGACAGAGAGAGCGAGAGGTCTCTGGATACAATGCTGCACTGCATTGGGAGTTAGTCACAGCGGTACTAGCTCAGCAGACCCTCTCTCTGGTGCTTGGATGGGCTACATATGTGGAGCTTATTAACTCTTTGAAAACCTGGAAGCCAGCAGAGAGATTGTAAACGACCCATGAACAAAGCACATTTGACCAACTCGCACCCCTCTCCCTCCATGTCTGTGTCCTCTCCCTGCACTCCCCTTCCCTCCTTCTATCCCACTCTTGGTGGCCGTGCCTTCAGGTGAGCTCTGGAATCCCTAACCCTCTCCCTCTGTAAGATGTTCCTGAAAATCTCAGACCTTCGAACCCCTCCTTGCCACTAGTGATGTGTTTCGTTGTCAAATGTCTCACTGACTCCTGTGAAACCCCTGCGGCTGCTTGAAGAGGGGAAAGGAAGCGAGGTAAATGCAGGCTGTTATTGTGCTGATGGTATGTGGAATAACTCACAAATTGGTTTCAACTCCTGTTATAATGGAAAAGGGGAGATTGGATTTGGAAAGACTGCACTCAGTAGGCTCTTGCCAATGAGAAACTGATAGCCTTGAATGTTCCACACTCCAGTCTCAACCACATCTCACCTCTGACCTTTGAAACGTTTCCAATAATGTCATCACCAACAAAACCTGTTGATCCAAAAGTTCTCGTTCTCCCACTCTCTTTACGTATTAGTCACAAATACAAAGCAGCGTTCCTCGTGGATTGAGAGAATGAGTTCAGGTCATAATCAGACATTCCCAGTACAGAATAAAGCCATTTGGCCTCTCTGTACTGTACTGGAAATCCTCATGTGTATATCCAGCTTCCCTGCTCCACCCCCACCTTCAATATATCAACACAATTCACCTCGACCACTCCCTGTGGGAGTGAGTCCCACATTTCACACCACCCTCCCTCCCCCTCCACCCCTGCCAAAACCCTCCACTCCCTGTGGGATACAGAGACTGGAACTGTGCACGGTGCTCAGAGTGTGGGTCTAACTAAGGG
>NC_063378.1:7094752-7095782 GCF_021869965.1 Rhincodon typus | reverse complement strand
GAGACTGGAACTGTGCACGGTGCTCAGAGTGTGGGTCTAACTGAGGGGATACGGAGACTCGAACTGTGTGCAGTGTTAACCAACTGAGGTTCTGTATAAGTTGACCAAACCTAGTATATCTCGGAATTTGTTTTGCTTGTTTATTTTGAGGCCTTAGTGCATGCAGCTTCTTTGAGAGACTTGTACCGCAGCCACCCCAGACCCTACAGTTCCTGCTCCCAGTTTAGATTCTTAAATTCCCAAAGGACTATGCGAGTCCCAGTTATATATCTCCTTGCACGTCTTGGAGTCTCTGAACAGGAGTGTAGCCGGTGAGCAGGAGAATCAGCCATTTTGGACACGACACAGCAATATCCCAGGCCCCAGTCAATGGTTAGATATTAATTACTGATTTGAAAGCTTAAACACTACAAGATAAAACACCCAGAGCTCCTCACAGCTCCTGACTTGGAAATGCTGAACAGTGTGACTTCAGATTAATTCACTCCAATGAAACAACATACACTCCGACTTGTTCTTTTCGAGGTTGGCAGGATGTTTGGCAGGGATTCGTGTTTTGTAAATGAAGCAAGAGATAAAAGATCACTTGATGGGGATTTTTTTTTAAATTCCCGTAAATCCCACTGCTATAAGGAGTCCGAGGTTTACTGACTTACTCTTCGGTTTTAGATCAACAACGTTAAAAAAAGGCAGTTTATTACAAGGAGCAGTGTTCCTTGTTAAAAAAAGTGATTTGTACCCGGTCCAACAGCCAACCTTTGACCCTGCGCATACAGGCTTTGCCAGAGGTGACTAGGCCCCAACTCAGGAATGTTCTCCTCTGACACAGTCCTGAGAACTGAACTGATCTGCCACAATTGGCCAGATCACGGCCACTGGCTCCAATGTCACGAGTCACTGGTAGTTCCAAACACAGTCACACAATTCCAGGTTCCAGCCCCGCCATCGCAACATGCAATAAATAAGGCTGGGATTGTCCGATAGTCAGCGCTGAGGGAGCGCCGCGCTGTCGGAGGGTCAGCGCTGAGGG
>NC_063378.1:7093732-7094742 GCF_021869965.1 Rhincodon typus | reverse complement strand
GTCAGCGCTGAGGGAGCGCCGCGCTGTCGGAGGGTCAGCGCTGAGGGAGCGCCGCGCTGTCGGAGGGTCAGCGCCGCGCTGTCGGAGGGTCAGCGCTGAGGGAGCGCCGCACTGTCGGAGGGTCAGCGCTGAGGGAGCGCCGCACTGTCGGAGGGTCAGCGCTGAGGGAGCGCCGCACTGTCGGAGGGTCAGTATTTCTGCAGCATCATCTGGAAGAATAAAACAATCTGAGCAATGACTGAACTGCTGTTGATGGGAGCTTTCTGTGAACACATTGGCTCTCATGTTTCCTACAGGTCAACAGGGAGCAGAGTTCAATCACAAAGTGCCCAATTGGGTGTGAAATACTTTGCGGTGCCCTGAGAGGGTAAAAAGTATTGTGTTCACGGGGTCACGTTAAACTGCCTTCGAAGATGTAACTGTGTGAACAAAACCTACGTATATTAAACTGATTAAGCTGTAAACAGGCCCCTATCTGTTCTGTCATTTCTGCTGAGTGGTACTCACTGTTAATTAAACATTCAGGAACAGATGGCCAATATCCTCATCGGAATATCGGTTAATTTGTCTGATTAAAACCAAAGAAAAGGAAAGATCAACTGGACACAGAAATGATTCTGTCCCAGAGAGATCCTGTTTTAGAAGGGGAGTGTCCCCTGTTAGGGACGCCTATGGGGCGTCTTTCTCTCTCGGTCAGGGACCTAGTTTAAAGAGGGAGTGTCTCCCACTCTTTCCCTGTGTGTCAGAGACCCTGTTAAAAGAAGGAGTCTCTCTTTCTCTCCTCTGTCTCTCTGTCAGCGACCCTGTTTAAAGAGGGAGTCTCTCTCTCTCTCTCTCTCCCTATTTAAACAGGGGTCCCTGGGAGAGCGAGAGAGGGGGAGTTTAAACAGGGGTCCCTAGGAGAGCGAGAGAGAGGGGGAGAGAGAGAGAGAGAGAGAGACTCCCTCTTTAAACAGGGTCCCTGAGAGTCTCTCTCTCTCTCTCCGCTCTCTCCCTATCAGCGACCCTGT
>NC_063378.1:7092720-7093632 GCF_021869965.1 Rhincodon typus | reverse complement strand
CTCTCTCTCTCTCTCAGCCAGGGACCCTGTTTAAAGAGGGAGTCTCTCTCTCTCCTCTCTCTCTCTCTCAGCCAGGGACCCTGTTTAAAGAGGGAGTCTCTCTCTCTCTCTCAGCCAGGGACCCTGTTTAAAGAGGGAGTCTCTCTCTCTCTCCTCTCTCTCTCTCAGCCAGGGACCTTGTTTAAAGAGGGAGTCTCTCTCTCTCTCTCCTCTCTCTCTCTCAGCCAGGGACCTTGTTTAAAGAGGGAGTCTCTCTCTCTCTCTCCTCTCTCTCTCTCAGCCAGGGACCTTGTTTAAAGAGGGAGTCTCTCTCTCTCAGCCAGGGACCCTGTTTAAAGAGGGAGTCTCTCTCTCCTCTCTCTCTCTCTCTCAGCCAGGGACCCTGTTTAAAGAGGGAGCCTTTCCCAACAGTGGGTCCTGTTAAATAGGTCGGCCTGAGGAGAGTGCCAGACTACGGACGTACTGGATGGCAGTATAGATTTGAGGGGCTGAATGGCCTTGTGTTGATTCTTTAGTTGTTGTTTAGACACATTCTCAGCTTCTCAGAGGAGCGAGTGTTTGAAGGAGCACTTCACAGGGAATCTGTAAAGATCTTCACACAGTCTTGAGCTCCGTAGAACACGTGGAATTGCGGATCATGTGGAAAACATACGGAGTCACAGCTAATCCACAGCTAAACTGACAACTAACTCCACTCAGTTCCTGTTTTACTTTCCAGAAGCCCCACCTCAACAATTTCAATTCAACAAATAACTTTCACCACCAGCACTCATTATCTATCAAAACAACTCCAACAACTGGGTATTTATCACAGACTGGTAATCAATCCTACTTTCAAACTCTCTCTATATTGTCCCCAGGGCAGGGACAGCACGGGGTTAGATACAGAGTAAAGCTCCCTCCACACTGTCC
>NC_063378.1:7091871-7092710 GCF_021869965.1 Rhincodon typus | reverse complement strand
GGACAGCACGGGGTTAGATACAGAGTAAAGCTCCCTCCACACTGTCCCCCATCCAACACTCCCAGGGCAGGGGCAGCACGGGCTTAGATACAGAGTAAAACTCCGTCTACACTGTCCCCACTAAACATTCCCAGAGCAGGGACAGCATGGGGTTAGATACAGTGTTTGCGTGCTCACGCCTCTTCCCAGAGATTTCAGACTGTAAATCTCAGCTGACAGCATTGGAGGTTGAAAAAAAAGCAGAACACTTTAACTTGTCAGAGCTTGCTGTACTCAAACTACATCCTGGACAATACGTTCAGGAGCACCCTTCCAGAAAACATGCTTCCCAAGAGGGTGCCAGGTGCTACAGAAATGCAACTTGCTGACTTAGAAAGGACTACATGGCTTCCCACGCATGTTGTCAGAAATCATACCGTAGACTGGTCTGTGTGCCTCCTCAAATCAGCAGTGATTGATTTTACATAAATAGCCTATCATCTCTACTGTGCAAACTTGTGGATTCCCCTTATTCCAGGAACCTAAACAGGATCCGAAACTGAGTTTTCACTGAAGTAGTGACGTCTGTAAAACAAACTCCGAGAGACATTATGTCTCAGGAAGGAAGTGGAGCCCAGAGACTCCAGTGGAATTTTCCGATCCAAATATTAAGGGCACTCAGATACAGAGTGTTAGCACGCAGCAGATTCATTTCTCTCTCCCAGGGCAGTTGTTGTTACAAAGCATTACCACCTCACATTCAGAACCTACTCTCTAAATACTTTCAGGTCAAAGAATTCCCAGGAGGGAGCACCGCACTGTCGGAGGGTCAGTGCTGAGGGAGCGCCGCACTGTCGGAG
>NC_063378.1:7086803-7091861 GCF_021869965.1 Rhincodon typus | reverse complement strand
AGCGCCGCACTGTCGGAGGGTCAGTGCTGAGGGAGCGCCGCACTGTCAGAGGGTCAGTGCTGAGGGAGCGCCTCATTGTGTAGAATCAATACAAGGGGGCATCATATTGCGAGATGGTCAGACAAGACCCCAGTGTCCTGAGGCTCATAATCATTTCTCCTTCTGCACCACCAAACCCTAAGAACTGGGTCAGTTTCACGCTGCCATTTGTGGGATCTTGCTGTGCACAACCTGCCTACTCCATTTCTTGCATTGTGTCAGTGACCACAAAAAAATCCCTAATTGCCCCGATGCTTTGGGGCATGTCAAATCGAAAAAGATCCACAGAAATGTACGATCGTCTTTGTCCCTGATCTTTCTCAATGACTCATCATCTTTCATCAATCTTCAACAGGTGAATTCTCACCTGTCTCCCCACCCTCCCTCCCTCAGGACTCCTCAAAGCCCTGGGGTTTGGAGGGAGGGGGTGGTTGTTAGTCACTCTCTCAACCCCATAGCTGTAATGTTGTGCTTGGCTAAATTTACCACAGGCCAGCCCCAGCTCACCTCCCTGTTCCAATTCCTCTCGCACTCTTCTCAGCTTTGCCCTGCAGAACTCAGGGGGCAACCTGAGCTAGTCAACTAGGGGAGGCGTCGAGCTGGGGGTGGGGTTGTTGCCGTGAACAGCCGAAACAAGACCGTAAGAAACTGGAACAAGAGTAGGCTGTTCGGCCCCTCAAACCTGCTCCCCCATTCAATAGGACCATGGCCGATCAGACTTTCCTCATGTCCCCTTTTCTTGTAATCCCTGGTTCCCAGACTGATCAAGAAACTATCTCAGCCTTAAATATACACAAGGACTCCGCCCCTGCATTTCCCTGTGGCAAGGTGTTCCAAAGGCGCTTAACTGTCTGAGAGAAGAAATTCCTCCTTATCTCAGTCTTACATTTGGTGCCCCTGTATTCTGAGACTGTACCCTCTGGTTCTAGACTCTCCCAGTGAGGGGGTAACATCCTCTCAGCATTTACCCTGTCAAGCCCGTTCAGAATCCGATATGTTTCAATGAGATCACCTCCCATTCTTCTAAACCCCAGTGTGTAGAATCCCAACCTGTTTAAACTCTGCCCATCGGACAATCCCTCCATCCCAGGACCATCCTGGTGAACTTTCTCGGAAGTGCCTGCTATGAAATGATATCTTTCCTGAAATAAGGAAGACCAAAACTGCTCAGAGAACTCCAGATGTGGTCTCACCAGCACCTTGTACAGTTGCAGTCAAATGTTCCTACTCTTATACTCCAACCCCCTTGAAATAAGGGCCAGCATTCCATTAGCCTTCCCGATTCCCTGCAGCATTAGTCCATTCAGCCCATCAAGACTGTTCCTCCATTCAATACGACCATGTCCGGTCTTGGGTTTCACCCCTTCTTCCCCTGCCCGCTCCCCAAATCTTTCCATTTCCCACCATCAGCCACCGCCCCCCGCCCCCACAAAGACACCAGAAACGTGCCCATCCCAGACTGAAATGTATTCAATAATGGGGGCAGCTATTACCCTCTGAGGGTGGGAGAGAGTTCCGAAGGTTCACAACCCACCGAAGGAAGGAGCTTATCACCATCTCAGTCCAAAATGTCTGGCCCATCATCCTGAGACTGTTACCCCACACCCTCAGCTGGTGTTAGAAATTCAAAAGGAGAAGGTTTCTCAGCATCTAACCTGTCAAGACCCTTTAAAATCTTGGATATAGTAAGAACTGCCAATGCTGGAGTCTGAGATAACACAGTGCGGACCTGGAGGAACACAGTGAGGAGCTGGAGGAACACAGCGGGCCAGGCAGCATCAGAGGAGCAGGAAAGCTGACGTTTCGGGTCGGGACCCTTCTTCAGAAAATCCTCTAAAATCTTGCCTGTCTCAGTGAGATCATGTCTGGCCCTGCAAAACTCCAGAGAGCAGCGACCCAATTTCCTCTCAGGATGACTGCCTCTTCCTTAACTGTAGAAACTTCACCTGTTCCAATCCCAGTACAACTATGTTCTTCCTTAAAAATGAGGGCAAAACTGTGTGCGGTATTGCCAATGCAGTGTCCAGATATAGCTGTGCATTACTGTACAGAGGCTTCACTCTCTCTGAATCCATTGGTAAAGTTGAGCAACACACAATGAACTATGCTGGTTGATGGGTGAGGGGGTTCTTAGCTGGAGGGGCTGTAGGGACATCACCAGCTATTTGACCCAGGGAGGCAGTCTACAAAGGAGGAGGGAGGGGGCGAGGCATGGGGGGAAGGCGCAAACACACACACAAATGTTCACCCTGCTCTGTGAGAAGTGTAAGGCTTTGAACGTGACTCCCTCCCCCACTGCATCCGCTACCCACCCCCTCAACCCTCCGCTACCAGTAGCGCGCAAGAGAGACTGCTGTGAGGCTTCAACTAAAATCCAATCACACAGACCACTGAACAAAGCATGTGCCAGGCGACAGAGATTAGCAAAGAGGAAATGCTTCTTGATGTGTGACAGCTCCCAGTTACCTAAGCACACCAGAACTAAGCCAGCAATGCTCCGAGTGTAGAGAGAGCTTTACTCTGTATCTAACCCAGTGCTGCCCCTGCCCTGGGAGTGTTTGATGGGGGAGCAGTGTAGAGGGAGCTTTACTCTGTATCTAACCCCGTGCTGTCCCTGTCCTGGGAGTGTTTGATGGGGGACAGTGTAGAGGGAGCTTTACTCTGTATCTAACCTCGCGCTGTTTCTGCCCTGGGGACAGCTAAATTCTGAAGACGTGGTTTTGAAAATTTATAGCCGCTTGTGAAGGCTGACCTTGAAGAGTCAGGGAGGTGAGTGGAAGCAGCTGAAAGGCAATCTCAGAGATGGTGCTGGAAGGTAGACATTATTGTATTCTGTCACAGTCTGCACGGTTAACATTCTGGAGACAAACTGGCAATAAGCAATGCTGCTAATTCTGTGTTTGAAATGCCCTTGGGCACCACCAGAAATGGCAGGCCATGGGTCTCCCCCAAATCAGCCTGAAATGCACCCTGTACCCCCAGGAATCTCACTCTTCTGGGAATGGACAAGCACACAGCCTCACTGCCTTAGCAAAATGAACAAAGGCAAGCTTTGCATTTTCCATTTCCTCTCTCTCTCCCTCTCTTTGCATCTGCTTTTTTTCTTCATCCACACTCCACCCCGCATCGCTCCCTACCCCCCCTCTCTCCCTCTCGTGCTCTTTATCCCCGGCAATAATCAGACCCCAATCAAAATGCCCCTTCAATCCACCCCCCGCTCCAAACCCAAGCACCATCTGCATCCTCCCTCATCTGTCTCCTTTGTTCCCAATCTTCCTTTCTCTTTCTCTCTCTCTCTCTGATTTATCAGTGGCTTTTTAACCCAACCCTTGCCAATCTGTCTTTGTCCCCCTCCCCCACCCCATTTTGACGCCTTTATGTCACCCTTCCTCCCTATTTCTCCTTGATTTTCCACCACTATCTCCTCCCCCTCACTCATTTCCCCCAGAATTTCTTGCTCCATTGTGATATTCCGACTCTCACTGAGGGTTGTAAATGCTTGTACATCAGCCTTTTTATAATCAAGGGGCGCACTGGGAATACTCATAGAAACAACCATGGCACCACATCATTTGCAAAAGTACAGCTTGAAATGTACATTTAAAAATAAAGGCTTCCTGTACTGCACGTACACACAATAGGTCCAGAACTGTACTGACTTATTTAAAAACAGCAGAAACAGAAATCCCCTGGAAAATGTCCCAGATTTGTTGGGGGCGGGCGGGGACGGTGATAAGAACTCCATTTATAAAAATCAACATCCTAAATACACACATCCCCCATAAACAAATCTACTCTCATTTTGATTCGATACATCGCCTACTGCAGCAAACTCATGAGAGTCAACTTCTGTATTTTTTTCCTCTTAAATTGCAACACAGGAATTAAATAAACATTTACACACAATTCTCGAGAAAGAGACTTCAGTTTCTCAACAGAGCGAGGTCTGAATTGAGAGGGGCTGCACAAAAATGCATTTTTTAATACACACACACACACACACACACACACAAAGGTGGCTAATTGTTTAAATGAAAAGGTCTTTTCTATATTGTAGATGTATTGTTTCCAACAACTCCCCCCTCCAAAGTATATATCTATACCCCATGCATTGTGCCCGCTGTTATGTTTCAATGAAAAACTGGCAAATTGTTGTCATTTTAGAAATTGTCAAGTCCTTTTGCAAAAGCTCCATGCATTCTCTCCCTCTCTCTCTCACAGACACACACACACACACACACACAGCACTTTCCTTACCTTGCCGGGTTAGAGCTAGGACAATCATCACGGAAGATAGCAGCCGTGCCCGTGTCCTGCACTCTGCCATGGTCTGCCTGTACACTGGGTGCTGGGACACCCTGTGTCCGCCTGTACACTGGGTGCTGGGACCCCCTGTGTCCGCCTGTACGCGGCGGGTGCTGTGTGTCTCCCTGTACACGGTGGGTGCTGGGACACCCTGCTTCTGACTGCACCCTGGCGGGTGCTGGGACACCCTAAATCTGACTGTACCCTGTGGGTGCTGGGACACCCTAAATCTGACTGTACGCGATGGGTGCTCCTGCAGCATCGACACCCAGGCCAGTACCTTAAGGAGATGCTAATTTAGGCAGCCAAAGGGGTGGGACATATCCCTATTCCAGCCAATGGCAAGGCGGAGGCGGGGTTAATGTAGTCATCAATTTGATGTATGGACATCCCCCCTGGTCAGGATTGGTCACAAGGAGATTTTCAGAAACAGGTTTCTCTTTGTACTAATGCAGTGCGGAGTTTAAAGCACAGAGAACTGAGTGTGTGTGTGTGTGTATCCGTGATTGTGTCTGTGTGTCTGTGCATAGCCGTGTATCTGTATATGTATAGCTGTGTCTATGTGTTTGTATCTGTCTCTGTGTGTGTATCCTTGTGTGTGTGCATGCATAGCTGTGTCACTGTGTGTTTGTGTGTGCATATAGTTGTGTATCTGTGTGTGTTTGTGTGTGTGCATGCATATAGTTGTGTATCTGTGTGTGTTTGTGTGTGTGC
>NC_063378.1:7086048-7086793 GCF_021869965.1 Rhincodon typus | reverse complement strand
GTGTCTGTGCATGCATATAGTTGTGTATCTGTGTGTGTTTGTGTGTGTGCGTGCATAGCTGTGTGTCTGTGCATAGCTGTGTATCTCTGTGTGCACATAGCTGTGTCTGTGTGTGTGTATAGCTGTGTGTGTGTGTCTATGTGTGCACAGCTGTGCATCTGTGCGTGCGTGTGTGTGTGTAAAGCTGTGTATCTGTGTGTGCATAGCTGTGTCTCTGTTCGTATCTATGTATGAATCTACCTGTGTGTGTATCTGTCTATGTGTATAGCTGTGTCTCGGTGTGTGTATCTGTCTGTGTGTGTGCATAGCTATGTCTGTGCGTGTGTGTCTGTATGCTTGTGCCTGTATGTGTGTATCTGTGTGTGTGTGTTCGCATCTGTCTGTGTGCATTGCTATGTCTTTGTGTATGTATCTGTCTGTCTGTGTATAGCTATGTCTGTGAGTGTGTCTGTATGCGTAGCTATGTCTGTGTGTGTGCATAGCTATGTTTGTGTTTGTGTGCATAGCTGTGTGTCTGTGTGTGTGTGTGCACATAGCTGTGTGTCTGTGTGTGTGTGCGCGCGCATAGCTGTGTGCCGGTGTGTGTGTGTGTGTGTGTGTATATCTGTGTGTGTGTGTATATCTGTGTGTGTGTGTATATCTGTGTCTGTGTGTGTGTGCATATCTGTGTCTGTGTGTGTGTGCATATCTGTGTCTGTGTGTGTGTGCATATCTGTGTCTGTGTGCGTGTGTGTGCATATCTGTG
>NC_063378.1:7085616-7086038 GCF_021869965.1 Rhincodon typus | reverse complement strand
GTGTGTGTGCATATCTGTGTCTGTGTGCGTGTGTGTGCATATCTGTGTCTGTGTGCATAGCTGTGCGTGTGTGTATGTGTTTAGCTCTGTGTGTGTGTGCATAGCTGTGTGTGTGTGTATGTGTGAGTGTGCATAGCTGTGTGTGTGTGTGTGTGTGCATGGCTACATTTGTGTGTGTGTGCGTGTGTGTGTGTGCATGGCTACATTTGTGTACGTGTGTGTGTGTGCACGTGCATAGCTATTTGTGTGTGTTAGTCTGTGTGTGTATGCTTAGCTATGTCTCTGTGTATGTGAGAGTCTATGTACGTATGCATGGCTACATTTGTGTATGTATGTCTGTGCGTGTGCATAGCTGTGTCTGTGTGTATGCATAGCTGTGTGTGTGTATGTGTGTGTCTCTGTGTGTATGCATAGCTGTGTGT
>NC_063378.1:7085405-7085606 GCF_021869965.1 Rhincodon typus | reverse complement strand
TGTCTCTGTGTGTATGCATAGCTGTGTGTGTGTGTATGTGTGTGTCTGTGTCTGTGTGTGTGTGTGTGTGTGTGTGTGTGCATAGCTATGTCTGTGTGTGTGAACATAGAACACAGAACATAGAACAGTATAGCACAGTACAGGCCCTTCGGCCCACTATGTTGTGCCGATCTATTATCCTACTAAGATCAATCTACCCTG
>NC_063378.1:7082729-7084905 GCF_021869965.1 Rhincodon typus | reverse complement strand
CCATTGGGATTGTGTAGAGTGGGAGTGAATGGGAAGGGGTTTGGGTCCATTGGGATTGTGTAGAGTGGGATTGAATGGGAAGGGGGTTGAGTCCATTGGAATTGTATCCAATGGGAATGAATGGGGAACAGGTTCAAGGTATTCCCTGAAGCGATGACGGAGAGGCTGGGTGGTGAAGGGGGTGGAGTTTGGGGAACAGTGATGATGCAATGGAATGTAATGTGGATCTCCTGACCTTGAAGATGCAGCTTCTCTTGCAAGATGTGAATGCCAGAATGATCGAATCGTACACCGAGATGGAGAGGAATCTCGCAGCCTTGGCGACCAAGGTCGATAGTCTGGCTGTGGGTTTTGAGGAGTTACCCCGACTGATCTGTGACACTTTCAACAGGCAAAAGATAGGATGAGGACAACCCCTGGCACCTGACCTGCCAGAATCACCAACCGGCACATGGGCACACACTGAGGAATGGGCGGGGGCCAGGGGCTCAGAGTCGCTGACAAACTGTATAGGCCTCCAGTTTTCCTTTTGTCCTTTCATGCTGAGGTCACACCTTCCGTATCTCAATCAAAACCTTTCGGAACGTTCTCAGGGGAAAACCCTGAGCCGAGCTCCTGGCCATCCTGAGGGGATCATTAAAGCCAGAGACCGCTCACCCACGGCTCAAAATGAATCCAGCTCATCGTAACGGCCATGAAATCGCCTCAGAATTTGCCGACCCAAACAGCTCTCCTTGGCCAAACTCTCAGGCTCAATGATGATGTTTGGAGGGCTTTTTATTTCTTTTGTTCAGCCCTGGCTCCTGGATTCTAATGGACCCCACCCTTTCCCTTCAGCCCTCTTGAAAGCTCCCAATGGGTTTCGCTTCCGGGCGGAATGAAGGAACATGAGGGACTGCATTTCGCTAGCGCCTCGCACCGCCTCAGCACATCCCTAAAGCACCCTGGGAGGACGTCCTGTGGAAGTGTGGCCTCATGATTGGGAACATGGCAGCCATTTAGTGTACAGCAAGCTCCCGCACAACAGCAAGGTGACCCAGGTCGTCCACTTGCCAGGAACAAGGGTTGACAACTACATGCCTCAGTACATCAAGAACTTCCCCACCTCAATGCTCTTCGTCCAAACATTCCCCTCTGCACCCTGTGGGAGTGAGCCCCGTATTCCAACCCCCTCCCCACTCCCTGTGTGAGTCCCACACTCCCTCCTCACTCCCTGTGGGAGTGAGTTCTACATTCCCTGCTGGCTGGGTAAATATTTATCGCTCCGTCCCTAGTTGCCCCCTTGAGAAGGTGGGGGTAAGCTGCCTTCTTGAGACGCTGCAGTCCCCATGTGCTGTAGGTTGACCCACAATGCCCCTTAGGGAGGGAATTCCAGGATTTTGACCCAGTGACGGGGAAGGAACGGTGATATATTTCCAAGTCAGGATGGGGAGTGACTTGGAGGGCAATTTAAACCCATAATCCATTGGCTTTGAGAATCATTGTGCACCACTTGGCCATTATTGATCTATGGCGATGAGGATGGCTGTTCAACCTTGGCGTACATCATCCCATGGCTGTTGCCATGACACCAGGATGAACCTGCTGATAAAGATCGATTTGTACTGCTGACCCTGACCTCAGCTCTCACACCGTATCCCTGACCCTGGCAAAACCATGTCCAAATCCACTAAGGTCCAACACTGAGGTCCAAACAAATTGCAGTATTTGGCTCACAAACAGACATTTGGTTTATTTTCATTTACAGCAGAGCTGGTGAACATGTGAAGGCTGCACAACGCAGGAACAGACCATTCAGCCCATTGCTCAGAGCTGGCCTTTCTGCTGCACCCTTCTTTTTCACCTGCCCGCATCCCCAGTTCCTTCTCTCCTTTTTGCCCTCGTGTGTCTGTCCAGCGTCTCCATTCCCCTCCCCATAAATTGAAATGATTCGCCTCCAGTGAGGCCTATCTTCCGTCCCCACTCCCTGTGGGAGTGAGTCCCATATTCCCACCACCCCACCTCCCCACACTCCTTGTGTGAGTCCCACACTCCTTCCTCATTCCCTGTGGGTGTGAGTCCCAAATCCTCCTCCATTCCTTGTGGGAGTGAGTCCCACATTCCACCCCAGTCCATCCCCACACTCCCTTTGTGAGTCCCACACTCCCTCCTCATTCCCTGTGGGAGTGAGCCCCAA
>NC_063378.1:7064206-7082719 GCF_021869965.1 Rhincodon typus | reverse complement strand
AATTCCTCCTCCACTCCCCGTGGGAGCGAGTCCCATATTCCCACCACTCCTCCTCCCCACACTCCCTGTGTGAGTCCCACACTCCCTCCAGTTCTACATTCCCCGCCCCCAGTATTCCCTGTGGGACCCAGTCCCACATTCCCCTCTGCACCCTGTGGGAGTGAGCCCCGTATTCCAACCCCCTCCCCACTCCCTGTGTGAGTCCCACACTCCCTCCTCACTCCCTGTGGGAGTGAGTTCTACATTCCCCGCCCCCAGTATTCCCTGTGGGACCCAGTCCCAAATTCCTCCTCCACCCTCCATGGGAGTGAGTCCCATATTCCCACCACACCCCCCTCCCCGCACTTCCTGTGAGTCCCACGCTCCCTCCTCATTCCCTGTGGAATGAGTCTCACATTCCCCTCCACACCTTGTGGGAGTGAGTCCCATATTCCACCACCCCTCCCCACTCCCTGTGTGAGTCCCACACTCCCTCCTCACTCCCTATGGGAGTGAGTTCTACATTCCCCCCCGACCCCGTGCTCCCTGTGAGACCCAGTCCCACATTCCCCTCCACACCCTGTAGGAGTAAGTCCCACATTCCACCCCTCCTCCGCTCTCTCGGGGAAGACACTTGTCCTGAATTCCCCATTGGATTTATTTGGGCCATCTTCTATCATTGGCCTCTCATCCTGGTCTCCCACCCCCCACAATTGGAAACATCTTCTCCATGACTGTCCTACTGAAACCCCTCAGATTTATAAAGGCCTCATTTTGGTCTCCCATCAGCCACCTCTCTATCGGAAAAGAGACAGAATGTCTGCCCATTCGCTCTTCCCTGTCAATTTTGACCTCTGACCTCTGTCATCCTTGCTTACATCCTCCCATTTGCCTCTCTGTTATTTCCTTAATGTGGTGTGCCACTGGAAAAGCTAGAGATGGTTACCCCTGTCCAACTGCCCTTGACCTGAAGGCTTGATTGGCTATTTCCAAGGCTTGTTAGAGTCACCCACACCACTGTGGGTCTGGAGTCACACATAGACCAGACCAGGTAGGGACAGCAGATTTCCCTCCCTAAAGGGCATTAGTGAACCAGTTGGGCGTTTACAACAATCGATGATAGTTTCACAATCACAGGGATGAAATTTATCTCATTGGTTCTCATTGAATGACCTTATCTTCAACCATCTACAGTGCCTTCCCCATGTTTACATAATTATGCATTTTTTTGTATGCTTTATGTCAATGTATAACTACAACTTGATATAATTATAACTTCACTGTTTTGTTACAATTTACAGAGGATCCAATTCAGTCATGGTCCATGATTTGTGACAACATGTTAGTTTTTGAGAGCCTTCCCCCAGAACCAATCAGAATCACAGAATTGTAACCGAGCTAATGGTCCATTCCCTGGCCTTCTCCCCGTAACCCCGCACTTTTCAGATACCCCCTCTACAGAATTCCCTGGAACCACCCTTCCAGGCTATGCCTGAGTCACTCGCTGCCCCCATAACATTTTTGGTTGGGGGGGGGGTGCTGTCACTTTCTTGACCAATCTCCCTGAACATCTCTGTCGCCTCATGTCCTTGAACCCTTCGCGAATGGGAACAGTTTCTCCCTGTCCACACTGTCCTGACCCCTCCCTCCCTCCTCATGAGCTCGAATGCCTCGACCTGATCTGCTCTCCACTTTCTCTCCTCCATTTGACCGTCAGGCGTGGGAGCAGAAGTAGGCTGTTCGGCCCATCGAGTCCCCTCCTCCTTTCACGGCTGATCCGCCAACCCTCAAATCCACTTTCCTGTCTTTTTCCTCACTGATTTAAAACCTGTCCTTGAATATACTTAACAACCCAGCTGCGACAGCCTTCTGTGATGAAGAATTCCACAGATTCACTGAACCCAAGAGAAGAAATTCCTCCTCTTAATGGGCGACCTCTTATTCTGAGATGATACCCTCTGGAACTAAACTCTCCCACAAGGAGAAACAACCTCTCCACATCTCTCCTGTCAAGTCCCCTCTGAATCAAAAGGTGATCTTTCAAAACTTCAATGAGTACAGGCCCAACCAACTCAACCTCTCCTCATAATACCATCCCCTCCGTACTTAATGAACCTTCCCTGGACCTCACCCCATTTTTACACTCCATTTCCTTTGATTTAGAGGCCGTCGTTCCATTGGCTATTTTTTTTATCGCCACTAGCTTTTTGCCAATCCTGGATCATGACTCCCAAATCCCTGTCTGCTGCAGACTTTCCTGGTGACATAGAATCCCTACGGAGTGCGGAGGTAGGCCATTTGGCCCATCGAGTCCACACTGATCCTCTGAAGAGCATCCCACCCCATCCCTGTAATTCCCACCGCTAATCCACCCAGCCTGCACACTATGGGACAATTTAGCACGGCCAATCACATCTTTGGACATTGGGAGGAAACTGGAGGAAACCCACGCAGACACGGGGAGAACGTGCAAACTCCACACAGGCAGTTGCCTGAGGGTGGGATCGAACCTGGGTCCCTGGCGCCGTGAGGCAGCAGTACTAACCCCTGAACGACCATGCCAGTCTTAAGTCTGGGATGAGTCTGGGCGGGATGCTCTTTGTGGGGGGCGGCGGTGGTATGGATTCCACGGATTCTCTGAGGGGGAGGATTTGTTTTTGACCAGCGAGTTGTTGTTGTAATCTAGGACGTGCTGCCCGTATCGGAGCTGATTCAAGAGGAAGTTTCAAAAGGAGGGGTTGAGTCAGGGGAAATACTGGATGGGGATATATTTTCCGGGGCAGTTGGTGGGGGGTGGGGTGGGGTTGTGTGTGTGAGTGGGTCTAATCAGAGAGATCTTAAGAGAAGGAGGGAGGGCTCAATGGGCCGAAGGGCCTCCCACCCCCTGTGGGAAGCCTCCGCGATCATTAAACCCTCTTGGGCCTGTTGTCGTTGATGACGGTGGCTTTGTCGTTGTCATTGTAAATGCTGTGTGTGTATGTTCCTGACTTCAGATTGTTTCCGTTGGAATGCCATGATATTTTTTAAAATAAAAAACAACCACAGAAAACAAACGTTTGTGCGGAAATGCTCTTTTTATCATCCGAATGTGCGTCCTTATCGAACATTTCGCCCACGGTCTGGCAGTCAGTGAGGTTAAATGCGTTAGGTGCAGAAGGAAGCCATTCAGCCCGTCGATACTTCCCCGTCCCCTCCTTCGCCCCCATTCAGTCCATCTTCCGGCTCAATTCCACGCTTCCGAATTGTGAATTCCAAAGATTCCGAGGACCACCCTGTGGTCAGGTGGCCAGCAGCGGATATGGCCGCGAGAGTGGTCAAGAGTTACAATGAAGAACGCTGGCAACTTTGGTCAAACTAGTTTAAACACTGACCTCGGTTAAAAATGCAGCCAGGACATTTTGGACTTAACAAAAAAAAACTGAAAGAACTGTGGATGCTGTAAATCAGAAACAGAAGTTGCTGGTAAAGCTCAGCAGGTCTGGTAGCATCTATGGAGAGAAATTGGGTCAAGTGACCCTTCCTCATGTTGTTAACTTGTTCTGTAAGCTGTGGCCTGCAGCTTCCTGTGTCAACTCCAATAAAGGAGCTTTTATGGCGGTCAGTTAGACATAATGGCACCTTATTGCCATATGTGGACCACAGTAAATGACTGTTTACGACTTGGTGTAAACATTTGGGTGTTTTCGACAAGTCATTGGTTGGGTTCGAGCGTTGTGATCAGGTTTGGCCAATTCATAGGCTGAGTGCCAGAGAATTAGAATCAGAATCAGAATTAGAATCCCTACAGTGTGGAAACAGGCCCTTCGGCCCAACAAATCCACACCAAACCTCAGAGCATCCCACCCAGATCCATCCCCCTATGACCCACCTAACATGCACCCTCTACCTCCCTGAACACTACGGGCAATTTAGCATGGCCAATCCGCCTAACCTGCACATCTTCGGACTGTGGGAGGAAACCAGAGCACCCAGAGGAAACCCACGCAGACACGGGGAGAATGTGCAAACTCCACACAGACAGTCGCCCGAGGCTGGAAACGAACCCAGGTTCCTGGCACTGTGAGGCAGCAGTGCTAGGATGAGCATACTTTGAGGTAAAAGTTAGCAGGACAAAAGGTTTTGAGGGAGTGACCATTGGAGACCAATATTTGACGGGCACATGCCCTGAAGTCTTCACAGAAGATAAATCTTCAGAGAAGACAAAAAAATCCCCATAATGCAAGATCTACACCATGGGCAAAATTGGCCACTTCACTCGATTCGGGGTAGAATTCGTTTTGAGCCAAACTTATGCAGTTAAATTTTCAGGTTAAACGTGGATTAGGTTAAAATGAGGTAAAGTGAAGTTAAATGATGTGAGTTAAAGCTGGATGAAGTAAAAGGTAAATGTTGCAACAATTTATGTTGAATGTTGATTGCTAAAGAGTTAAATAAAGAAGGGTTTGTTTGATTAAAGTCTGAGTTGCCTCCCTTTTTTTGTCTGTCACTCAAGGGAAGAATTCCTGGGTAAAAGGTTGGAGTACGCTTTTCACTATCTGAGTGACAATATTTCTCTTCATCTCCATCCAAAATGGCCTACTGCTTATCCTGAGACAGTGGCCTGGTCATGGTTCAGACTCTTCTGGGAGGGGAATGGTGGACTTCAGGAGGGAATAGCCGATCAGCCTTGACCGTAAGAATTTTAATTATTTCCTAGATTCATACAGTGCAGAACAGGTCCTTCAGCACCGACATAAGAGTGCTATAATCCCAATTTGTCCCATATCCTCGCATCTTATGATATTTGAAGTGCTTATCCAAATTTTTTTTAAAGGTTGTAAGGTTTCCAGCCTCCACCAGCTTCCCAGGCAGTGCATTCCAGATTCCACCACCCGCTGGTGAAAACGGTTTTTTCCAAAATCCCCTTCCAATCTCCTGCCCCCTACCCTAAAACTATGCTCTCTTGTGATTGATCCCTGAACCAAGGGGAACATTTCCTTTCTATTTGCCCTGTCCATACCCATCATAATCTTATACACCTCAATCATGTCCCCCCTCAGTCTTCTCTGCTCTAGAGAAAACAATCCAAGCCTGTCTAGTCTCTCCTCATAGCTCATCCCCCATCCTCCTAAACTACAAGAAATTGTACACAGTTCTGCTCAATCACTCTCCAGAGGAGAATCCTCTCAAACTTGGAGTCAATTCCTTAGATAAAGAGACCAAACAACAGACCACTTGAGGTGTGATCTTACCAAAGCCCTGTATAAATGCAACAAGACTTCCTCACTTTTATGCTCACACACCTTCACAGTGGAGCCCTCTGTATTGCCTGTTTCATAGGCCCAATCTGCGGCTGCCACGGAGATGCCTCCATGTTTTCCTCTTACTCAGAGTCAATTAAGGTTGATTTGCATGTCAATTTAAGTTAAGGGACACCAAAGGCAAAATTTAGGGTTAGGAAGACAAATTGATGGAAATTGTCTGTGAAACTTCAGTCCCTGTGCTGGCCAGGTGGAATTGGCAAGATCTCTTGTCACACGCTCGGCTGGGGGAATCGTGGGTAGTCAGGCCAAATGATCACTTGGCTCTACGCCCCCCTCCACCTCCCAATGTCTGTCGGTAGATGCCCTGTTATGATTGGATGGCTGGACCTCAGAGATGTCTGACTGAGGTGAGGAAATTGGCAGTATTTGGGGCGGGATGGTGGCTCAGTGGTTAGCACTGCTGCCTCACAGAAACCAGGAACCCAGATTCAATTCCACCCTCGGGCGACTGTCTGTGTGGAGTTTGCACATTCTCCCCGTGTCTGCGTGGGTTTCCTCTGGGTGCTCCGGTTTCCTCTGGATGCTCCAGTTTCCTCCCACCGTCCAAAGATGTGCAGGCTAGGTGGATTGGCCATGCTAAATTGCCCATAGTGTTCAGGGATGTGTAGATTAGGTGGGTTATAGGGAGATGGGTCTGGATGGGATGCTCCAAGGGTTGGTGTGGACTTGTTGGTCTGAAGGGCCTGTTTCCACACTGTAGGGATTCTATGATCTATGAATATTTGCAACATGCTAATGTCAGGCAATGACTATTTCCATCAAGAGACAATCCTTGACATTCAATGGCATTACCATCACTGAATCCCTCACTATCAACATCCTGGTGATAACCATTGGCTAGAAACTCAACTGGAGTTGCCACACTTGATTTGATTTATTATTGCCACATGTACCTTGGTAGAGAGAAAAGTTTTGTTTTGCGTGCAGTACAGGCAGACCATACAATACAAAGTGCATCGGGGTAGTAGAGCGAGGAATACAATGTAAGGTGCACAAAGAGCGAGGTCAACATTAAATTTAAAATTTGAGAGGGTCATTCAGATGTCTAATAACAGTAGGGAAGAAGCTGTTCTTGAATCTGTTGGTACATGTGTGTAAGTTTTTGTATCTTCTGCCTGACAGAAGAGGTTGCAAGAGATTATAACTGGGCAGAGTCTTTGATGATGTTGGCTTCCTTCCTGAGGGAGTATGATGGAACGCTGGCTTGTCTGATGGTCTGGGCTGTGTTCACAACTTTCTGTAGTTTCTTACGTTCCTGGGAAGAGCAGTTGCCATAACAAGCCGTAATCCATCAAGATGGAATGCTTTCTACAGTGCATCTATTAAAAATTGATAAGAGTCTTTATGGTTATGCCAAATTTCCCTAGCCTCCTGAGGAAGTAGTTGTTGTACTTTCTTGAGCGTAGCATCAACATAGGAGGATCAGGACAGATTGTTGGTGATCATCATTCCTAGGAACTTGCCGCTCTCTTGACCCCCTCCACCTCAGCTCCGTTAATGCAGAGGGGCGTGCTTCCTTGATTTCTGAAGTCAATGACCAATGATCATAAGCACAGTGGCTACAAGAGCAGGTCAGAGGTTACCAATACAGTGGCAAGGAACTCACCTCCTGATGCCTCCTCATTCCCTGTCCACCATCTACAAGGCACAAGTCAGAAGTAGGATGGAATACTCCCCACTTGCCCCTGGATGGGGGCAGCCCCAACAACACTCAAGAAGCTCAACACCATCCAGGACAAAGCAGCCCCCGCTCGACTGGCACCACATCCACAAACGTCCCACTCCCTCCCCCACCGACGCTCAGTAGCAGCAGTGTGTACCATCTACAAGATGCGCTGCAGAGATTCACCAAAGATCCTCAGGCAGCACCTTCCAAACCCACAGCCACTTCCATTTAGAAGGACAAGGGGCAGCAGATACATGGGAACACCAGCCCCCTGCAAGCTCCTCTCCGAGCCACTCCCCATCCTGACTTGGAATTTGGCCTATTCCTTAGCTGTCAATGGGTCAAGATCCATCCCAAAGAGCATCGTACCTACACCCGTCTAAGGAGGTGGCTTATAATCTCTCCCACAAGTGGCACAAATAGATGGGCAATTGCCAGCAATTATCAAAGACTGCTGAAACAAAACCCTTAGCGATTTTATGGTGATGTGTGAGTAATGCTTTTAGAGAGACCAACTTGATACAATGCTGTCGATAGGCCTGGCTGGTTTTAAGACCACCTGCCTGGTGACCAGTTGGTCCCTCACTGTGAATGGGTGCTGCAGGGATTGTAACATGTTTCCCCTCTCCTCCAGCCCCTCAAGTCCACTGCTGTCTTTGAGTTCCAGATAAGCCTACAACTGAGGATTCGTAGAACCCCTAACAGCATGGAAGCAGGCCATTCAGCCCATTTCGACCCTTTGAAGAGCATCTCACCCAGACCCACCCCCACCTAACCTATCCCTGTAACCCTGCATTTCTCATGGCCAATCCACTCAACCTGCGCATCTTTGGACTCTGGGAGGAAACCAGAGGAAACCCACACAGACACAGGGAGAATGTGCAAACTCCACACGGACAGTCGCCCGAGGGTCGAATCAAACCCAGGTCTGGGGCACTGTGAGGCAGCGGTGCTAACCACTGAGCCACCGTGCCGCCTGATTATTTGGATAGAAATGGGCGCGGGGATAGATCTGGTGACTGGCTGTTGGCGGTGATACTCATCTGAAGAGCTGGGGCAGGCACGATGGGCCGAACAGCTTCTGCCTGCACGGTAACAGTTCTGTGCTGTATTGTCGATCATGGAGTAACACCATTGTCTAACTCATTAAATTTCGCCTTTACGATGACTTTATTTTCTCTGGGTGTTCCCTGTTTAAAAAAAACCCCCTCTGTTTTGGGGGGAGGGGTATTTTGCCATTCCCCTTTCTTCAAGATAACCGTCTCCCTCATGTTCAGGGCATTTATTTCCAAAGGACCAGGAACTTTTGTCTTTCACTCTGGGAGGAAAGTAAGTGTGCTCAGATGATATTGGGAGGGAGGGGTGGGTAGTGAGCTCTCTGTCTCTGGGTGAGGGGGAAGAGTGTGGGATTGGACAATGAGGAAGGTGGTGGCAGGGGGAACAATCTGATCGAGGCGGAACTATAGTTTCCAACCCCCGCACTCCAGCCGGACGGCTCTGAGGCTGACACTGTTTGCTCGGGGCGGGTCCGCCGCTGTCAGTTCTCCGGGCGGAAGAGGCCGAGGGCAGGTGAGGCAGGTAGGTATTGACTGCAGGATCCAGCGCTGCTAGTTATACTAGTTACAGGGAACTAGTTATAGCTAAATGGAACATCTAGTTATAGGAAAAGGCCAGTAATACTGGTTCAAATGTACTGTACTAATAATTACAGTGTACATAACCAGCCCTGCTAGTTATACTAGTTATACTAGTTATAGGGAACACCTAGCTATAGGGAAAGACTGGTTATATGGAATGGGTAGTTATGCTAGTCAGAGTGTACAGTGTCCCTAGTTAAAGTGTCTACACCAGCACTGCTAATTATACTAGTTATAGTGAATGGCTGATTATGCTAGTTATAGGGACCAGCTAGTTATAAGGAAGAAGGGTCATTTTCTGAAGAAGGGTCTAGACCCGAAACGTCAGCCTTCCTGCTCCTCTGATGCTGCCTGACCTGCTGTGTTCATCCAGCTCTACACCTTGTTATCTCAGATTCTCCAGCATCTGCAGTTCCTACTATCTAGCTATATGGAACTGCTGGTTTTACTAGTTTGAATGTACTTTACTATCAGTTAAAATGGATACCAGCTCTGCTAGTGGTACTCTTTACGTAGAACACAGAACATTACAGCGCAGTACAGGCCCTTCGGCCCGCGATGTTGTGCCGACCTGTGAAACCAATCTGAAGCCCATCTAACCTAAACTATTCCATTATCATCCATATGTTTATCCAATGACCATTTAAATGCCCTTAAAGTTGGCGAGTCTACTACTTTTGCAGGCAGGGCATTCCACGCCCTTACTACTCTCTGAGTAAAGAACCTACCTCTGACATCTGTCCTATATCTATCACCCCTCAATTTAAAGCTATGTCCCCTCGTGCTAGCCATCACCATCCGAGGAAAAAGGGTCCCACTGTCCACCCTATCTAATCCTCTGATCATCTTGTATGTCTCTATCAAGTCACCTCTTAACCTTCTTCTCTCTAATGAAAACAGCCTCAAGTCCCTCAGCCTTTCCTCATAAGACCTTTATAGGGAATGACTGGTTATGTTATTTATAGAAATGGCTAGCTATATGAAACTGCCAGTTGTACTAGTTTGACTGTACTGTGCTATTAATTAAAATGTATACACCACTGTTGGTTAAACTATTATAGGGATTTGCTAGTTACAATAGTTTACTGTATCCCTTTTAAATGTATACACTTATTACTGCTAGTTGCGTTAGTTAGTGGGTGGTACTCCTAGTTAAAATGTATACAATGGCACTGCTAGTTATAGGTTACAGCTTTCTTAGACTGGTTCTAGGGTATTGTGTTCCTGGTTATAATAGAGCCAAAATATTGCATGCCTCTGGTTATACCTGTTGAACAATACTACGCTCTTGTTAAACTATCTTTACGATACTGTGATTTTGTTAGTTATACTATTTCTAGGGTACTGCATTCAGTTAGTCATCTTAGTGCTAGGACTGATACACTTAATAGTAAGGCCCTGAGGAGTGTTGCTGAACAAAGAGACCTTGGAGTACAGGTTCATAGTTCCTTGAAAGTGGAGTCACAGGTAGATAGGAGAGTGAAGAAGGTGTTTGGTATATTTGCCTTTGGTTAGTGCATTGAGTATAGGAGTTGGGAGGTCATATTGCTGCTGTACAGCACATTCGTTAGGCCACTTTTGGAATATTGCATTCAATTCTGGTCTCCCTGCTGTAGGAAGGATGTTGTGAAACTTGAAAGGGTTCAGAAAAGATTTACAAGGATGTTGCCAGGGCTGGAGGGTTTGAGCTATAGAACATTTAAAAAGCATCTGGATGGGTATATGAATAGGAAGGGTTTAGAGGGATATGGGCCAAATGCTGGCAGATGGGACTAGCTTGATTTGGGATACCTGGTCGGCATGGACAAGTTGGACCGAAGAGTCTGTTTCTATGCTGTACAACTCTATGACTGTATAGTGCTCTGTCCAGATCCTGCTGTAGTTCTCCTAGTTAAGCTAGTTGTAGAATGCCCCTCTTACAGTTAGACTAGTTGCGGATACTGTGCTCCTTCTCTATGTATTAATCCCGTGGTAACAGGCTCTTGATTGTTATATTAGTTTTAGGGCACTGTTCTTGCCAGTTATTCTTGTTCTGCGATAATGCACAGTTGGTGGTTATACTACGATCGTGCTAGTTAGATTCGTTCCAGGAGTATGCTGTTGAAGTGATAATTGCTGTTGCTGGTACTACAGGGCAAATGGTTGTAAATGTCTGAGGTAATGAACTCATTGTAAATGTTGCCACTCAGCACAATGGACTGACACAGCACAGGAAGAGGCCGGTGCTAATTTTGAAAGATTAATTCAAATAGTATCAGTTCCCCATCCCCACCCTGGTCATTTCCCCATCCTGACATTACCCGTATGGCTCTGCAAATCTTTCTCCTTCATGTACTTCTCCAGTTCCCCTTTTGCAAGTACCTGTTGAATCTGTGCCTGCTGTCCTTTCAAGCATCACGTTTCAGATCACGACAGCTTGCTGTGCCAAAAGTAAATTCTCCTTGAACTCCCATTTAAATCTCCTCCCTATCTTTCTCGGCTCTAAGGAAAAGGATCTCAGCTGCTCCCAGTCTCTCCACATGAACTCATCCCTGAGACATCCAATACGTTCTCCTCCTCAGCCCTCTCTGGGGCCTCAACATGCTTCCTAAAGTGAGGGACAGAATGGAATGGGTCACTATAGTCTAGCTGGTGCCTAAGAACACAGACTAGTACTGCACTGGAGCAGGCCCCTTGGCCAGGCATATGGCTACAGAAAGGCTGCAATTTGAAACTTTTGACTTTATTTCTTATTCCCTACTTTATACTGAGAAGAACTGTAGTGTTGAACTTTTAACTTATTTCTTTCTTTTTCTACTTTTTACCTGAGAGTTTGTCCCGAGGTACCTTGTACCTAAGCTGGTGACACTAAAGTTTTCACTACTCCTGTATCCCTGTACTTGAGTGTGCGTGACAATGAAACCTAATTCTAATATCTGTCAAGATGCCTCTTAAATGTTGCTATTGTATCTGCCTCCAGCACCACCTCTGGCAGTGCATTCCAGGCACTTAGCACCCTAAACGTGAATAATCTAGTTTAAAAACAAACACCCCGATACTAAGATAAAAGTCCTCAGTGGCAGGGTTTCCCAAAGTGGGGTTGCGAGCTGCAGTTTTGAAATCCTGACAGAAGTGGTTGCTGTGGAACTGTGACCGAGGTACAACAGGCAGTGCTTCTACTGTAAGAGCCCAGGCTTTTTGCTAAAAATTTCCCCTTGAGAAGCATTGGGTCCCATTCCTTTTGATTTGAATTGTCGTTGGGAGATTTGAGAATTAAAACAGTTTCTTTTATTAAATGACTTCCCACCTCCTTTTATTCCCTTAATTCCATCTCTCTTCCTTACTCTTTTTCCATTCGATTGAATGAAATAAACTTGAATTCGATATTTGAATTGGCACTTCCTGGTTCATAGTTCGTGTGTCTCGGTAAGGGTGGATATAGTGTCCATATTTGGAATGATGCTCCATCCAGGGTCTAACCAGTGATTAGATGTAGAAATTTACAAGCTTGATGGCCACTCAGATTGAAAGTTGAGGTATTCTTTTTGGGATTAATTTCATTGTTTTGACCGTTCCTCCGATTCTGACCTCTTGCGCATCCCCCAGTTAGCTTCACCAGTGGTAGCTGTGCCTTCAGTTGCCTGCGGCCCTGAGCTGTGTAATTCCCTCCCTAAATCACTCCATCTCTCTCCCTCTCGCGCTCTCTCTCTCTCTGTCTCTCTCTCTCTCTCTCTCTCCCTCCCTTCCCCCCTCCCTTCCCCTTCTTCCACCTCTCTCTCTCCCCCTCAAGACCACAAGGAATATGAACAGGATAGGCCGTTTGCCCTTTGCAATTGCACTGCCGTTCAATAACATCGTGGCTAGCCTGACATTCCTCACATCTACCTTCCTGCCTTTTCCCCGTAATCCTGGATTCCCTGACTGATCAAGAATCTACCTCAGCCTTATATATACACACGGGCTTTGCTCCCACAGCTCTCTGTGGCAAGGTGTTCCAAAAGCTCATAACCCTCTGAGAGAAGAAATTCCTCTCTATCTCAGTTCTAATTGGTGCCCCTTTATTCTGAGACTGTGCCCTCTGGACCTAGACTCTGCCATGAGGGGAAACGTTCTCTCAGCGTTTACCCTGTCAAGCTCTTTAAGAATCCGATATGTTTCAGTGAGATCACCTCCCATTCTTCTAAACCCCAGTGTGTAGAATCCCAACCTGTTTAAACTTTGCCGATCAGGCAATCCCTCCATCCCAGGGACAATCCTAGTGAAACTTCTCTGAATTGCCTCCTATGAAATGACATCTCCTGTTAAATAAGGGACCAAAGCTGCTCCCAGTACACCAGATGTGGTCTGACCAGCACCTTGTACAGTTGCAGTCGGAGGTCCCTACTCTTATACTCCAACCCCCTCGAAATAAGGGCCAGCATTCCATTAATCTTAAGCATTAAAAAAAACAAAGTGCTGCAGAAGCTGGAAATCGGAAACACCAACAGAAGCCTTCCCGATTCCCTGCTGTCCCTGTGTGCCACCTTACTGTGTAACGTGCATGAGTTCCCCCAAGTCCCTTTGTACAGCAGCTTTCTGCAGTTTCTCTCCATTTAAATAAATACTGTGTATTCTTTTATTCTCATGTCCAAAATGAACAACTTCACATTTTTCCCACTCTATTTGCGAACTTTTTTGCCCACTCACTGAAACATAATTGATATCTCGCTGCGTCCCTCTGGCCTTTCCACCTATTTTTGTGTCATGCGCAAATTCGGCTAAAGTACATTCACTTACTTCCTCCAAGTCATTAATATATATTGTCAACAGTTGCAGATCCAGTGCTGAAATACTGGTCACAGGTTGCCAAGCTGAAAAAAGAATCCCTTATCGAAATAGAATGGAGACAGTCAGAGGCCAGAATGGCCTCAGCCTGTAGATGGCAGTGCTGTTTTCTTTTAAGTCAATCTCAGAGACCTGCAAGTGTTGATCACTGTTAAAGAAACCAGGGATGGTCCTCAACAAAATTATATTGGGGTCATACAGGATTTTGTTGAGGCCTCTTCTGGAGTACTGTGTCCAGTTCTGGTCCCCCTGTTTTGGAACGATATTATTAAGCTGGAGAGGTTTCAGAAGAGATTGACCGCAATGTCGCCAGGAACGGAGGGTTTGAGTTATAAGGAGAGGCTCGGACCGTTTTTCACTGGAGCGTAGGAGGTTGAGGGGTGACCTTACAGCAGTTTATAAAATCATGAGGGATATAGATAAGGTCTTTTCCCTAGGATGGGGGATTTCAAGACCGGGGGCATATTTTTAAGATGAAAGGAGAAAGATTTAACAAAAAATATGAGGGGCGACTTTCCTTTACACAAAGTGGGTTCACGTGTGGAATGAGCTTCCTGAGGAAACGGTTAATGTGGGTACGGTTACAACGTTTAAAAGACATTTGGATCAGTACACGAAGAGGAAAGGTTTGGAGGGACATAGGCCAGGAGCAGGCAGGTGGGACTGGTTTCGTTCGGGATTGTGGTCGGCACGGACTGGTTGGACCGAAGGGTCTGTTTCCATGCTGTATGACCCTGTAAGGTAATGTACAAGAAAGTACTGATGCTAATGTCCTCTTTGTGAATCATTCCAGTAGGCACAAAGTGAGTTGCTGCTTCCAGGTTTAGAAAGATTTGCCACATGTCCAGGTAATATAGTGGTAAGCAGATATTGATAAATTTTCTTTTTTAAAAAAATACGTGCTTGATCCAGCAATGCAAGTCCTTGTAATTTTTGCCTTTGCCTGTTGCTTAAATAAGATTATTGGACGATTCTGATGTAACATAGCTTTGAATCACTGAGTATAATTTTTACAAAGCCCATATCAGGATACCTCAGCACAGGCATTCATCATGTGGTTGAGGGCAGTGGGATGTACTATTCGGCTAATGGGGCGCACTCAATTGTTAGAGGAGCAAATTTTGCAGTTGAACATCATTCGCTTGTTACTTAAAATACACAGAAGGCGAGGAAGAACAGGCAACTATGTGATGTTTCCCTGTTTTCCTCGGAGCAGAGAAGGTTGGGGGGGTGGAATTTGATTTGAGGTACTCATGAGGGTGAGGGGCTTTTGATGGAGTTGATGAGGAGTTACAGTCTCCAGGGGCAGGAGGGTGGGGGCACCAGAGGGACACGGATTGAGGGGGGGGGGGGGTGGTAGGGAGAGGCGGGGAAGTTGTTTTTTGACACTAGAAGATGTTGTGATTTGGGACGTACGCCCTGGAAGGGTGGTGTGAGACGATTTGACAAAATCTTTCAAAAGTGGGGGTTAATCCGACGAATGCTGAATGGTTGGGGCGGGGGCAAGTTTGCATGAACCTGTGTGTGGGGAGGAACAGTGGGGAGGTGGGGGGGGGGGGGGGGAGGGGAGAGTGTGGGACTAATCAGAGAGATCTTTCGAAGGGCCAGAATGGGCAGGACAGGCTCCTTTAGCCCAGCCTTTGCAGCTGGGTTTCCAGTGAGGTAGCAGTACATTGCAGGCACCATCCTTTGAGCCATCAGTGTCACATTGAGCTGGGGGGGGTGATGGGGAGGTTAGGGGGTCTCTCAGCAAGTCTGTAACCGGTGCTTGTCTCTGCAGGATGGGCGTGAAGGACTGGTAAGACAGGAAACATGCAGAAAACACCAATCATCCTCGCCAAGCCTCCTGCGGAGAGGGTAAGGAATGCGTTCCCTTACACGCACAGAGAGAGGAGCTGATTGCGAACAGACTGACTTTGCTGTGTTGCCATTAGTTCCCGCTGTGTTGTCAGCAGGGTGGGGGTTAACTTCAGTACAGTGCCCACCCTTGGGTCACTGTGTTTCAGGACTGGACACTACAGCTCAAGAAGGAAAGTGCTTTCACCTTTCGCCACTAAGCCACAGCCAATGTGAAGTGTTGCACCATAGGGAACGGGGAAGCCAATGGGGTGCACAGCAAGATCCCGCATGTGATAACTGTTTTCCCTTCCCGCTTCTTCCACCTTTGTTATTTCTTTGAACTCGTTCTTTCATGGACTCGCTGGGAAGAGAGACATTTATTAATTGCCCCTTGAGAAGGTGGGGGTGAGCTGCCTTTTTGCAGTCCCCATGCGCTGTGGGTTGATTCACAATGCACTTAGGGAGGGAATTTCAGGATTTTGACCCAGCAACACTGAAGGAACGATGACATATTTCCAAGTCAGAATGGGGAGTGGCTCGGAGGGGAACTTGCAGAGGGTGGTGTTCCCCTGTACCTGCTGCCCTTGTTCTTCTCAATGGAAGTGGTCGTGGGTTTGGAAGGTGCTGTCTGAGGGTCTTTGGTGAATTTCTGTGGCACGTCTTGTAGATGGTACACACTGCTGCTACTCAGCGTCGGTGGTGGAGGGAGTGGGATGTTTGTGGATGTGGTGCCAATCAAGCGGAGGCTGCTTTGTGGTGGATGGTGTCGAGCTTCTTGAGTAATGTTAGAGCTGCACCCATCCGGGAAAATGGGGAGTGTTCCATCGTCTTGTGTAAGACCTGACTATTATTTAACTGGAGAAAGGCTGCAGGAAGCTAAAAAACAAAGGGATTTGGGAGTCTCATCCATGAATCACAAAAAGCTAGGAATCAAATGCAGGAAAGGCAAATGGAATGTTGGCGTTTATCTCCAAGGGAATGGAGTACAAAAGCAACACAGTCTTTTAGAAAGTATTCAAGGCACTGGTCAGAGAACAGCTGAAATACTGTGAAGTGTATTGCGTCCCTTATCCAAGTATAAGGTATACTGGCATTGGAGGCAGTCACACCATAGAGTCATAGAGCTGTACAGCTCAGAAACAGACCCTTCGGCCCAACTCCTCCATGCTAACCTGGTATCCTAAATTAATCTAGTCCCATTTGCCAGCATTTGGCCCATATCCCTCCAAACCCTTCCTATTCATATACCCATCCAGATGCCTTCTAAATGTTGTAATTGTACCAGCCTCCTCCACTTCCTCTGGCAGCTCATTCCATACACACACCACCCTCTGTGTGAAAAAATTGCCCCTTAGGTCCCTTTTAAATCTTTTCCCCCTCACTTTAAACCTATGCCCCTCTAGTTTTGAACTTCCCCCTCCTGGGGAAAATATCTTGTCTATTCACCCTATCCATGACCCTCATGATTTTATAAACCACCCCTCAGCCTCCAACATTCTGGGGAAAATAGCCCCAGCGTATTCAGCCTCTCCCTGTAGCTCAAACCCTCCAACCCTGGCAACATCTTTGTAAATCTTTTCTGAACCCTTTCAAGTTTCACAACATCCTTCCTTTGGAGGGAGACCAGAATTGTACGCAGTATTCCAAAAGTGGTCTAACTAATGTCCTGTACAGCCGCAACATGACCTCCAACTCCTATACTCAATGCACTGACCAATAAAGGCAAACATATCAAACACCTTCTTCACTATCCTGTCTACACTCCAAGGTCTCTTTGTTCAGCAACACTCCCTACGACCTTACCATTAAGTGTATAAGTCCTGCCTTGATTTGCCTTTCCAAAATGCAGCACCTCACATTTATTTAATTTAAACTCCATCTGCCATTCCTCGGCCCATTGGCCCATCTGTTCAAGATCCCATTGTACTGTGAGGTAACCTCCTTCACTGTCCATTCCACCTCCAATTTTGGTGTCATCTGCAAACTTCCAAACCATTCCACCCATGTTCACATCTAAATCATTTATATCAAAAATGAAAAGCAGTGGACCCAGCACCCATCCTTGTGGCACAGGCCTTTAGTCTGAAAACCAACCTTCCACCACCAGCCTTTGTCTCCAACCTTCGAGCCAGTTCTGTATCCAAATGGCTAGTTCTCGTGTACTCCATGTGATCTAACCTTGTCGAACGCCTTACTGACATCCATCGCTCCTCCCTCATCAATCCTCTTCGTTACATCTTCAAAAAACTCAGTCAAGTTAGTGAGATACGATTTCCCAAGCACAAAGCCATGTTGACCATCCCTACTCAGTCCTTGCCTTTCCAAAAAAAGTGTAAGTCCTGTCCCTCAGGATTCCCTCCAACAATTTGCCCACCACCGCTGTCAGGCGCACCGATCTGTAGTTCCCTGGTTTATCCTTATCATCTTTCTTAAATAATGGCACCACGTTAACCACCCTCCAGTCTCCCGGCACCTCACCTGTGACTATTAATGATACAAATATCTCAGCAAGGGACCCAGCAATCACTTCCCTAGCTTTCCATAGAGTTCTAGGGTACACCTGATCAGGCCCCAGGGATTTATTCACCTTTATGCGTTTTAAGCCGTCCACCGCCTCCTCTGTAATATGGACATTTTTCAAGATGTTGCTAATTATTGCTCCATGTTCTGTACCGTCCACATCCTTCTCCACAGAAACACTGATGTAAAATCGTTTAGTATCTCCCCCCATGTTGCACACATAGGCAGCCTTGCTGATCTTAAAGAGGCCCTATTCTCTCCCTAGTTACCCTCTTGCCCTTAAAAATAGGGAGGGTCTGTCTTACGAGGATGGGTTGAGTACTTTCGCCCTGTACTCACTGGAAAAAGAGAAGAATGAAAGTTGACCTTATTAAAACGTACAAGATACTTCAGGGACTTGAGATGCGGGTAGGTTACTTCCCCTTGTGGGACAGTCTAAGACCGCAGGAGAGGGGGGAAATAATCTCAGAGTGTGAGGGGTCGCCTTTTTAAGGCAGAGATGGGGAGAAATTTCGTCTCAGAGCATGGAGAACGTGTGGAGTTCTGGGTCTGGGTCATTGCGTATATTCAAGGCTGAGACAGGGTAAGGGGAATCCAGGGTTGTTGGAGGATGAAAGGCAGGAAAGCGGAGTTGAGGATTATCGGAACGGCCACGATCCTATTGAAGGGCAGAGCGGACTCGACGGGCCGAATGGTGAACCTGCGCTGCAGCATCTTGTGGATGGCGGACAGGGTTTTGGGATTTGGGAAATGAGTTGCCTGCCAC
>NC_063378.1:7058401-7064106 GCF_021869965.1 Rhincodon typus | reverse complement strand
CACTCCCTCAGCACTGACCCTCCGACAGTGCCCACTCCCTCAGCACTGTGGACATTGAAAGCATTAGGAGGAAATGGCCTAGTGGTATTATTGTAAGGACTAATTGTGATGATGCAGTCACTTTAAGAGGTTCTTGTGTCGTTTTTTTTTGAAGTGAGGCTGTAAGGCAGAAGTGTTGAGCTGCCTCTCAGAAAGTAAACAATTTGTGAGGTCCTGGGTTTATTTTATAAGTTTCAATAATGGAAGCAGCCTGGATATAGCCAGCTCTCACAGACCAGGCTTTCTTGATGTTTTGTTTCAGTTTTTAGTTGCTTTTTGGGGTCTCAAAAGAGTTGGAATCTTCAGTGAATGTCTCCTTGCTATTTCTTTCCCTGAATTGTCTCTTGATGTTTCCTGCCTCCTGGTTTGGAGAACTACATGTGAGAATCTGTATCTGTATTTCCTTTTCTGTCAAGGGGTGCATTATTGGGATGTTACTTTTGTGGAATGATTAATTAGTAATAGGTACTGTATCTATTATTCGCTGAAGTTTTCCCACAATTGTCATTCTAAATACTCGCTCGTTTGTATTTTAACTATAGCGTTTAAATAAATTGTTTTGCTTCACATCAAATAGTTTCACCAGTTACGTCCCATCTGGAACACGCTACTTCCCACCTATCTATTAAAATAAGAATAAGCTAGTGTCTAGGCTACCTTCTGAAAATTATATTGAGAGCTTCTGGTCTGGTCTGTAACACATTAATTCAGAAATCCAGGTAATATTCCAGCGTCCCCGGTTCATTTCTTCATTCACGGGATGAGGGTGGCACTGGTGAGGCAGCGTTTATTGCCCATCCCTAATTGCCCAGAGGGCAATTGAGAGTCAACCACATTGCTCTGGGTTTGGAGTCACATGTAGGCCAGACCAGGTAAGGATGAGCGTTTCCTTCCCTAAAGGGCATTAGTGAACCAGATGAGTTTTTCCGACAATCGTCGATGGATTCACAATCATTAGACTCTTAATTCCAGATATTTAATAAATTCAAATTTCACTGTCTGCCATGGCGGGATTCGAAATCAGAACATTATCTGGGTCTCTGGATTAACAGTCCAGCGATAATACCACTAGGCCATTGCCGCCCCTTATGGCAGATGGTGGAATTTGAATTCAATTTTTTTAAAAAATTCATGCAATTAGTCATCCAATGATGCCCATGAATCCATTGCTGATTGTCGGAAAAAACCCATCTGGTTCACTCATGTCCTTTAGGGAAGGAAATTGCCTTTTTACAAGGTCTGGGCCTACATGTGGCTCCAGACCCACAGCAACGTGGTTGGCTCTGAACTGCCCTCTGGGCAATCGGGGATGGGCAATAAATGTGGCGTAGTGGCATTTTCTGAATGAATCAATAAAAAACAAGGGGCCTCGTAAATATCCAAATTAACATCCCAATAATGCACCTGTTGGCAGAAAAGGAAATACAGATACAGATTCTCACATGTAGTTCTCCAAACCAGGAGGCAGGAAACATCAAGAGACAATTCAGGGAAAGTAGCAGCAAGGAGACATTCACTGAAGATTCCAACTTTCAGGGCGATGTTTGGAAGCACTTCTACGCGCACACACGGGCCTGGGAGTGTGCAGGTCCAGTTGAAGGGTGTAAGACCAGAAGCGAAATTGACAAAGCTGAGGTTGGATAAGACCGACCCGGGATTGCTGGGGGTGAAATGACTGAGCCAGTTGATGTAGCGGAGTGACCCTTGTGTACGATTGACCCTGCCTTGTCCCCTGTCCTTGGCGTTTCAGTTCCTGCTGGACCAGACAGACGTCCTTGTGATCGGAATCATCGGGCTGCAAGGAACGGGGAAATCGACCGTCATGTCTCTGCTCTCTGCCAACGCTCCGGTGGTAGACCAGAGGTCAGCACAGCCCGGGTTTTGAGGGGGGGGGGGCGCGCAGGTCAGAGGTCAGCACAGCCCAGGTTTGGAGGGGAAACACGTCAGAGGTCAGCTGCAGGCTGGGGCTTTCCGTATCCATGCTGGTGTCTCGGGTCACTGAGGTGCGATGTTGCAGCTGAAGGCTGTTCGGCCCATCACGGCTGCACCTGCTATCCATCTGAGCATCGTTACCAAGTGCCAGCCTCCTGTCCTTTCCTTCTTGCACACCACTTTTATCCAAATCAACTACCTCAACTGAACCTGCCTCCGCTACATTTCCAGGCAGGGCATTCCACACCCCCAGTGCTGGCTGGATGAAAATGTTTCTCCCCGTGTCACCTTTGCTGTCCTTGCACATCCATTTAACTCTATTCCCCACTAGTTCTTGTTCTTTTCTGAGCAGGGACAGCTTCTCTCTATCTACTCCGGCCTCGTATTCCCCGCTACAAGGTGGCAGTCAGACACAGACTCCCCATCCTTTCCTTCTCTCTCGTCATACGCCACCCCCTCCCTCCCCGACATTTCATAATCAGGGAGCATTGCACTGTCGGAGGGTCAGCGCTGAGGGAGCGCCGCGCTGTCGGAGGGTCAGCGCTGAGGGAGCGCCGCGCTGTCGGAGGGTCAGTGCTGAGCTCAGTACTAGTGTCATGTGTTTCCTCCTTGCATCGTTGCTGGAATCCACTTCGATTTGTGGAGGAAATGGCAAATGAAATTAAAACAAAACATGTTCCAGGCTCATTTCCTTGCCATTTTCTGGGAGGCTCTGCGAGGGAATCAGTGGCACTCCTTCAGTATTCAGCCCCTCAGCCAGATTGCCTCCTGGAGTCTTGGCCTGTGCTGAAGACTTCCTCTGCAGTTTGGAGTGAGCAGGCATTCAGGAGTGAGCACTGAGGTCAGCTGGAGCTGTTAGACCCCCTCTGCTGTGCAGTGAATACTGCACCAATTGTTCCTCTTTATCTGTTTGTTGAAACCAGCAGCAAACAGTCTCTGCTTTTGGCCCCAAGTTTGCGTGTTTTAATTGGGAAAATCATGGTCGTGGCATCTTGGCCCGTCTGTGTGTTTCTCTGTGTCTCGGAGAGCTCGCATTCCTTTATGTCTCTGTTTGGGTACCTGTTTGCATGTGTGTTTTGGAGCTGTTGTGTGATTACATGTGCATCAGGGCTCTGTCGCCTCTGACAGTGTGCGTGTCAGGCTCACATATGGGCACAAGCCTGTTTGTGTCTCAGTGCGTCAGCCTAAATGCACTTTGCATGTTTGTTTACAGTGTGTGTCTGACTACTTCTGCGTCTGCAGATGTTTCAGATATGACTACTGAAGTGCTGAGGAAAGGTGGAGCCGAAACGTTAATTCTGTTTTCTCTCCCCAGATGCTGCCAGACCTCCTGAGTTTTTAACCAGCAATGTCTGATTTTGTTTTTGGATGAAGGAACTGACAGGATTGTTGCTACATTTGCAGATGTCCAAAGATAGGTGGAGGGAGGCTGCAGAAGCACTTGGACAGGCTCAGAGAGTGGGCAGAGAAGTGGTGGGTGGAATACGGTGTGGGAAAGTGTGAGCTTATGCACTTTGGTAAAAAGGAGGTTTAGAGTATTTTCTGGATTGGGAAAAGGCTTTGGAAATCCGAAACGCAAAGGAACTTGGAAGTCCTAGTTCAGAATTCTCTTACAGTTAACATGCAGGTTCAGCTGGCATTTAGGAAGGCAAATGCAATGTTAACATTCATTTTGAGAGGGTTAGAATACAACAGCAGGGATGCACTGCTGAGGCTGTATAAGGCTCTGGTCAGACTGTCTTGGGAATGTTGTGAGCAGTTTCAGGCCCTGTATCTAGGGTAGGATGTGCTGGCCTTGGAGGGGCTCCAGAGGAGGTTCACAAGAACGATCCCAGGGATGAAGGGCTTGTCATATGAGGAGAGGTTGAGGTCTGTACTCGATGGAGTTTAGAGGGATGAGGGGGGAATCTGATTGAAACCTACGGAATACTGAGAGGCCTGGATACAGTGGTCGTGGCAATGTTTCCACTCATAGGAGAGACTAGGACCTGAGGGCACAGCCCCAGAGTGAAGGGACAACCCTTTAGAACTGAGTTGAGGAGAAATTTCTTTAGCCAGAGGGTGGTGATTTTTTTTTTAAAAGGTTCATTCATGGGATGAGGGTGTCGCTGTCTATTATTGCCCATCCTAGAGAGTAGCTGAGAGTCAACCACATTGCTGTGGGTCTGGAGTCACGTGTAGGCCCAGACCAGGTAAGGATGGCAGTTTTCTTCCCTAAAGGACATTAGTGAACCAGATGGGTCTTTCCGACAATCAGCAATGGATTCATGGTCATCATTCGAATCTTAATTCCAGTTTTGAATTCAAATTCCACCATCTGCCGTGGCGGGATTCGAACCCGGGTCCCCAAGACATTACCCGGGTCTCTGGATTAATAGTCCAGCGATAATACCACTGGGCTACAACCTCCCCAATGGGCCTTTATTGCCACAGAAGACTGTGGAGGCCAAGTCATTGAGTGTATTTAAGACAGAGATTGGTGAGGCCACTTTTGGAGAACCTATGTCCTGCACAGCTATCCAGTGTTCTGACCAATGAAGGCAAGCGTGCCAAATACCTTCTTCACCACCCTGTCTACCTGTGACTTCTCTCTGGAGTGTCAGAGGTTGAGGGATGACCTTGCATAGGTTTATAAAATCATCCGGAGCATGGATAGGGTGAAGAGCCAAGGTCTTTTCCCCAGAGTAAGGGAGTCCAAAACAAGAGCGCATAGTTAAAGGCAAAAGGGGAAAGATCTAAAAGGGGACCTGAGGGTTAACGTTTTCACACAGAGAGTGGAGCGTGTATGGAACGAGCTGCCAGAGGAAGTGGTAGAGGAGGGTACAATTACAACATTTAAAAGACCTTCTGACAAGTACTTGAAAAGGAAAGGTTTAGAGGGATATGGGACAAACACCATAATCAAAGGCCCCTCCCATCTTGGTTATAATCTCTTCCGTCAGGCAGAAGATATAAAAGTTTGTAGACATTTACAAATAGATTCAAGAACACTTCTTCCCCGCTGTTATTAGATGTCCAAATGGACCTCTCAAATTTTAAATTTAATGTTGATCTCACTCTTTGTGCACCTTCTCTGGAGCTGTAACATCGCTTTCCTCGGTCTGTTCTATTACCTCGATACACTGTGTATGGTACGATCTGTCTGTGCTGCACACAAACTGAAATTTCTCACTGTACCTAGGGACAGGCAAAAATGCAGGCAATGGGAATAATTTGGTTTGGGAAACCTGGTCAGCATAGATGAGTTGGCCTGAAGTGTCTGTCTCTGTGCTGTAGGATTCTATGATTACTAAGGGCAACAAAAGTTATGTGGAGAAGGCAGGAGAACGGGGCTGAGAAACATATCAGCCACGATTGAATGGCAGAGAAGACTTGAGGGGCTGAATGGCCTAATTCTGTTCCTATATCTGATGGTCTTACATGTCTTTCTGTTTACTGTGTGTTTGTGTGAGAGACCCTTAACCACTTGACTATAAATGTTTAGTGTATGTGCATGTTTTGTGTGTGTATGTGCATGTTTTGTGTGTGTATGTGCATGTTTTGTGTGTGTGTGTTAGTGTGTGTGTTAGTGTGTGTGTTAGTGTGTGTTAGTGTGTGTGTGTGTGTGTGTTAGTGTGTGTGTGTGTGTGTTAGTGTGTGTGTGCGTGTGTTAGTGTGTGTGTGTGTGTGTGTGCGCATGTTTTGAGCGTGTGTGTGTGTGTGTGTGCGCATGTTTTGAGCGTGTGTGTGTGTGT
>NC_063378.1:7057729-7058391 GCF_021869965.1 Rhincodon typus | reverse complement strand
GTGTGTTAGTGTGTGTGCGCGCGCGCGCGTGCGCATGTTTTGAGCGTGTGTGTGTGTGTGTGTGTGTGTGTGTGCGTGCGCGTGCGCATGTTTTGAGCGTGTGTGTGTGTGTTTTATGTAGTTTAGAGGCAATCCTCTTGAATTGAGAGTTCTGTGAAGGACCAGACTGTTCGCTCACATGTGGTTTCTGTTTTTGTTTTCGAAGGTCGTATGTGTTCAGAGCCCAGACCCAGGAGATTAAGGAACGTGGTGGGAATCAGACGAATGGCATAGATTTCTTCATTACCCAAGAGCGAATCATATTCCTGGATACTCAGGTTTAGAACTCTTGTCCTTTTTCTGCGTTATTGTACAATCGAGGTGACCAGTCTCGGTAAGGTCGTGCTCTCTCTCTCGCGCTCGCTCTGCTGCACTGTCGCTCTCGTGCTCTGCTGCTCTCGCGCACTGCTGCTCTCGGGCTCTTCCTCTCGCAGTCTCGCAGTCTCTCGCTCTCTCGGCCTCCCCCTCTCCCTCTCTCTCCCCCCTCCCCCTCTCCCTCTCTCTCTCCCCCTCTCCCTCTCTCTACCTCTCTCTTCCCCTCTACCCCTCTCTCCCTCTCTCTACCTCTCTCTTCCCCTCTACCCCTCTCTCCTCCCCTCTACCCCTCTCTCCCTCTCACCCTC
>NC_063378.1:7057373-7057629 GCF_021869965.1 Rhincodon typus | reverse complement strand
CCCTCTTCACCCCCCCACCTTTCTTTCTCTCTCTCTCTCTCCCTCTCCCTCTCCCAGGCTCCTCTCTGGGTGTTGGCTCCTGACTCTCTGCTCTGTTGTATTTGCGCAGTGCGACAGAGTCTAACTGCGTTCTTTTCCCCTTTCCTCCTGCAGCCCATTTTGAGTCCTGCCGTGCTCGACCACCTGATCAACAATGACCGTAAACTCCCCCCGGAGTACAGTCTCCCGCACACCTACGTGGAGATGCAGGTAACTC
>NC_063378.1:7055161-7057273 GCF_021869965.1 Rhincodon typus | reverse complement strand
CTCCTCACCCGCCTTTCGCCCCCACATCCCTTTTCACCCTGACTTCCCCCCCCCCCCCCCCCCCCCGCCGGGCACTGTCATGTGGGCCCTTTTCCATTGCCCTACCGTTGTGTAACATCTTGGTGTCCCTTCTGCCCGCAGTCTCTCCAGATGGCAGCCTTCCTGTTCACTGTGTGCCATGCAGTTCTTCTGGTCCAGGACTGGTTCACTGACCTCAACCTGTACAGGTACGATCAGCTCGGAGCTTGGGAGTGGGCACTGACTGCTGGGCGCTTCCAGCTTAGGGAGGGTAAGGTCAGGCCGGGCACAGAGGGAGAGCTTTCTTTGAACCTGACTCTCTCTCTCTGTCTCCTTCAGAACTTTGAAAGAAGGGAGGTCTCCAAACCCGGTTGGGGGACCTGGCCCATGTGACAGTGGTAACTTATGAAACGGGAGTAGGAGGAAGCTATTCATCCCCTGTAGCTTGCTTTTGCCTGCTGAGTGCGATCACAGCTGATGGTCTACTCTGGCTCTGCTTTCCCTCCCTTATCCCCCAGTACCCACAGTTCAGTCTGGGCTCAACCCAGGGACGGAGAGTCTGCAGCTGTCTGGGAGAGAAAGCTCTGAAGATTTGCCAGTCTCTGAGCAAGCGAAGATATGTCTCCTCATCTCAGTCCGATATGGCCGGCCCCTCATCCTGAGACTGTGCCCCCCCCCACCAACCCAGTCAAGTCAGTGTCTCTGCCATTGGGATTGGTGAGGGGACAGTCTCTCAGCACTGACTCTGAAAAGTCCTCGGCAATAATTCTACTCATTTTGGGTCACAGGTTTGTCCAATCTCCCCTCGTTGCTGGGACGGCACGGTGGCTCAGTGGTTAGCGCTGTTGCCTCACAGCGCCAGGGACCCGGGTTTGATTCCACCCTCAGGCAACTGTCTGTGTGTGGAATTTGCACATTCTCCCCCGTGTCTGCGTGGGTTCCCTCCGGGTGCTCCGGTTTCCTCCCACAGTCCAAAGACGTGCATGTTGGCTGGATTGGCCATGCTAAGTCGCCCCGTAGCGTTCAGGAATGTGTAGGTTAGGTGGATTAGGGTGTAGACTTGCTCACTGAGCTGGTGTGTTTAATTGCAGACGTTTCGTCACCCTGCTAGGTAACGTCGTCTGTGTGCCTCGGGTGAAGTGTTGGTGTTCAGTTCCACTGGTTATTTATATGCCTCAGTTTGCTGGGCTGGTCGGCATCACTTCTGGTTCTGTTTCTCAGTGGTTTGTCCGTTGGGTCCAGTTCAATATGTTTGTTGATGGGTTACAGGGATATAGGGTAGGGGTCTGGGTCGGATGCTCTTTGGAGGGTCGGTGTGGACTTGATGGGCCGAATGGCCAGCTTCCGCACTCTAGAGTTCTGTGATGGCTATGATTTCACTCATTCATTTGAGTGAAATAATGTACAGGCCCAATCCTGCAGAGTATTTTGTCACAGGATATAAGCCTTTAGTCGCTGTAGTGGTTAGTCCCAGGGAATCTGTGGCTCCCAGTCTAGGATAAGGATGTCCCTCCCTCCAGAAGAGTGAGCAGTACTCCGCAGAGGGAAACATCGTTACTCTCGGTCTACCAGCGGTACGGGTCAGTCTTCGTCCCACGTCAGCGGCCTGACCCGAATCCTGGGATTGCGAGTTCCATCAGAACTTGGCTGCGGACGCTGTTCCAGGGAATGTTGAGAGCTGATCCAGTGGGATGTTGGCTGCGCTTCATGGGTCCTTGGGAAAGTAGGCTTGCAACTCCTGGCTCGCTCAGCCCTTGTTGATTGAGCGCTGCCTGGGAAAACAGTTGGATTTCAGGTCAGCAGGTCTTGGGGAGAGAAAGTCACACAGAGAGAGAGAGTGGGAAGATGATGTGCTTTTGTAGAGAGACCAGCTTTTCACGGACGTGGGAATCTTTACACCCACCAGAGAGGGCAGATGGAGCCAATGTTTAATGGCTCCTCTGAAAGATGGTACCTCCGACAGTACGGCGCTCCCTCAGCGCCGACCCTCCGACAGCGCTGCGCTCCCTCAGCACTGACCCTCCGACAGCGCGGCGCTCCCTCAGCACTGACCCTCCGACAGCGCGGCGCTCCCTCAGCGCTGACCCTCCGACA
>NC_063378.1:7041374-7055151 GCF_021869965.1 Rhincodon typus | reverse complement strand
TGACCCTCCGACAGCGCGGCGCTCCCTCAGCGCTGACCCTCCGACAGTGCAGTGCAGTTGACCCTGTGACTTTCACAGGCTCGTGACTATCCCAATTGAAGGACACTCCTCCAACACCTACAGCTTTCCTTTTCTCTGTAAGCCCCTGTAAATGCTACAGCTCCCTGAAATCTCTGAACTGCTCCAGAGAGAGTGAGATACAGATTAGCAGGGAGACTGGCAGGCAGGCAGTTTGGAAACCAATGCACAGTGACAGACAGACAAACAGGCGGATACAGATGGAATGGACAGACGTACAGAGAACAGGCTGAGTGGCATTGGAAGAGGCAGGCAGAGGGGCAGACAGATAGAATCAGACAGACAGCTGGCACCACCGTGAACTGCCCTCAGTGCCCAACTCGCTGGAACATTCTGCCCCGATCACTTCCTAGTGTCCGCTTTTCCGGATGGGGCTTGGTGTCAAAGGTCAAGGCTTGGCTGTATTCCCAGAGGGTCCTGTGTCAGGCACAGTACCCTGAGAGGTCAGTGGGTGGTGCGAGAGCCCTGTGCCAATCAATTAGTGACGGGAGATGTCCTCACTTTCTCAGGTTTCTGCAGACAGCGGAGATGCTGAAGCCTTCCACTCCCTCGCCCAGTCACGAGTTGAGCGGTGGCCCGGGGTCTGAGGAAGGCTCTGAATACTACCCAAATATCAGTGAGTATCCTCGCTGTGCTGTTTCCCAGTATCTGCAACGCAGGCGGGCAGAACAGCAACGTTGCCCAACTATCGGACTCCTGCTTCGTTCATTCAGGGGCATGTAGGCATTTATTACCCCTGGAGGAGGTGAGCTGTCTTTGTGAACCTGGACAATCCTCATCCCTGTAAAATCAGGCCGTAAATCTGAGGATTATGGAGGTTAACAGGCCGAGGGAGTTATGTGGAGGGACTGAGCAGCACTCTGCGGCATGGAGGGGAGAATATTTTTCCCAGTCGCTCCCTGGGTTTTCAAAGGGGCAGGAGTAGTCTGTGAGGAACTGCTGTCCCTCCTCAGGGCAGCGAAATTCCAGCATTCAGGTTCCCACTTCCCACCTCACCAGAAATCTTCAGCTCGTCTGAAATGCTATCCCTACACCCCCTCCCTATCTCTGTAAACCCCTCCAGCCCCTACACCCCCTCCCTATCTCTGTAACCCTCCTCCACCCCCTAGACCCCCTCCCTATCTCTGTAACCCCCCTCCAGCCCCTACACCCCCTCCCTATCTCTGTCACATCCTCCAGCCCCTACACCCCTCCCTATCTCTGTAACCTCCTCCAGCCCCTACACCCCTCCGTATCTCTGTAACCTCCTCCAGCCCCTACACCCCTCCCTATCTCTGTCACCTCCTCCAGCCCCTACACCCCTCCCTATCTCTGTCACCTCCTCTGGCACCTACGTTCCTCCCTATCAATGTAACCTCCTCCAGTTCCGGCCTCTTGAGCACCCCGCCCCTGGGATGCTGAGGTGGGGGACGTGGGAGTGCAGCACTGCTGAGGATGCTGTGTTTCAGATGACCCGCTAAACGGCGGGCCCTGTCTGCCAGCACCATCCCCCCTCCCGGTCTGGTGGAATTAAAGCCCCCACCCTCCATGTGGCGTTACAGAGCAGCTATGGGACCAGATCCTGAGAAAGGGTCTGGGCACAGATAGATTGGAGATCCTGGGCCTGTTCTCTTTGGGGTAGAGAAAGTGAGCGATGATTTGATTGAGGTGTTGACAGTCATTCGAGGGTCTGTGAGCTGAGTTGACAACGCAAAACTGTTCCCATTGACGGCAGGATTGAGAGCCTGAGTGCGGGAGGTCAGGATCCTAGATGTGTGCTGCAGGAGAAACGGGTGAAGACACAGTTGAAGTGAAGCATTCCAAGGGGGAGGTGGATCATTATGCGCCGAGATAAGGTTTGGAAGGTGCGAGTAGCAGAGAGCTGGCATCGAAACAACAGGCCGAATGGCTTCCTGTTCCCCATAAATAGCCACTTGCTTTAGTGCATACAGCTGGGGAAGGGAAGTTGGCTGTTTGCAACAAATTTGAGCTGCCCCCTCTTTTGCGCTCTCCATCTTAACTCCAATTTCTCTGTTCCAAGCAGTTTTCCTTCAAAATAAAGCCAGGCGGGAGGACTTCTGCCCTCGGAACCTCAAGAAGATGCACACTGTCATTGACAAACTGATGTTGCACTCGCACCTCAAGTATAAAGGTAACCGGGTTTGACAGGAGCAGGGGAAGCCCTGTGAATGTGTTCCCACGTTGTAGCTCCCTGTGGACCCTGTGCTCGGGGACATGCTTTCCTGGTGCAGGGGGATCTTTGCCGATGGTGGGATGAGGTGAACTTGCTGAAGAAAGGCCGTAGACAGAATCCTTGCCTTCATTGCTCGAGTAGCAAGCGAGTCAGGCAGAACCTGTTCTAAACCACCGGTTTGCTCTCAGCTGGAGCACCTTGTCCCAGCCTGGACGCCCCTCGCTTTAGGAACAGCGACAGGGTCTCGGAAAGAGGGGCTGGAGGAGATTCACTGGGAGAGGGTCCCAGGGACGAGTGGTCTCAGTTCACGTGGAGAGTCCAGGAGAAGCTGGGACTGTCCCCCTCAGAGCAGGGAAGGTTCAGAGGGAGACAGAATCGAGACGGGGGAGTGGGGGGTGGATTTCGATCGAGTCGATGAGGGAAACGTCGTTCCCAGGGACAGGAAGGTCAGTTGCCAGAGGGACACGGATTCGAGAGAATCAGGAAAAGGCCCAGAGCAGGGAGGAGGATGAAGATGTATTTTTGTGACACACTGAGCTGGACAGTTGGGAGCAAATTCAACAGGAGCTTTCCGAAAAGGTGAGGGGGGTTGGTTAGGGAGTTGGAGAACTACTCAATGCGGATAAAAGTGTTGGGCAAGAGTGACTGGGGACTAATTGGCTAAGTCTTTCAAAGAGCTAGAACAGACACAGAGGGCCGAATGGCCTGCTGTGTAATTCGGCTGAAACTATTCTGAAAGTGAGGGGCGCTGGGTGCGACCAGAGTTCAGATAAATCTGTGCATCGTACCAGTGGATTCACCAGTTTGAACAGTATACTGCTTGTGAGGCGGCGGTTTCTCTGCAAGGTGTGTGGGATGGTTTCTGTGGGACGGGTCTCTATAGTCGTCCAGGGTGGCGGGATTTCATTGTGGCATGACCTGGTTACATACAAAGTTTCTGTTACACATGTGTGGGAATCACGGTTTGGAGAGACGGAGGTAAACTGAGCCCAGCTGTGTGTTTGTGATCTCTCGTAGTCGAATGATAAATGCAGTCCAATGTTTATTCTTTTCTCGGTCGTGCCAGATCCTTTTGTTTACGGCTTTCCCTTTGTCCTGTTCAACAAGGTACGCTCTCCATGTTGGACTGTAACATCTTTCCCGGATTGAGCAATGACTTCCTAGAGTCGGAGGTCAACTTGTTTCTCCTTCCGGTGATGGAGAACGATGTGGAGGAAAACCTCGTCAGAGCTGGTAAGGTTGGAATTCCCTTCAAACCTGTGTTGGAGGGAAAGGACAGTCCGTGCACTGCTGTCTTTACAATAACTCGCTCTACTCTTTTCAACTGAATGTTAAGCTCCCGCAACACTCTTCCCCCGCAATCAAACCCTCCCAGGACAAGGACAGCACGAGGTTAGATAGAGAGTAAAGCTCTCTCTACACTGTCCCCCATCAAACACTCCCAGGACAGGGACAGCACGGGGTTAGATACAGAGTGAAGCTCCCTCTACACTGTCCCCCATCTAACACTCCCAGAACAGGAATTATTAAGGAAGTAATAGCAGTACATTTGAAAAATGATAATCTGATCAGGCAGAGTCAGCATGACTTTGTGAAAGGGAAATCGTGCCGGACTAGTTTAATAGAATTTTTCAAGGAATGCTCAATCAGAATGGATAGAGTGGGACCAGTAGATGTGTTGTATTTGGCCTTCCAGATGGTGTTTGATGATATACGTCACAAAAGGTCGAGTCATGAGAGAAGAGCCCACAGTGTCAGAGGCAGTATATTGGCATGGATAGAGAACTGGATCATGGGCAGGAGGTGGTGTTTGGGAATAGCAGGTTATTTTTCCGGTTGGCAAACTGTGATCAGTGCAGGTCCCACAGGGATCAGTGCTAGATCCACAACTGCTCACAATATATAATAATGACTGGGAGAAAGGATGTTCATGGACTATGGCCAACTGTGACATAAAAATAGGTGGAAAGGTGAGAGGGGTACAAACAGTTTACAGAGAGACTTTTTTTAGGTTAAGTCAGACAAATGGAGTGTGATGTGGGAAAATGCAAAGTTGTTCGTTTTGTAAGGGAGAACAAAAGGACAGTATTGTTTAAATAGGGAAAATCTACAGGAAGCTGCAAAACAAAGGAACTTGGGGTACGTGTGCGTGAAACACAAAGCTAGCACAAGGGGACAGCAGGTAATCAGGAAGGATCGTGGAATGTTGGCCCTTATTTCATGGGGGTTGGAGTATAAGAGTAGGAAAGTCTGACTGCCACTCTACAAGGTGCGGGTGAGACCACATCTGGAGCACTGTGAGCAGTTTTGGTCCCTTTATTTAAGGAAAGATATCATTTCATGGGAGGCAGTTGAGAGAAGGTTCATTGGAATGATTCCTAGTATGGAGGGATTGTCTCTGGAGCAAAGGCCGAACAGGTTTTCTACACTGTCCCACATCAAACACTCCCAGGGCACACTCAGCACAGGGTTAGATACAGAGTAAAGCTCCCTCTACACTGTCCCACATCAAACACTCCCAGGGCACAGTCAGCACGGGGTTCGGTACAGAGTAAAGCTACTCTACACTGTCCCACATCAAACACTCCCAGGGCAGGGACAGCACGGGGTTAGATACAGAGTAAAGCTTTCTCTACACTGTCTGCTGTCAAGCACTACAGGGACCTGAGCCCATTAATTGCCTCAGACACCTGACCTGTGCCCTGTCGATGACGGACAGGTTTTGAGGAGACGTGAGGTGAGATCCTGACTCCAGAAATTGCAACCTGTCCCCTGGTGTTGCAGCGGCGATGTTTGTGACAGCAGTTACAAACCACAAAAGTTGCTTTGGAAGTCCCTGAGCAAACCCAGGAAGCAAGGGCGTGTGAAAGTGGTGCCTTGTCCCTTTGGAGTAACACTTGAGAGCAGGCAGCCAAAGATCACACAGAGGCTGTAAATATCTGAACAGATCATCGCCATCTCTGAGAAACCAAGCAGAACTAACGACTGTGTGCAGCACTTTTCAAAACATGCGTCTGGCAGTGCTCACTGTCTGCAGGAAGAAAACTCGGGCACCTGGTACATTTTTATAGCCGTCGATGTTTTATTTTTTGGAAAGTGTGGGAGCCAATATGCTCACCGACAAATGACGCTGTGATAAATATTTCTTCCTCGTTTGACGCCCCATTAAGAATGAGTGTTTATCCCCTGGACGACTCTTTATCCCCATCTGCACTCTTTCCAAGTGGTGGCCGCAGAGCCTTTAGCGTTCCCCGGCGCTGCTTGGTTTGGCGCCACCTTAGAAACGCGGTGCTTCCGACAGCGTGGCACTCCCTTACGTCCCCCACCAGACTGGTCAGCTTCTCGTTTTCTATTTCTTGCTCTGTGCCTGGAGTAGGACTTGACCATCTTTTTGAGAAGTTCAACGAGGCGTCGAGGTCAGGAGGAAAAGCTAAAACCCCACTACTGCTCTTTTGAAGTAGAGCAAACGGTTTTGGGAGGGGTGGGCGCATATTTGGGAGAGTTTATCCCAGAGTCCTGGGGCCAGTATTTATCTCCGATACCAACACAGCTGATCTGGGTCTTTGTTGTGGCTGCGTGCGAGCTTGCTGTGTACAAATTGGGCTTTTCTGCGCCAGAAACGTGAAAATGTCGTAAGTAGGAAGAGGCCATTCGGCCCTTTCAGGCCTGCCTCGCCATTCAGTAGGACCACGGCTGATCGTCCAACTCAGTCCCCCATTCCCGCTTTCTCCCCCCCCCACGGCCAGACCCTTCGATCCCTTTCGCCCTAAGAACAGTATCTTAACGCCTTCTTGAAAACATTGTGTGGCAGAGGATTTTGCAGACTCGCCACTCTCTAGTGAAGGCACCAGAATGGCCCACCCCATCTCATTAGACTGTCACCCCCCCAGTACATCGTGAATATCCTCCCTGTGTTTTCCTCCTGTCCAGAATTTTATGGGTTTCCATGAGATTCCTCCCCACCCCCAGCTCATTCTTCTAAACTCCAGCGACTATAATCCTAACAAAAGCACTGTCTCTTCATACCAGACGTCTCACCATTGCCAGGCATCAGTCTTTATCCTTCCACAGGGTGAGGCTAATTCTGCACTTGCTGCCCGTCCCTAGTTGCCCCTCGAGCGGAGTGGTTCACTCGGCCATTTGAGGGCTTTCAGAGTCGGGTGGAGGGCCAGATCAGGTGAGGACGGCAGATGTCCTTCCCGGAAGGATATTTGTGAACCAGACGGGAGCCAGTGACCGTTGTCGTGGCTAGTTTTCGATTCCAGCTTCTGTGAATTGAATCTAAATCCCACCGGGCCTCGGGATTTGAACTTGTGGCATTGGCTCGGGCCTAGGAATCGCGAGGCCGCTGATCCTGCCCCCACCACAATGTATCGCATCTTAGGAGGTTAGTTCATCAGCCTCACTGTTGCCCTGAAATAGGCTTCCCTTCCTCGTAGGGCCCTCCATTTCCAGGTATAATCTGCCTCCTCCCTTCAAAAATCAAACTACTTCATTGGCCGTGACATCTGCTGGCACTATATACATGTAGCTTGTTGTTTGCATCAAAGAACAGCGCGGGAGCATGCCCTTCAGCCCACTAGGTCTGTGCTGGCACCTGATGCCTTTCTAAACTAAAAAGCTTTTGTCTCAATGTGGTCTGTATCCCTCCATTCATTCCCAGCTTCCTCACTTGTCTGTCAAGTTGCCTCTTAAACATGACTGTTGTATAAGCCTCCTCTGGTAGCGTAGTCCAGCCACTAAACACCCTCTGTGTAAGACAAACCTTTCATCTCATATCCCCTTTAAACTCCCCCTCCCGTCAAATCCGTGTCCCCTAGTAATTGGCATTTCTACCCCGGGAGAGAAACTCCGACTGTCCTGTCCGTTCCGTTCCGTCCACGCCTCTCGTAATTTTGCAAACTTCGATCAGGTCGCCCCCACCACCCCCGCGCTGCCCCGTTCAAGTGGAAACAAAATGAGTTTGTCCAATCTCTGCTCAAGAGTTGGGGCGGCACGGTGGCTCAGTGGTTAGCACTGCTGCCTCATGGTGCCAGGGACCCAGGTTCGATTCCACCCTCGGGCGACTGTCTGTGTGGAGTTTGCACATTCTCCCCGTGTCTGGGTGGGTTTCCTCCCACAGTCCAAAGATGTGCAGGTTAAGGTGGATTGGCCATGCTAAATTGCCTGTAGTGTTCAGGATGTGCAGGCTAGGTGGGTTAGACATAGGAGATGCAGGGTTACAGGGATAGGAAAGGTCTGGGTAGGATGCTCCTTGGAGGGACGTTGTGGACCCGATGGGCTGAATGGCCTGATTTCACATTGTAAGGATTCTATGATTCTACAGCTCCTACCCTTCCAACCAGGCAACGTCCTCGTAAACTGTTCCTGTACCCTCCTCAAAGCCTTCAATCCTTTTCACTTTGAGACGTAGTCGTGACTATGCTGCCTTTCTGTCTTTTGGTTTTTGCTAACAGTGAGGTCTCTTTTCTTCTCGCACAGGGACTGGAGGGATATCTCTGTTCTCACTGCTTCCAGGTTACAAAGGTCACCCCAGCTTCCAGTCTCTGGTGGGCAAACTGCGGAGCCAGATCCTGTCCATGTCCCGGCCTCAGCTCTCGCACACCATCCTCACCGAGAAAAACTGGTAAGGATTCGGCCAGGCCATTCAGCCCTACTGCCGTGCTCGCCTTCCTATCTCAGTCTGTCAGCGCAACCCCTCCCTCCCTCCCTGAGAACGCGTAGGGAAGGGGGATTTTGCTCCAACAGGGTTGTGTCGATGGATTGAAAGGGGAAGCGTAGAAAATCGGAACAGGAGGAGGCCATTCAGCCCTTCAAGCCTCCATTCAATAGGACCATCCCATTTCAGGTTCTCACTTTCTCCCCCATACTTTTTGGTCCCTTTCGCCCCCTTTCTGAAGCCGTCTTGTAAACAAAGAAACGTTTTGGCCTCAACCTCTGGCTGTGGTAGAGAATTCCACAGGCTCCGCGCACACAGATAGTTCTTCTCCTTTACACCATGTCCCCTGGTTCTGGACTCACCAGTCTTTGGGAATATCCTTCCTGTTGGATAAATATGTGAGGCAGGAAGGATCTGGTGGTTTGTTTGGGAGGTGGTGTGTAAGTGCATGGAGATCCCTGATTTAGGCTTCGCTTCCTCCTAGGCTGCAATTTCCAGGGTGGTGGGGCGGGGGTGCACAGGTGTGAAGTGGCAATAAGTGGGCAAGTCCAATGGGACCTGGTGGAGCCTTCATCTTCCACTTTTAATGGATCCAGTGAGATTCCCAGCTGATTAAGAGGTTTCCAAACCACCAGAAATCAATGGGGAGCCCCCTGAAGTCTCATCGATGAGTGGATCGGGAATGCCCTACAGAAGTAAAACACACATCTCTGTTTATTACTCGCTGTGAAAGCCGAGTTAGTTCTTTAGTGGTAAAAGAGTTGGATAATGGTGGGGGAGGCTGGTTGACTGACAGCCAGGATGCATCCAATCGGATTGTTGGAGACCCTACTGTCTCTCCGATTGGCTGCAGCTCCTCCTGACTGGCATGCTGTTCGGCCAATGACTTGGGACTTGGTTGCTGATTTGGTGACGGGGCGTCATGTTATTGGCCAATTACCGCCCCATCAGTTGTCAGCAAAGTGATAGGAGGTGTCGCCGACAGCACCTGCTCGGCCCTAACCCGCTCAGTGGCGCCCAGTTTGGGTTCCGCTCAGCCCCTGACCTCATTCCGGCCTTGGTTCAAACGTGGACAAAAGAGCTGAATTGCAGAGGTGAGGTGAGAGTGACAGCCCTTGGCATCAAGGCCTCATTCGACAGAAATTCGCATCAAGGAGGCCAAGCAGGGTAACAGGGGGCAAACTCTCTCCTTGGATCATACCTAGCTCAGAGGAAGATGGCCGTGGTTGTTGGAGATCAATCACCTCAGCTCCAGGACATCTCTGCAGGAGTTCCTCAGGATAGTGTCCTAGGCCCAACCGTCTTCAGCTACTTCATCCCTCCACTGTAAGGTCAGACGTGGGGATGTTCACCAATGATTGCACCATTTGTAACCACTGAAGCAGTCCATGTTCAAACCCAACAAGATCAGGACAACAGCATCAGGGCTAACCACTGAGCCACCATGCTGCTCCTTGGCTGGGAATCCTGCAGGAAGTAACCCACCTCCTGACTCCACAAAGCCCTGTCCCACCATCGACAAGGCACAAGTCAGGAGTGGGATGGAATACTCCCCACTTGCCCTGGATGGGGGCAGCCCCAACAACACTCAAAAAGCTCGACACTATCCAGGACAAAGCAGCCCCTGCTCGATTGGCACCACATCCACAAACATCCCACTCCCTCCCCCACCGACGCTCAGTAGCAGCAGTGTGTACCATCTACAAGATGCTCTGCAGAGATTCACCAAAGATCCTCAGACAGCACCTTTCAAACCCACGACCACTTCCATTTAGAAGGACAAGGGGCAGCAGATACACCAGCCCCCTGCAAGTTCCCCTCTGAGCCACTCCCCATCCTGACTTGGAAATACATTGACATTCCTTCACTGTCACTGGGTCAAAATCCTGGAATTGCCTCCCTAAGGGCTTGGTGCATCAACCCACAGCACATGGACTGCAGCGGTTCAAGGAGGAAGCTCACCCCCACCTTCCCAAGGGGCAACTAGAGACCGGGCAAGAAATGCTGGTCCCCAGCCGGTGACCCCCACATCCCGTGCAAGCATGAGAATAAAATATCTAGGAACAATTGCAGTCAGCGTTGGCAAATGCTGGTGCTGATCTCAATTGCAAGGGTCACAGTGTTGAGTTTGATGGATTATCAACATTGGTGATCAGCCCAGTCCCATGCTCCAGGGTGTTCACAGCAGGGGCTTGTATCTCCCAGCTGTTTGTTATTACGGACTCACATCAGGGATTCATCAGGCAAAAGTGATTGCCATGGCAACCAGCAAACAGAGGACAACAATCAACAGTTTACTTTTGTGCAACTAAATGAGTGAGCTGGGACCCTCTCCCTCCGCATCCCACTGGAGGCAGTGCTGAGGGAGCGCCGCACTGTCGGAGGGTCAGTGCTGAGGGAGCGCCGCTCTGTCGGAGGGTCAGTGCTGAGGGAGCGCCGCACTGTCGGAGGGTCAGCGCTGAGGGAGCGCCGCTCTGTCGGAGGTCTCTTTAGGCTGAGACAGTAGTGGAAGACTGTTTCAGCTTCCCAGCGCAATAATACAGATTGTCGAGTTTGAAGAAGAGTGGATGGAAAATTGTGCTCAGTGACCTGAGCTCTGTTTTCATTCCTAAACCTGGATCACTTGTAAAAAGTCATGACTTGATTGGTTTTCTTCTGGATTGGTTTTCAGCTTGGGTGGGATCTTGCTGTGCAGGGCATCTCTCCCACTGTGCATCCATTGATGAAGTGCGGTAAGGTGCTGTGTCCAGTGTGTGTGTGGTGGGGGTGGTGTGACTGGAGGATGGGGATGTTGCTTTTTAATTGCAAGCTCTTCCTTGTGTTCCTTCCGGAAGGTTCCATTATGCCGCTCGGATCTGGGACGGAGTGAAGAAATCTTCGGCGCTCTCGGAGTACAGTCGCTTGTTGTCCTGAGGGGGGGGCGGGGTGGGCACACCCTGGTGAAGTCCCATGTTGAAGACTCCCAAGTGAGAATCCCCTCCCGGCCGTTGGTGGAGGGGTGGGGGTGTGCAGCGTGCGCGGAGTGATCGGACTCTCTCTGTGCTGCCAATTCTGAGCTTAGCGTTCCCAGCTTTGAACCTCCTCCGGAGCGTGTTCCCATCGGCTCCTGGAACCTCCCCACTCTCCCCCCCACCCCCCCCCCCCCCCCAACCCTGGAGTTGTGACTACAGTTTTGTTGGAACTGAGCATCACAGAGTGGTGGGATCCCACAGCCTTTGGACGGGATCCCTCCACTTTCGGCCACGTTCCCAATCCCAGGATGTGGAGGTGCTCCCGAGGGAGGGAGGGAGGGAATGGCGTTGGGGGTTGGCGGGGTTGAGGGGTTCGGGGGCTGTTACTGACTTCTCGGGGAACTGTATGCTGATGCCAGTGGGTAGTGGGGACCTTAAGGAAGCTGCATCTCAATGCCAATTTGTGCTGTTCGACCAGGATCACTTCGTCCTTTGCAGCGAGGAGAGCATGTGGGAGGGGGTGCGAAATGAAACTGTTCTCCATTTACCCCCCCCACCCACCCACTGGGGCAATGATAGCCTCGATCTCTGCTCTGACAGATGTGGCGTTCCTGAGATGGCTTGCAGACTGAGGGCTAGGAGGAGCGAGGAATCTATCGGGAAGGAACGGCCTCTGTGGGCCGGGCTGGAGGCCATTCGGCCCCCTCCTAGCCTGGTTCATCGACCATTCCTTCGCTCCACAACTCTTAGCCCGTGCCCCATTGATCAGTCTCCCTTTCTTTTTCCAATTTTCCTGAAACTCCCCCCCACTTTTCTCTCCTGGGGGCGGTGGCACGGAGACAGTTTGAGATCCCACCCCTCCCTCACACCCACTTTCCTGATGTTAGCCTCACCTCCCCACCCCCCCACCCCCAAATCCCAAAATGAGCAGCACAGCTGGGAATTTGAAGGGTCTGGCCCTTGGTGTGGACTCTCCTTGCTCAACAGCGGAGACAGAGTCACCAGGGGCAAACGAAAGAACGAACCTCTTGTTGGTTTTAGACCAGGGAGAAAGGGGATACGGGGGAACAGGAGCTCCGAGACGGAGCGAAGACCCCCAAACACTTTGCCCACCCCGTGCCAGTCAGAGCCAGCACCCTATCAGAGAGCAGTGTGTTAGCGGAGCTCCCTGCGCTGTGCTATCACTGTTAACCCTGTGGGTCATACTGAAGCCGTTGATGTGGTTAGTTTCGGTGTGGGGTGAAGGTACATGTGTTCTCCCAGTTTCTGCCTGTTCGAGCAGCGCGATCTATTAAAGTCATCATTTCAGTTTGTGGCACCAAAACTGTCTCACTGACTGTGGGGGTGTGGGAGAGAGGGTGGGGGGAGAGGGTGTGTGTGTGTGTGTGTGAGGGGTACGGGGGGTGTGCAGCGGAGATGTGGGTGTGAGTTGGCAGTAAGGGGTGTGGAAGTGTGCATGTGTGTGTGAGTGCACGCGTGTGAGACAAGGTGTGCATATGCGCTGAGTAGAACATAGGTACAGGAATAGGCCATTCAGCCCCTCAGGCCTGCTCCAGCATATAATGCGGTCATGGCTGATCTCACCTCAGCCACTTTCCTGCCCGCTCCTCTCATTCCTTCTACCCATTCCGAACTTAAAAACTCATCTCCCTCCTCGGGTGATAAGTAGAGTGGATGTTTGGCAGCGCGGGGTTTGTGTGTGTGTCTGTGTGTGAATGAGGGGTTCAGGAGTGTGTCACTGCGCGAGCATGTATATCGGAGCATGAGGGAGTGACTGAGAGAAGGTGAGGATTTCTCATCCTCTGGCTGTACTCTCTGTGCTGTACCTGCTGCAGATTTGAACCTCCCTGGTTAACCTCCTGATTTCCATCGCTCCACCTTCAGCCACCCAGGGCCCTGAGCTGTGGAATTCTCTCCCTAAACCTTTTCCCGCTCACCCCCCCCCCCCCCCCCCCCCACCCCCCCACCCCAGCCCAAGACACTCATGAGATGCTGACATTTAGTCTCTTATCCCTGATGTCCTCATGTAGCTCAGAGTGAGACTCTCTCTGATGGCTGTTCATCTGAAACACCCTGGGAGCATTTCACAAATCGCAAAGGACTAAAGGAAAATTCTGCGGATAGTGGAAATCTGAGATCAAACAGAAAATTGCGGGGATTCTCAGAGGATCTCTCTCTGCGGCGACAAACAGAGTTTAATCTTCTAGGCTCAGCGACTCTTTGTCAGAACGAGCTAGAATTCATGAGGGAGGACTCCGGATTTTTTTTTAAAATTCATTCACTTTGTACACTGGGGAGTGTTGCTGAATAAAGAGACTTTGGAGACCAGGTTCATAGTTCCTTGAAAGTGGAGTCGCAGGTAGACAGAGCGGTGAGGAAGGTGTTTGGTACACTTGCCTTTATTGGTCAGTGCGTTGAGTATAGGAGTTGGGAGGGTCATGTTGCAGCTGTACAGGACATTGGTTAGGGCCACTTTTGGAATACTGCGTTCAATTCTGGTCTCCCGGCTCTAGGAAAGATGGATTGATTTGACACCGTGTAGCCCCAGTTTGACACCAAGCTCCTGGGGACAGATTTTCTGCGATTATTTCTGCATTCACCCTAACATTCCTCTCTGAGGAATTTTCCCCCCAGTTCCTGTTTCCCAGGGCAAGGTGCCACTTTAACAGGCAATTAGATCTGTCTTAGCTGAAGCCACTTCTGTGGAAAAACTTTTTCCCCTCATATTCTCCATGTGGGCCACTTTCACTTTGAAGCTGTCCCGAGAGTATTTGATGGGGACACTGTAGAGAAAAGCTTTCCGTTCACTTTAAAAGAGTAGAGGAGGCCTTACTTTTTATCTAACCCCGTGCTGTCCCTGTCCTGGGAGTGTTTGATAAGAACAGTGTAGAGCGAGCTTTACCCTGTATCTGACCC
>NC_063378.1:7035036-7041364 GCF_021869965.1 Rhincodon typus | reverse complement strand
CCCCGTGCTGTCCCTGTCCTGGGACTGTTTGATAAGAACAGTGTAGACCGAGCTTTACCCTGTATCTAACCCTGTGCTGTCCCTGTCCTGGGTGTGTTTGATGGGATCCCCACTTTAGGGTAAGCTGAGCTACTGGAACATTTATCAATCCTGAGCAAACAGTGTCAGGCGTTAGTTAAACAAGTGTGTGGTGACCCTGGGTGACCTGCTGGTTCCGCTCTCTGCCATCACATCATTGTTCTCGCTGTCTCTGAGTCAGGAGTTTGACAGGGCGAGTTCCCTTCGCAACGGCTTTGTATTTGACAGCGTGGTGCGGTGTGTCCTTCCCCAGCCCCCCCACAATCCATGTTCGTGCCCTCCCTGGTTGTGCCGATAGGGCCTGCTGTCTTCCGAGGCGAGGTCTTCCTCATCACCTCCGTCTTAGCATTGAGAAACACCTCCCCAACCCCCCCACTCCCCCTTCCCAGGCACTAAGCTGGATTTGAAAACCCAGAACTCGGTGTTTCAAACCCAAGGCGTTGGTGGACTGGTTGCCAGGATGGCTGAGTGGGCACTAAAACTGGTGCTGAGTGAATAGCTCTCGCTGCGGGTGAGAGCGAGGGGACAGCAGGGAGTTGAAGGAGCCCCGAGGCAGATGGAGGGGTTAAGACGGGAAAGCGGCCCAGAGGGAATGGGAGCTCCTGAGCCTGAAAGCAACAAAGGGCACGGATAAAACCAGGATGACGACGCACTGTGGGAATCTCCAAATATCTCCACGGGTCTGAACTGGAGGAAGGCAAACTCGATTGTGCTTCATACTCCAGGCTATTTTTACCGTTCATTGTGATGGATAAAGGCACTCAGCAGCTTGTTCAATTTATTAAAAAGTAAGGTGAAGAAATTCCCCTCTTTGATAGGCTAGAATTAAACTATGGGCAGGCAATTCATAGAATCCCTACAGTGTGGAAACAGGCCCTGAGCATCCCACCCATTAAACCCCTACATCCCACCTAATCTACAGATCTGTGAATGCTATGGGGTAATTTAGCATGGCCAATCCACTTTAACCTGCATATCTTTGGACTGTGGGAGGAAACCCACGCAGACACGGGGAGAATGTGCAAACTTCACACAGACAGTTGCCCAAGGGTGGAATCGAACCTGGGTCCCCAGTGCTGTGAGGCAGCAGTGCTAACCCCTGAGCCACCATGCCACCCATAAATGGCCAAGCGGTGCTATTACTGGGCTATCAATCGAGCGAGCTGGGGAATGGCCCTGGGGACCGGCGTTCGAATCCCGCCACGGCAGATGGTGGAATTTGAATTCAGTAAAAATCTGGAATTAAGAGTCTAATGACGGCCATGAATCCAGTGTCGATTGTTGGGAAAAACCCATTTGGTTCACTTAATGTCCTTTAGGGAAAGAAAGTAATGTGGTCCACACTTAAACTGCTCTCTGGGCAAGAAATGTTGGCCATGAATCTATTGTTTAAAAAAAATACCAGTTAACCAAGAGGAGTGGCTCAGTGGTTAGCACTGCTGCCTCACGGCGCCAGGGAACCAGGTTCGATCCCACCCTCGGGCGACTGTCTGTGTGGAGTTTGCACACTCTCCCCGTGTCTGCGTGGGTTTCCTCCGGGTGCTCCGGTTTCCTCCCACTGTCCAAAGATGTGCAGATTATGTGAATTGGCCCATAGTGTTCGGGGACATGCAGGCCAGGTGAGTTAGTCATGGGAAATGCAGGGTTACAGGGATAGGTGGGATGCTGTTTGGAAGTGTGGGTGCTCACTTGATGGGCTGAATGGTCTCTCCCTGCACTGCAGGGATTCGATGGTTCTTGGGTCAGTGAGAACCTTCCGAAGAGTGTTCATGAAACCACCAACATTTTGAGATTGTTCAAGAGGGAGCTAGTGGTAACGTGACTGGGTGAGCAACCCTTAGCCCCAAGTTAATGTTTAGGGGGCCGTAGGTTCAAATCCTTGCCACGGTGAAATTTGAGTTCAATAAAACAAAATTAAATTAGAAATAAAGCTAGCCTCCTGGTGATAATATCATCTGGTTCACAAACATCTCTTAGGGAAGGAAATCTGCCACCATTACCTGGTCTGGCTTAAACATGACTCCAGACCCACAGCAATGTGGCTCATTCTTATCTCTGGGCAGTTAGGAATGGGCAGTAAATGCTGGACTAGCAAGTGATGTCCATGTGCCAGAGAATGAATGAAAAAAATTATCCTGCTGTTGTACTGTGACTTGGCTCAAAGGTCATTGGTTCTGAAACCACAGACCACACAGCCAACAAAAACGGAACTCCAGTCAGACACTCCGTCTCGGTGTAAATGCTGAGGGAGCGCCGCACTGCCGGACGGTCAGTGCTGAGGGAGCGCCGCACTGTCGGAGGGTCAGTGCTGAGGGAGCGCCGCACTGTCGGAGGTTCAGCACTCAGGGAGCGGGCACTGTCGGAGGGTCAGCGCTGAGGGAGCGCCGCACTGTCGGAGGGTCAGCGCTGAGGGAGCGCCGCACTGTCGGAGGGTCAGCGCTGAGGGAGCGCCGCACTGTCGGAGGGTCAGTGCTGAGGGCCACCATTTTGCTGGTTGTGTGGTTTGGAGGGTGTGCATGTTTGGGACATTTTACTTGTCCTCAAGCTGATTGTGGTCCCTCAACCTACATCCGTGAACAAAAGGATGTGCATTCTGCTGGCCAGAGTGGAAACATTATAGCAGGTAACCCCTACACAGCCAATCGATCAATTGGAATGACCTTTGATGGTGAAAGGTTCTGGATAAATGAAACTTTTTCTTATTGTGTGGCATTTACAGTCGCTGACATGGAATGTGAGCAAAGCTAAAACTTGGCTCCTTGGCATTTCAACAGTGTTTATGAGATCTGGTTGTGTGATAACTGAGCACAGGAAACAGAGTGTGTTTGCTCAGAACTGATCTCACTGTTTCTCTGAGGAGCTCAGCTCAAAACATCCCAATATTCGGTGATCAGTGAGCACTTCGATAGACACTTCTGCACACGCACATCCCTCTCTGTCATCCTACAGCCTCCTTATCTCTGTAACCTGCTCCAGTCCTTACACCCCTCCCTATCTCTGTAACCTCCTCCAGCCCCTACACCCCCTCCCTATCTCTGTAATCTCCTCCAGCCCCTACACCCCTCTCTGCCTCTGTTACCTCCCTCAATCCCAGTCTCTCGAGCGTTCCCCAATTCCCATTGTTCTGTCACTGGGGGCCATACCTTCAGCTGCCCAGGGCCCTGTGCTCAGGACCTCCCTCCCTAAACCTCCCCACCTCTCAGTGAGCAGAAACATCCATTAATATAGCACCTTGAATCTTCCAAAGATGTCTCAAGTCTTTTAACCCTGCGGTAATCAGACAGAAATCTGACCCTGAGGCACATGACGAGAACCTGGTCAAACATGAACAAAGAGACCTTGGGGAGCAGGTTCGTAGTTATTTGAAAGTGGAGTCACAGGTAGACAGGGCGGTGAAGAAGGTGTTTGGTACGCTTGCCTTTATTGGTCAGCACGTTGAGTATAGGAGTTGGGAAGGTCATGTTGCGGCTGTACAGGACATTGGTTAGGCCGCTTTTGGAATACTGCGGTCAATTCTGGTCTCCCTGCTATAGGAAGGATATTGCAAAACTTGAAAAGATTTATGAGGATGTTGCTAGGGTTGCAGGGTTTGAGCTACAGGGAGAGGCTGAAAAGGCTGGGGCTATTTCCCACGGAGCATCGGAGGCTGAGGGGTGACCTGAGAGAGGTTTATAAAATCATGAGGGGCATGGAGAGGATGAATAGACAAGATCTTTTTCCCAGGGTGAGCGAGTCCAAAACTAGAGGGGCATAGGTTTAAGGTGAGAGGGCAGAGATTTAAAAGGGGCCTGAGGGGCAACTGTTTCACGCAGAGGGTGGTGCGTGTATGGAATGAGCTGCCAGAGGAAGTGGTGGAGGCTGGTACAATTACAACATCTAAAGGGATCTGGATGGGTGAATGAATAGGAAGGGTTTAGAGGGATATGGGCCAAATGCTGGCAAATGGGACTAGATTAATTTAGGATACCTGGTCGGCATGGACAATCTGGACCAAAGGATCTAATTCTGTGCTGTACATCTCTATGACTCTCTGACATGTTGAAAGCAAGCACAGAGATTGCTGGAGAAAGTCTTCAGGTCTGGCAGCATCTGTGGAGAGAAAAACAAACTAACGTACCAAGCCCAGTATGATACCTTGTCAGATGAAGAAGTTGGAGGGATGCGAGATCTTGCAGGAGTGCAGGCAATGTTTAAATTTGACACGTCTACTGAATGGTTCAATATTGTAGGTGCGTATTGAGAACATCAATTAATATTTCAGCAAATCCTCCCTCAATGCACAAGTCACAATATGTAGATTCACAATTAACCTGATATGGTCAGGGTTCAATCTATTGAATGCCAGGATTTTGAGTAAACTTAAAAATGTGTCCCCTGGTCTTGTTCTTCCTTAAGGTGAGAGGAGAGAGATTTAAAAAAGACATGAGGGGCAAATTTTTTACAACGAGGGTGGTTCACATGCGGAATGAGCTTCCAGAGAAAGTGGTGGATGTGGGCACAGTACAACGTTTAAAGGACACTTGGATAAGTACATGAATAGGAGAGGTTTGGAGGGATATGGGCGGGGAGCAGGCAGGTGGGACTAGTTTAGTTTGGGATTATGGTCGGAGTGGATTGGTCAGACCAGAGGGTCTGTTTCTGTGCTGTATGATCCTATGACAGATTTTTCATTAACAACGGGTTGCAGGGTGTTGGAGAGTGGATGGATAAGTGGAATTGAGGCCGAGATGAAGTAGGGGGATCAATGGCCTTCTGCTATCCCCCATTCTTATGTACTGGTCCCAACTTTCTAATGGATTCCATTGAAGAAGGGCCTTCACCCCTGGAGCCATTCTCACGGAACCTATCCTTCAGCATCTTCTCAAGGTTGAAGGTGTCGCGGTGAGGCCTTTGGAAGGTACACGCCGCTGTGACTGTGCCTTGAAGAAGCTGTTTGGTACGCTTGCCTTTATTGGTCAGCGCATTGAGTATAGGAGTTGGGAGGGTCATGTTGCAGCTGTACAGGACATTGGTTAGGGTCACTTTTGAACTACTGTGTTCAGTTCTGGTCTCCCTGCTCTAGGAAGGATGTTGCAAAACTTGAAAGGGTTTTCAGAAAAGATTTATGAGGATGTTGCCAGGGTTGCAGGGTTTGAGCTACAGGGAGAGGCTGAAAAGGCTGGGGCTATTTTCCATGGAGCGTCGGAGGCTGAGGGGTGACCTGAGAGAGGTTTATAAAATCATGAGGGGCATGGAGAGGGTGAATAGACAAGATCTTTTTCCCAGGGTGAGGGAGTCCAAAAAGTGAATGATAAAGGTGCCGAGGGAGGTGAATCTGTGGAACTCATCGCCACGGAGGGCTGTCGAGGGTGAGGCATGAAGACAAGAGGCTCTCAATTAGGAAGGGGATCAAGGGTCAAGGGGATTGGGCTTGAGAAACATCTCATCCACTATTGGATGGCAGAGCAGACTCAACAGGATGAATGGCCTCATTCTGCTCCTCCATATGATGAAAAGGGGCTTGAGATCTTGAACAATCTCAAGGCTCACGGTTGAGTCCAGGAGGTGAAAAGGGCTGAGTTAAAATCTGCGAGTTCTACGTGAAGGATGGCGAGAGAGATCCCAGATAGAGGATTCAGTGGCAGCAAAGTGACAAGCCTCTGGTGGATTCCCATCATCGGAAATCCAAATTGTAAACTTGGAACCATAGTGACCAATTCTGACACTCGGCCATCATTTATCTAACAGTCAAGCTCAAAATGAGACGAGTGAAATATCTGGTTCTCACAGAAATTAATCTGTTTGTTCATTAGGACATATGTTTTTACTTTCAGACTATAAGCAACTGAAATGTCATTCACTGGCCCATGGAGATCAGCGATTGTGTTTCTTACTCATTTTCTCATTAAATGATCACTCATCGGGAAATCACTGGTTTCTTTGCCTTCAGCCAATGCTCACGACAGTAATAATTTTCGACTCCAATTCCCAAATCATCCCAGACTGATTTACTGCAGCAGAAAGCAGGAGACATTTCCACACTGAGACACAGCTCGAGATGTCAGGGACAGGGTAAACATTAGCTCGGTCACACAGCAATGCATTTAAGGAATGTCGAGAAGAGGAGGTGAGAGACGGAGAGGTGTAAAGAAGGAATTCGAGAGCTCAGGACCCCCCGGCATGTGAAGGCATGGCCCCCAATGATAGAACTGCTACCCCTTTGTCCCTATCAAACACTCCCAGGACAGGGACAGCACGGGGTTAGATACAG
>NC_063378.1:7033982-7034536 GCF_021869965.1 Rhincodon typus | reverse complement strand
CTCCCTATCTCTGGAACCTCCTCCAGCCCCTACACCTCCTCCCTATCACTGTAATTCCTCCCGCCCCTACACCACCTCCCTATCTCTGGAACCTCCTCCCGCCCCTACACCCCTCCCTATCTCTGTAATCCCTTCCAGACCCTACACCCCTCCCTATCTCTGTAACCTCCTCCCGCCCCTACACCCCTCCCTATCTCTGTAACCTCCTCCCGCCCCTACACTCCCTCCCTATCTCTGTAACCTCCTCCAGCCCCTCAGCCCCCTCCTTATCTCTATAACCTCCTCCAGCCCCTACACCACTCCCTATCTCTGTAACCTCCTACCGCCCCTACAACCCCTCCCTATCTCTGTAGCCCCCTCCACCCCTCCCTATCTCTGTAACACCCTCCACCCCTCGCTATCTCTGTAACCTCCTCCAGCCTCTGCACCCCTCCCTATCTCTGTAATCCCTCCAGCCGCTACACCCCTCCCTAACTCTGTAACCCCTCCACCCCCTCCCTATCTCTGTAATCCCCTCCACCCCCTCCCTATCTCTGTAATCCCCTCCACCCCCT
>NC_063378.1:7031897-7033882 GCF_021869965.1 Rhincodon typus | reverse complement strand
CCCCTCCCTATCTCTGTAATCCCTCCAGCCGTTACACCGCTCCCTATCTCTGTAAACCCCTCCACCCCCTACACCCCCTCCCTATCTCTGTAAACTCTTCCAGCCCTACACCCCCTCCCTATCTCTGTAACCTCCTCCAGCCCCTACACCCCCTCCCTATCTCTGTAACCCCCTCCATCCCCTGCACCCCCTCCCTATCGCTGTAACCCCCTCCAGCCACTATACCCCCCTCCCTATCTCTTTAACCTCCTCCCACCCCGACATCCCTGCCTATCTCTGTAACCCCCTTCACCTCCTCCCTATCTCTGTAATCCCTTCCAGCCCCTACACCCCCTCCCTATCTCTGTAACCTCCTCCTGCCCCTACACCCCTCTCTATCTCTGTAATCCCTTCCAGACCCTACACTCCCTCCCTATCTCTGTAACCTCCTCCAGCCCCTGCACCCCTCCCTATCTCTGTAGCCCCTTCCAGCCCCCACACCCCCTCTTTATCTCTGTAACCCCCTCCAGCCTCTACACCCCTCCCTATCTCTGTAATCCCTCCAGCCGTTACACCGCTCCCTATCTCTGTAAACCCCTCCACCCCCTACACCCCCTCCCTATCTCTGTAACCTCCTACCGCCGCTACACCCCCTCCCTATCTCTGGAACCTCCTCCCGCCCCTAACCCCCTCCCTATCTCTGTAACCTCCTCCAGCCCCTACACCCCTCCGTCTCTCTGTAACCCCTCCACCCCCTCCCTATCTCTGAACCTCCCCAAGCTCCCTCATCCCTCCGAGATGTCTGGATCCCTTCAGTCTCGGCCTCTCAGGCTTCCTGCAATTCCTGTCACTCCGTCACTGGTTGCCGGCCCTTTACCAGTCAGGTCCCTCTGCTCGAGAATTCCCTCCCTATACCTCTCCGCCTCTCTGTCTCTCTCTCTCCTCCATTAGGAAACACCTTAAAAATGAATCTGTTTGACCGAGCTTCTTTCACACCTCCGTATTACCCAGCTTTGACACTTGGTTTGATTTTCTCCGACACTCCCCTGTGAAGCTACTCGGAATGTTTTCCCACGTTGTCGGTGCCACGTCAATGCAGGTTGCTGTTGATCACCATTTTGTGGCGTGCATCAACACGAAGAGGTGTGTGGACCACAAGCCAGTGGACAGTGCTGCCTGAGGGCGAATGTTGGCTCCTGCAGCAGGTTCAGGCACTGTCCACAAAGAGGTCAGCGGCCACAAGGACTCAGCAGCAAGTCACCAGTGAGTTCGAATCTGTGTAGTCAATGAGGCTTACAGGTTACAGCTCAGGGCTGGGTCTTGCAAATGAAACGGTCCCGGTCTTGGAAAAGCATCTTCAAAAGCTTCACAGTCAGCACCACATCGGTCTCGGTTTTATTTCAGTTGTGGTCAGTGCACACGGTGATTGTACAGCAAGATCCAACCAGATAAAAGCAGTTAACTTTTCCCAGTTACCCCATCCCTCGTCAATCTGGTCTCCACGCACACTGATCTCCTGCATTTACTGAGCCAAACTCTAATGGATTATCTTCCAAATCAACCCATAATATTTGGTAACTGTAACCATTGAGAAGGTCAATGTAAAGGTCGGTGGATCCAAACCATTCTGATTGGACACAATCCCAATGGATCAAAATATTTTCCATTCACTCCAACTGGGCACAATCCCATTGGATCCAAATCCATTCCCATTCATTCCCAATCTACGCAATCCCATTGGACCCAAGCTCCTTCCCCATTCACACCCACTCTAGACAATCCCAATGGATCAAATTCCTTCCCATTCACTCCCATTGGACAGAGGCCCAGTGGACCTAAATTCCTTCCCCATTCACTCCCACACTACACAATCCCAATGGACTCAAACCCCTTCCCATTCTCTCCCACACTATACAATCCCAACAGATCAAACCCATTCCCATTCGCTCCCATTGGACACAATCCCAACCGATCAAACCCCTTCCCATTCTCTCCCACACTACACA
>NC_063378.1:7031562-7031797 GCF_021869965.1 Rhincodon typus | reverse complement strand
TTCCCATCAGAGAGAGTCCCAGTGGAAAAACCCCTTCCCATTCATTCCCATCAGAGAGAGTCCCAGTGGAAAAACCCCTTCCCATTCATTCCCATCAGAGAGAGTCCCAGTGGAAAAACCCCTTCCCATTCATTCCCATCGGACAGAGTCTCAGTGGAAAAACCCCGTCCCATTCACTCCCATTGGACAGAGTCCCAGTGGAAAAACCCCTTCCCATTCACTCCCATCGGAGAGA
>NC_063378.1:7026778-7031552 GCF_021869965.1 Rhincodon typus | reverse complement strand
AGAGTCCCAGTGGAAAAACCCCTTCCCATTCACTCCCATCGGAGAGAGTCCCAGTGGAAAAACCCCTTCCCCATTCAGCCCACATCTTGAGCAAAACCCAACTCCAAACAGAGCAGTTTCCTTGTAAGGCAAACCATGATCCTTCCCCTCTCCTCCTCATAGGATCTTCCAAACAAATCACAGGTGCCAGGGCCAAGCAAGAGCTTATATTTGGGAACAGACATGAAGAAGGGAGCTATCTCTACCATGGAATCCCATGCAATCCCACCAGAGGCAAGTAAGCATTCCAATGTGTAGGCTGCTGGAAATTTAACCACATTACTCATCTTGGTAACCTTCTTCAATGCTCTAGATGTCCTGCAGGACTGGGCTGTGAACTCTCCAGAAACAGTCCAAGGCCATCAACGACTAAATTTCCCACATCCTGAGCAACATTCTGCAGAGTGAGAGACGTGAAGGATCCTGGAAGGGTCTCAAAGGAAATTGGGCATTTTCGCATTTCCAAGGTGTGGGAGGTTGGACGGTGGAGATGGTGCGGGTTGGTTGAGGGTTGCTGGGGGTAAGCTGGGAGATACAGGCCCTTGGCAGCCAGGTCAATGACCCTCCAATCAGGTTCACCGAGAGTCTGCCGTGCCTCCCATTGGCTGTGAGGATGGTGGGCCCATCAGAGGCAAGTGCCCACCCAATATGGCGGCTTGGCTGGAAGTCCTTCAACCAATTGGAGGCCCTGGTGGGTATGAAGCTGTGCAGATGGCAATGCTGACAGGGCACTCGTGTGAAGGGGGGGGGTGAGTGGTAATGGGCGGCACTGGGCAGCGACCGTTACATTAGTAATCCACTGGATCGCTCACCCCGGAAAAGTGAAAGCTGCGTGCTCCTTCAGTTGGCCCTTCCACACCCACACACGACAATCGGCCTTTCACACAACGTTCGCCAGGCCCGAGGCCCAGTCCTCTGGAGCGCGAGGGCAGAGATGGGATTCAATTCCTGTACCGTTCAAAGCACCAACTCCAGTGCCAGGTTTTCACAAAGGCCACCAGGGAAGCTGGGTGAAGATTGGCCATTTGCAGTGTCCAATGGGAAGGCCTACTGGATCAGGATGTGGCTTGGGGCTGCTCGGAGCCCCTGTTGCAGCAAATGCAGTTATAGGTGTACAAGGAGATAGCGTCCACTCCCAGGACAGGGACAGCACAGGGTTAGATACAGAGTAAAGCTTCCTCTACACTGTCCCCCATCAAACACTCCCAGGACAGGGACAGCACAGGGTTAGATAGAGAGTAAAGCTTCCTCTACACTGTCGCCCATCAAACACTCCCAGGACAGGGACAGCATGGGGTTAGATACAGAGTAAAGCTCCCTCTACACTGTCCCCCATCAAACACTCCCAGGACAGGGACAGCATGGGGTTAGATACAGAGTAAAGCTTTCTCTACACTGTCATGGGACAGGCACAGTTCGTGGTAACTGTGAAACAGTTCCCAAGTGTCTGTTCCAAACACAAGAATCCTTTCGGTCAACTCAGCCAGAGACCACACACGGAAAACGGGAGGCCCGCCACCAGCCCAGTCTGCAACTCAATCCCACTCCCACTAAACTGGGACCTGTTCCTGTGCTCGGTTTCCCTGTTGAGCTGAACAGAAATGGAAGTCAGTAAAATCCTTCCTTAACAAAAAGAAATTCGCAGCCAAACTCAAAACAACTTTGCCCCATCAAATCTCAGAATTCCTTTCTTTGAAGGCTTGCTAAGTGCCCAGGAATGCACTGACAGCGGATTATTTTCCAACTGTGGGAACTTGTTGGAGCAATTCATGATGAAGCACACGAACAATCCTCCCTGCCACAAACAATCCTCCCACTCTCAGCTTGGGCTTTGTAGCCGCCATCTTGAGTGTACCGGCACTGATTGGACAACAGAAGCTGCCATCTTGAGTGTACCAACATTGATCGAACAGCAGCTGCCGCCATCTTGAGTGTACTGGCACTGACTGGACAACAGCATCCGCCATCTTGAGTGTACCAGCACTGACTGAACAACAGCAGCCACCATCTTGAGTGTACCAGCACTGACTGAACAACGGCAGCCGCCATCTTGAGTGTACCAGCACTGACCAAACAGCGGCACCTGCCATCTTGAGTGTACCAGTGCCAGATCCCCACCATCTTGAATGTACTAGTTCCAGACACCCGCCATCTTGAGTGTACCAGGGGCAAATGCCCACCATCTTGAGCATACCAACTTTAATAGTAGCACAGAAGCCGCTACCTTGAAAATATCAGCTTTAAATCTGTGTCGGTAACTCTCTGGCCACCACCTTGAGTATTCCAGTCCTAATTTCAGCACAAATGTTGCTGAAGCTACTATCTTGAGTGTACCAGCACCCAACTCCCATGGCTAACAGGGCCTGCTCTGAGAAGAACCCCTAAAAGCATCTAAACAGGTCCGGATTTGGATTTATAAGACATTCCCCCAATACCCCCCCACCAAACGCCAAGTCCAAATCAACGAATAATCATTTGAGCTTCAAAGGCACAAGTTGATTTCAGAAAGAAGAACAAAAAAACCAGAAATCGACTCCCTCCAGGCTGGGACCCGCTCGGAGGACGTTGCTGAGGAGTGTGCCGAGAGTGTACTGCCAGGGATGAGGTGGCTTTAGGCCCAAAGGTCAGTCTCTGGTCGTAGGCGCGTTCCTCAAAACCGAACATGGCCCTCTACAGCTGTGAGGATGACCTCCATCCAGATCCGGAGGGTGACGTCTGTCGGAGCGACCATGTAGAAGAGCCTGTCGTATGTTTTCAAGCAGAAGGTGAGGGGTGGGTTTGGACTCTGGGGCGAGGGGGGGTGATGGTGGAAGAGAGAGACAGAAGGAATAACAACATGGGATAAATGAGGCCTAATTGGCGTTTTCAAGCCTCGAAGTACGAAGCGAGAAGAGAGTGTGCGGAAAACAGATACGGAAATTATATTCCCCCACACCGCAACCCGTCCCCACAACTCTTCCTACAATCATAAAGGACATTTACACAGAGAGAGGCCATTTGGCCAGCAGGGTTGGTGCTGGCTCACTACGAATCCAACTCAGCTATGTCTGCATCACCCAGCTTTTCCCCTGTATCCCTGCACAGTCCAGATCTACAGGAAATCCATCTGATTTTGTCATTTATATAAATGATTTGGATGTGAATGTAGGAGGTTAATTTAAGTAAGTTTGCAGATGACACCAAAATTGGAGGCTGTATGGACAGCGAAGAAGGTTACCTCAGTACAATGGGATCTTGAACAGATGGGCCAATGGGCCGAGGAGTGGCAGATGGAGTTTAATTCAGATAAACGTGAGGTGCTGAGTTTTGGAAAGGCAAATCAGGGCAGGACTTATACACTTAATGGTAAGGTCCTGGGGAGTGTTGCTGAACAAAGAGACCTTGGGTTCATAGTTCCTTGAAAGTGGAGTCGCAGGTAGACAGGGCGGTGAAGAAGGTGTTTGGTACGCTCGCCTTTGTTGGTCAGTGCATTGAGAATAGGAGTTGGGAGGGTCATGTTGTGGCTGCACAGGACATTGGTTAGGTATTTTGGAATACTGCATTCAGTTCTTGTCTCCCTGCTGTAGGAAGGATGTTGTGAAACTTGAAAGGGTTCAGAAAAGATTTACAAGGATGTTGCCAGGGTTGGAGGGTTTGAGCTATAGGGGGAGGCTGAATAGCCTGGGACTATTTCCCCTGGAGTGTTGGAGGCTGAGGGGGTGACCTTATAGACGTTTATAAAATCATGAGGGGCATGGATAGGGTAAATAGCTAAGGTCTTTTCCCTGGGGTGGAGTCCAAAACTAGAGGGGCATAGGTTTAAGGTGAGAGGGAAAAGATTTAAAAGGGACCTAAGGGGCAACGTTTTCACACAGAGGGTGGTGTGTGTATGAAATGAGCTGCCAGAGGAAGTGGTGGGGGCTGGTACAATTACAACATTTAAAAGGCATCTGGATGGGCACATGGATAGGAAAGGTTTAGAGGGACATGGGCTGCATTTGGAATATTGTGTGCAGTTTTGGCCACCACACTACCAGAAAGATGTGGAAGGTTTGGAGAGAGTGCAGAAAAGGTTCACCATCATGTTGCCTGGTCTCAAGGGCATTGACTATGAGGAAAGGTTAAAAAGACTAGGATTGTTTTCACTGGAAAGACGGCGGCTGAGAGGAGACCTGATAGATGTCTACAAAATTATGAGAGGCATAGACAGGGTGGATAGTCAGAGGCTTTTTCCCAGGGTTGAAGTTTCAATTACAAGGAGAGGCACCAGTTCACGGTGAAAGTCGAAGGGATATGTGTGAGGGAAGTTTTTCACGCAGAGAGTGGTTCAGGCTGGAACGCACTGCCAGAAGAGGTGGTGGAAGTGGGCACATTGAAGACATTTAAGAGGCACCCAGATAGGTACATGAATAGGGAGGGAATAGAGCGATATAGATCAAAAAATGGCAGGTTTGTTTTTAGATTAATTAGGGCATGATGTCAACACAGGCTTGGAGGGCCGAAGGGCCTGTTCCTGTGCTGTACTTTTTCCATTTGCTCATTTGTTGGCAAATGGGACTAGATTAATTTAGGATGTTTATGTCTGCATGGACAAGTTGGACTGAAGGGTCTGTTTGTGTGCTGTACATCTCTATGACTGTATAACGAGTTGGCCATATATGATGAGGTGCGGGAGCAGTAAAAAAACCCACCTTGGGCGCTCTCCGTAAGTGGTCAAAATAAATCTCCTCGAGAGCCTGGAAGTAAATAACTCCTT
>NC_063378.1:7026007-7026629 GCF_021869965.1 Rhincodon typus | reverse complement strand
GGGCTGTCGGAGGGTCAGTGCTGAGGGAGTGGGCACTGTCGGAGGGTCAGTGCTGAGGGAGAGTGCCAAAGGAAGGTCAGTTACCTGTAAAATACTCCAGCCACTTCCTGTCAATGTCGAAAACAAACCACCTCTTCCTCCATGTTTTGATGCGGCCCCCCATCTTGGTCAGATATCCTCGGCAGCTCCTGCTCGTCAGCGTTAGGTGTTGGCATCCCTCTACCGCGTGACCCGAGGCTTCGACATGGGCGCGCAGGTCAAAGATCGGCTGTGCAGTCGATGCCTGGTGAACACACTGGGACTTCTGTTTCGGAGACACATGGTAAGGAAACAAGATGGCTGCCTTGCATTACTGAGGCAACACAACCCTCTTCGGGGAGGACATCCTACACACAGTTTTGCCCTTTTGTATCATCGTACCGGTCCTGACTGTCGCCTGAAACCCACCTCCCTGTCGCTTCCCCACCCCCACCCTCCAAACCCAACCTCGTATCCCCTCATCGATTAGAAATCCCGACTCTCCAACCCCCACTCCCCTGCCCCCCAACATCCCCCCACCCCCCACCTCAGGCTGGTGCCAGAGGAGGTTACAGAGATAGGGTGGGGGTGTAGGGGCTGGAGG
>NC_063378.1:7024371-7025741 GCF_021869965.1 Rhincodon typus | reverse complement strand
GGAGGAGGTTACAGAGATAGGGAGGGGTGTAGGGGCTGAAGGAGGTTGCAGAGATGGGGAGGGGTGTCGGGGCTGGAGGAGGTGACAGAGATAGGGAGGGGTGTAGGGGCTGGAGGGGGTTACAGAGATGGGGAGGGGTGTCGGGGCTGGAGGAGGTGACAGAGATAGGGAGGGGTGTAGGGGCTGGAGGGGGTTACAGAGATGGGGAGGGGTGTAGGGGCTGGAGAGGTTACAGAGATAGGGAGGGGTGTAGGGGCTGGAGGGGGTGAGAACGTGGGAGATGGACAGTGGAATGAGTGAGATTTGGAGGGTCAGCCCTGGGTGATGATTACCTCGGGATCACTTGGATGACAAACTCGGTCAGAAGGAGCTGAGCGCTCTGCCTGCTCACGGTCTCGATCTGCCTCGGTCTTTATCACCTGCTCCCTCCTGTGGGCCTCCTACAAGAGAACACCATCATCAAAACTCACTGCTCCCACCCTGAGGCAGCAAACAGCAAAGCTGCATTTAATTAGCACCGGTAATACTTATTAACCCATGGGAGGCGGGTGTCAGAAACTTGGAATTCATTTATTGCCCCATCCCTAGTTGCCCCCGTGAGAAGGTGGGGGTGAGCTGCCTAGTGCGTGTGCTTTGGGTAGACCCACAATGCTCTCAGGGAGGGCTGATGCACAGTGACTCTGAGGTTAAAGTCACTACTATCCCCCCGCTTCTCTCACACTCTAATGTCCAAAGGGATGCCACGTACAAAGCTGTAGATAACAGCAGCCTGTTGCGTTCTCGAGACCCTGAGGGAAAAGGAGAGGGTGGATCCTGTCGGATTGTTCCCTGAGCAGACTGTCAAAGATATTTGGCAGAACGTCTCATCACTGGAACTTTCCAACAAACAGCAGGTCATCACTTTGGCTGGTGGTGAGAAGGGCACTATCTTTGAGATCGTTCTTGTACACCTGGAATCTCTGCGCCACCGCACAGTGCCCTCGAAACAGCTGCGGGAGGGTGCAGACTATCACACATCTCCTTCTGGAATGTGCCTTTGCAAAGGAAGTCTGCATAAAGATGCAATGGTTTATGTTGAAGTTTGTTCTCTCGACACAGGACTCAGTGCTCTACGGTCTGTTCCCCAGGACGCACACTGAGACAAACATTGACTGCAAGTGGAGGACTATCAACTCGGTGAAAGATGCTCTTTGGTCTGTCTGAAACTTGTTGGTTTTCCTAGACAAGGAGCCGACCCTGACTGAGTGTTGCAGATTGGCACATTCCGAGGTCCACGGTTTACGTGCTGAGAGAGGCACTGAAGCTTGGGAAAGCTGCAGCCAACTCGGAAAAGGGAAAGACCACAGTCTGAGGTCTTTCTGACAAAGTAT
>NC_063378.1:7018913-7023871 GCF_021869965.1 Rhincodon typus | reverse complement strand
TCCCCTCCCTCTTTTCTGATGAAGGGTCTAGGCCCGAAACGTCAGCCTCTCTGCTCCCCTATGATGCTGCTTGGCCTGCTGTGTTCATCGAGCCCTGCACCTTGTTGTCTCGGATTCTCCAGCATCTGCAGTTCCTACTATCTCTTGTAGAGAATAGACAGGTTCAGTCAGATGTTTCTTCATGGAAGAGTTTGCACCCTCAAACATAAAAACAAAGGCATAAAGTAACAACGATTTTCCAGGACAGAAATAGGTCAGGCAGCCCACCTACTCTGCTGGGGTCAGCATCCACCCACAGCCACCTCCCCCCGCATCAACATCTCCAATTCCTCTCTTCCTTGTGGTGTTTATACAGCTTCTCTACCTTCAATGAAACGATTCACCTTGCCCAGTCCTTGTGGAAGTGAATCCCACATTCCCCCATTCCCCGTGAGAATAAGTCCTACATTCTCCCCCGTTCGCTGTGGGAATGAGTCCCACATTCCCAAACCCTACACTCTGTGGGAGTAAGTCCCACATTTTCCCCCCATTTCCCTGTGGGAGTGAGTCCCATGTTCTCCCCCCATTCCCTGCGGGAGTGAATCGGGAGCGAGTCCCATATCCATCCCCCACTCCCTGTGGGAATGAGGCCGACATTCAACCCCACCCCCCTCAACTCCCTGTGGGAGCGAGTATCACATTCCCCCTCACACTGGGAGTGAGTCCCACATCCACCCCCCACTCCCTGTGGGAATGAGGCCAACATTCAACCCCACACCCCTCAACTCCCTGTGGGAGCGAGTATCACGTTCCCTCTCACACCGGGAGTGAGTCCCACATCCACCCCCCACTCCCTGTGGGAGTGAGTCTTACATTCAACCCTCCTGCAACTCCCTGTGGGAACAAGTCCCACATTCCCCCATGTCACTCCTTGTGGGAGCTAGTCCCACATCTTTCCACTTTCTGGGGGAAAGGTGTTTCTTCCAAATTCCCCATTGGATTTATTAGGGACTGTCTTCTATCAATGGCCCCTTGTTCCAGTCTCCCATCACAAATGAAAGCATCTTCTTTACAGTGACCCCATTGATACCTTTCCTCATGTCAAAGACCTTTAAAGGTCACCTCTCAACCTTCTGCACCACATCCCTCATCTCAAATGGAATTATTTATTATCCATTGATGCTGGAAGATATTACTGATTAAACGTCAAAAGATATGCGCAACACCGTGTTCATTTTGATGTTCCATGTAGAATCATAAGTCACACCCCCACCACAAATATAGAGCTCTTGAGAGCAGATACATCACATTATGGGCCCTCTATCCTTGTGCAACAAATCATAACTATCCACATACCAGGTCAGTCAATGTTTTCATCCAATTGACATCCTGTCTCGACATTATAATTATTCAGACGATTTAATTCCTGGCCATCCTGAACCATTTCTTGAGCTCTGTGTCTGCAAGCCCAGCATTGGCAACTAGAAAAACAAATTTTCAATTTATACAACACGTTTAGCAAATTTAGGATGTCCCAAAGCACTTTGTGGTCATACAAGGAGGTATTTAGTCAACTGGGCCTGTATTCACTGGAGTTTAAGAGAATGAGAGGGGTTCTCATTGAAACATATAAAATTTTGTCATGGCTGGACATGGATGGAGAGATGATGTTCCTCTGGCTGGGGTCTGGAACATTGGGTCACAGGTTCAGCGTATACAGTCGACCATTTCTGACTGAGATGATGAGATTCCTTCACTTAGAGGGTGGAGAACTTGTGGAAAACCTTACCACAGAATGCTGTGGAGTCCAGGTCACTGAATATATTTAAGAAAGGAATACATAGGTAGCTATCTAGAGGCTAAAGGTTTCAAGGGGTATGGAGAAAAAGCGGGAGCATGGCATTGAGAGAGGATCAGACATGACCATAATGGCTTGGAGGGCCAATTGGTACTGTTCATATATTTCTAAATTTCCATGTTCTTCCCGTCTGCAAAGGTCATGGTCCTGCGTATTAATACAATAAATTCTCTGTATCCGCGAGATCATGACTTGCAAATTCACCTATCTATTCCGAAAACATTCGTGGGCAAAACTCAAGTATCTGCAATTTTCAAACCTATTTTTAACCTTTTTTAAAGAGCTGCACACTCGCAAATTTCAACGTTCATGGGGGTTCTCAGGAATGGAACCCTCACGCATACGGAGGGATGACTGCATGTAGCTCTCAGCATAATTCTTAGCACACTCAGGGTTGTTTAGCAAATGTTTTCCTGTCCTGGAATCACTTCTAATGTTAGACACTGTGCTGAGAGTTTTGTAAGCACAGGCTGGTTGGGTGCAGTAAGTACTTTTCTTGTTGTGAACAACCAAAGGAACATGTCTTTGTGGGTTTCCTCCGGGTGCTCCATTTTCCTTCCACAGTCCAAAGATGTGCAGGTTAGGGTGGATTGGCCATGCCAAATTGCCCATAGTGTCCAGGGATATGCAGGCTGAGTGGATTAGCCAGGGGAAGTGCAGGATTACAGGATTGGGTAGGGGGGGGTGTGTCGGGGTGGGGTGCACTTTGGAATTCATATACCTCATGATTGATTTGCTGAAGAGGCGGTATATCTTTATGGCTTGATGGCAGCATCCCATTTTTCGAACACTACTTGTGTTGCTGCTGCAGAGTAGCAGCCTAGAAGAGCTAGTCTCATCTGTCATCCAAGTGTTGAGATCCTTTCCAGGAAGCATATAGGAAGATTCCTGAATTCAGAAAGGATAGGAAGTACACTGGGCACATTGGAAGACCAAAGGTGACAGCTTTATGGCTGTTCATGAGTTTGAGCAATATGTGGCGAGAAATGATCTGATCAGAGGAGTTATTATTGCACAGCATAGCTTTGGCATGCCCTATTTCAGCTTCAGGTTTTAATGGTGAACAAATAGCTCAGGCCCTATTTATCAGTTTGCCAATAAAGCCAATCTTATCGCAAGTGGAGCTGTCGAAATTGAATGCATATGTGAAAGTAGGCTTATGGTAGACAATAGCAGAGAAGGCCCTGGTAGTATTCCCAATTAGCATGTCAATTTGATTTGATTCAGTTTATTATTGTCATATGAACCTAGGTACAATGAAAAGTTTTGTTTTGCATGCAGTACGGGCAGATCATAACATACAAAGATCATAGGATGATTGAACAGAGTGAGGAATACAAAGAAGGCGCACAAAAAGCAAGATCAACATTAAATTTGAAATTTGAGAGGTCTACTCAGAAGTCTAATAATGATGGGAAAGAAGCTGTTCTTGAACCTGTTGGTATATATATTAAAGCTTTTGTGCCTTCTGCCTGACGAAGAGGTTGGATGAGATTATAACTGTGGGGGTGGGAGGGGTCTTTGATGATGTTGATTGCCTTTCTGAGGCATTGAGAAGTGTAGATGGAATCAATGGATGTAAGGTTGGCTTGCATGTTGGTCTTTCCTCAGATACATGACAGTGTAAGTGGAGATTAGAGGGTTATCACCAAATAGAAGCATATCAGAGCATAAAGAACACGTTTCATTTACAGTCACTGTTAATCTGTCAGACAACAGAAAACATGCAGAGAGCTCATTCATTTCCCCATACTGCACCTCTTCACTACTGCCCCAAATCCAGGAGTGTATTTAAGGGTTGACTTACCAAATGTTGTTCCAGATCGTGGGGTATCTGAACTTCAGAACAATTCCAATCACGAAACATGCAAAAATTGCAAATACAGCCAGTACAACCAATACAACCAACCAGTGGGGCATTCCTGTTGAATGTTCACGATCTTCCATAATGGTTGTGTTATCTATTTTCCAGAAGATCAATTAAACATTATGTTACTGCCAGGAAATGAAACCCAAAAAATAAAGTGCAACAGCACCTGTTTCTTCAGGTCACCCAGGCTCCCAGTTAGCTAGGTATTCTTTTGTTCACAGGTTCCACACACCCCTTTGTGCAGCCATGCTCCCAACTTGCTCTGATGCAGAGTCATCTAGGCTCGAAACGTTAGCTTGCTCTCTCTCCATCGATGCTGCCTGACCTGCTGTGGTCTCCAGTGTTTGTTGTTTTCAGTCCCAAATTCCACCACTTCCTCAGGCCTTGTCCTGCAGACTGCCACCCTAGCCTGGAGTCTGCCCTACAGATTCCCTTGCCACCCCAGGCCTAGTCCTGCAGCCTCCCTCATCACCTACCATTTCCCACTGCCAAGCTTTGCCTTTCAGACTCCCTCTTCATCCTGCACTCCAGGCCTAGTCTGCAAACTTCAAAGAATGACAGAACTGTCATGGCGCATTCAGCCCAAAATGTCTGCATTCAGTGTCTGAGCATTTTGATTCAGTACCACTCTCCTGCCCTTTCCTCCAACTCTGGCCATCGTTTCTCTGTAAATAATCAAACAAGTCCCTCCAGAATGAAGATAAACCTAGGACCTTCTGACTGACAGGTTAGAACCACAGCTAACACATGATATGACATCATAAAGTTTCACTTTGTTTTACCTTGAGTTGTACTAAACTGTTTGTGAGGATCCAGTGCAGGATTATCTCTTGGGTCTGGAGTTGGGCAAACTGGAAAACAGAATAGTACAGTTGCAACATGAAATTAAGACACTATTTATCTTTCATATAATTCCAAACTAGGCTAATTTATTGCGTGAAATAACAATTGTGCCTTTCTTACCACCAGGCTCAACTATTCCACGCTTTTGTAGCCAATGCGTCAGATGGGACCCTGTCATCATACTTCTATCTACTATTCCCTGATCCCTAAATCACGCCAAGTTCATTCACCCATCATCATTACCCATCACTCACTGACCTATAATGGCTTCCAGTTTAGCATAGACTCCATTTGAAAATTCTCACCCTTGTTTTAAAATCCTTCCATGGCCTCACTACTGCTATTCACATCAGTCTAACCTCCTCCAGCCCCTACAGTCCCTCCCTATCTCTGTAACCCCCTCCAGCC
>NC_063378.1:7014785-7018903 GCF_021869965.1 Rhincodon typus | reverse complement strand
CCCTCCCTATCTCTGTAACCTCCTCCAGCCCCTACACCCCCTCCCTATCCCTGTAACCCCCTCCAGCCCCTACACCCTCTCCCTATCTCTGTAACCCCCTCCAGCCCCTACAGTCACTCCCTATCTCTGTAACCTACTCCAGCCCCTACAGTCCCTCCCTATCTCTGTAACCTCCTTCAGCTCCTATGTTCCTCTCTACCATTTACCTTCTGCAGCACTCCCACTGACTATCCAACAGTGCCCATTCCCTCAGCACTGACCCTCCGCCAGTGCGGCGCTCCCTCAGCGCAGACCCTCCGACAGTGCCCGCTCCCTCAGCACTGACCCTCCGACAGTGCGGCACTCCCTCAGCACTGACCCTCCGACAGTGCGGTGCTCCATCAGCCCTGACCCTCCGACAGTGCGGCGCTCCCTCAGCACTGACTCTTGACAGTGCAGCATGCCCTCAGTAATGACCCTATTATAGAGCGGCACTCCCTCAGTACTGACACCCTCCCGACAGTGCAGCACTCCATCAATGCTGAATCTATCACAGTGCAGCACTCCCTCAGTAAAACACTCCTGATGGTAAGTCCTGCCTCATTTCTGTTACCAATTGTATCAGCTTCGAATTTTATACTTATGGCCCATAGACATTGAACAATTTACTTTCTGATCAAAGGTGACATTGGTGAAGCTTCTGAAGCAAAAGTGAAATGTTATGTAAGATATAATTTCACATGACATTACCTCAGGATAATCTGGTTTGGTTGACTTGATTGACTTCAGAAGTTTCATTTGAGCAATAGATTGAATGTGGAAAATAAATTGAATTTGATGTCAATATTTGTCTCTTACATCTCTTCCACTGAAGCCATCTGCTGCTGAAACCCTCACCGTACTTTCTTTCTCTCAAACTCTACTTATCACGTTCAATCCTGGTCAGCCTACCATATTCAAACCTGTGTAACCTCCAAGTCATCAAAACACTGCTTGCCTGAATGCTAACTCACACCAAGTCTCATTCACACATCTGCTGTGCTTATTCAGACTGGCGTTTTGTTTGGCAATGATTCAGTTTTCAAATTCCTAGCCTGGCTTTCTAATCCTCCCAACTGTTTTCTGTGCCCTCCTCCAGACCATACAATCCTCCTTGTCTCTGTAACCACCTTCAGACTGTACAACTTTCTGTACTCTATGTGCTCCTTGGATCCATGATTCATAGAATCCCTACAGTGTGGAAGCAGGCTATTCGATCCATCAAGTCCACACCAACCCTCCAAAGAGTATCCCATCCAGACACACCACATCCCCATAACACTGCATTTCCCACCTAGCCTACACATTATGGGCAATTAAGCATGGCGAATCCACCTAACCTGCACATTTTTGGACTGTGCAAGGAAACTGGAGCACCTGGAGAAAACCCATGCAGACACAGGGAGAATGTGCAAATTCCACACAGACAGTCACCCGAGGGTAGTATTGAACCCAGGTCCCTGGTGTCTGAGCCAACGTGCTGCCCTAGCCATTGCAACCCTCCCTGGCTCTATAACCTCATTCAGCACCTATAATCCTCCCTTTAACCACACTCCTCCAATTCTGGCCTCTTTATCGTCCCCCAATTGCTATTCTTCCAACCTGGCACTATGCCTTCAGCTGTCTGAGGTTGGAGGCTTTGGAATTCAGTCCTCAAACGTCCACCCTTCTCTCTTCCTTCAAGATGTTCCTCGAAACCAATCTCTTTGGAAAAGTTTTTGGTCGCCTGTCCTAGCGTCGCTTGGGGAAAAAATTTGTTTTGTAAATTTTCATTTTGGGGTGTTGCAATTTACTAAAACTACTCTGTAAATGTAAGTTGTTGAAACTTGGACAAATTATTGAATGGGGAAAAAGTTGTTGAGCATTGTGGGCTGAACTTTACAGCTTTTTCTAAGAGGCAGCACCAATATACTTGACCAAATGTCCACTTGTTGTGCTGTCTTATTCTCAGTGCCAACCCACTGAGGTGTAAAGGCAGCTGTCCCAGCTATTAATGCAGTTAGCCCTAAGCAGTCAGTATGGGTAGCACCACACCAAGGCTCAGCTGACTTGAGCCATCAGCTCTGGTTGAATGTATCCTGAAGGTGTCATCAAAATCTCCTAGGACCCGTTCCTCAAACTCTGCCATGGGTTTCCTGAGGGTCTGCATTAACCTTCCACAGTGAGTTTAAGGAGCCACCAAAACCATAGACAGGGCTGAAGGGTAGAAGAAAACATTTGCAAGGCTATCAGTAAAGCCACAGGAGGAGTTGAAAATGAGAGCAAGAGTTCCAAAACTGGACACTGATTGTTATGTTAGGATCCTACACGTTATCTTTAATAGCTCTTAACATCTGATACCAAGCCAAAATGACTTTGCTAAGAGTCACTCATATTAACAATGTGAAGCCAGGAATTTCTTGATATATGAAGATTTTATTTCATATAGAATCCCCATGGTGTGGAAACAGGCCATTCAGCCCAACAAGACCACACCATCCCTCTGGGGAGCATCCCACCCAGACCCATCCCCATCCCCCTACCCTATCCCTGTAACCCTGCACTTCTGACGGCTAATGCACCTAACCTACACATTCCTGAATGCCTTGGGTAATTTGGCATGGTCAGTCCACCCAACTTGCACATCTTTGGACTGTGGGAGGAAACCAGAGCACCCAGCAAAAACCCACACAGACACAGAGAGAATGTGCAAACTCCACACAGACAGTCACCCGAGGGTGGAATTGAATCCAGGTCCCTGGCGCTGTGAGGCAGCAGTGCTAACCACTGAGCCACTGTGCTGCCCCTGGTCAAAAGACTCAGAGATAGTAGGAACTGCAGATGCTGGAGAATCCGAGACAACAAGGTGCAGAGCTGGATGAACACAGCAGGCCAAGCAGCATCATAGGAGCAGAAAGGCTGATGTTTCGGGCCTAGACCCTTCATCAGAAATGGGGGAGGGGAAGGGGGTTCGGAAATAAATAGGGAGAGAGGAGGAAGTGGATAGAAGATGGATAGAGGAGAGGATAGGTGGAGAGGAAACAGACAGGTCGAAGAGGCGGGGATGGAGCCAGTAAAGGTGAGTGTAGGTGGGGAGTTAGGGAGGGGATAGGTCAGTCCAGGGAGGACAGACAGGTTAAGGGGGCGGGATGAGGTTAGTAGGTAGGAGATAGGGTTGCGGCTTGAGGTGGGAGGAGGGGATAGGTGGGAGGAAGAACAGGTTAGGGAGGCGGGGACGAGCTGGACTGGTTTTTGGGATGCGGTAGGGGGAGGGGAGATTTTGAAGCTTGTGAAATCCACGTTGATACCATTGGGCTGCAGGGTTCCCAAGCGGAATATGAGTTGCTGTTCCTGCAACCTTCGGGTGGCATCGTTGTGGCACTGCAGGAGGCCCAGGATGGACATGTTGTCTGCGGAATGGGAGGGGGAGTTGAAATAGTTCGCGACTGAGAGGTGCAGTTGTTTATTGCGAACCGAGCGTAGGTGTTCTGCAAAGCGGTACCCAAGCGTCCACTTGGTTTCCCCGATGTAGGGGAGGCCACAACGGGTACAGCAGATGCAGTATACCACATTGGCAGATGTGCAGGTGAACATCTGCTTGATGTGGAAAGACTTCTTGGGGCCTGGGATGGACGTGAGGGAGGAGGTATGGGGGCACGTGCAGCACTTCCTGCGGTTGCAGGGAAAAGTGCCGGGTGTGGTGGGGCTGGAGGGGAGTGTGGAGCGGACAAGGGAGTCACGGAGAGAGTGGTCCGTCCGGAAAGCAGATAAGGGTGGGGAGGGAAAGATGTCTTTGGTGGTGGGGTCGGATTGCAGATGGCGGAAGTGTCGGAGGATGATGCGTTGGATCCGGAGGTTGGTGGGGTGGTACATGAGGAGGAGGGGGATTCTTTTTTGGTTCTTATTGCGGGGACGGAGTGTGAGGGATGAGATGCGGGAAATGTGGGAGACACGGTTGAGGGCGTTCTCGACCACTGAGGGGGGGAAGTTGCGGTCCTTGAAAAACGAGGACATCTGAGACGTACGGGAGTGGAATGCCTCATCCTGGGAGCAGATGCGGTGGAGGCGAAGGAATTGGGAATAGGGGATGGCATTTTTGCAGGAAGGTGGGTGGGAGGAGG
>NC_063378.1:7014432-7014685 GCF_021869965.1 Rhincodon typus | reverse complement strand
AGGGAATCCCTCCTGTAAATACTGACACACTCCCTGGGGATTCCCCCTGTAAATACTGACACACTCCCTGGGGATTCCCCCCTGTAAGTACTGACACACTCCCCAGGGATTCCCCCCTGTAAATACTGACACACTCCCCAGGGATTCCCCCCTGTAAATACTGACACACTCCCTGGGGACTCCCCCTGTAAACACTGACACACTCCCCGGGGATTCCCCCTGTAAATACTGACACACTCCCCTGGAATTCCCC
>NC_063378.1:6995960-7014422 GCF_021869965.1 Rhincodon typus | reverse complement strand
TAAATACTGACACGTTCCCCCCAGGGTGACCCCCGTTGAGTCTGACAACACTCCCTTCGTCCTCAGCTTCAGTTTGCCCTCCTGACCCTCAGTGACTGAAAATCGATCGATCTCAGCCTTGAATCTACTCAACAGTGGGGCATCCAAAGGTCTCTGGGGACAGAGATCTAAAGACTCACAATGAATGAAGATGTTTCTCCTCATCTCTGTCCAAAATGGCCAACCCCTCAATTGAGACCAAAATGGCTGAACCTATTGTGGTGCCTATCAAGTGGGGGCTGCTTTGTCCCTGGAGCTTCTTGAGTGTTGTTGGAGCTGCCCCCATCCTTGGGCAAGTGGGGAGTATTCCATCACACTCCTGACTTGTGCCTTGTAGATGGTGGGACAGGCTTTGGGGAGTCAGGGGGTGAGTGAAACAGAAAGGGAACTGTCAGAAAAGGACTGGTGCAATGAAAGCCACAAGACAATGAAATGTGCCTCAACATCTGTTTCCAGTATTTCTCCATAAAATGTCCCCGTCGTTTTGAAAGTTCCAGTCGAATCTGTTCCCTTCCAGGCAGTGCATCCCAGATACAACAACAACTCGCTGGGTCAAACGACAAGTTCTCCTCCTCTACCCATTCCCGCGCTCTCTTGTCCTTTTCCCAATTCTCTCCAATCCGTGACCCCCCTGGTGACTGGCCCTCCTGTCCCTGGAGACAGTGTCTCCCTCATCAATTCGATCAAAACTATCACCCCAACACCCCCCCAACCCCACCCAACACTGGGTGATTCTGAACATCCCCAAGCCTTCCCTGATCCCAGGTGGAAAGATCCCAGTCTCCCGGTCTTTCTCCACATGAAGTGATGTCCCTCAAACCCTGGCCTGAGACCATCCTGGGTAAATCTCCACCCCAAGCCTCTCTCTGTGGATTTGGTGTCCTTCTGAAAGTGTATTTCTTGGAATTTTGCGCAATACAGCAGTTGAAGGTGAGCCAGTTTTGTGTTTTCAATAGAGAGTTGCAATAACTTCCTCTCTATTGTCTTCTCTGCCACTATTTATAAAACTGAATACTCAATTAGTGACTTTGTTAACGCAAGCTGGCATCTCTAATGATTTGAGTACATTCATTTCTATATTCTCATCCAAATCGTTCATATAAATGACAAACAAAAGTGGACCCAGTACAGATCCCTGTGGAACACCTCTGGTCACAGGCCTCCAGTCTGAAAAACAACCCTCCACCACCACTCTCTGTCTCCTGCCGTTAAAACATTTTTGTATCCAATTGGCAAGCTCAACCTGAATTCTACATCATCTAACTTTACTGAATAGTCTACCATACAGAACCATGTCAAAGGCTTTACTAAGTTCATGTGAACAGAATTGCATTGTATTGTAACTATGTGTCCTTCTCACTGAAATGATTCACTCTGCACTTTGTTGTCAAGCATCCCTTTCCTTATTTTCCAAGGTGCTAAGTTTTGAACAGTTAGGACCCAAATTAAAACGCAGAACCTCCCAAGAGAATATCCACTCAGCGGCTCTCTGAGCCACAGCCAAATCAATTTAGGGTAAACCAGGAGATGGGGAGAGATATTAAAGGAACATTTCACGTCAGTTTTTACTGTGCAGAAAGAATGGAGGTCGAGAACTCGGGGAAATAAATATCGATGTTTTGAAAATGGAATTACAGAAGAGGAAGTGCTGGAGGCCTTAGAAGATATAAATCTCCAGGACCTGATCTAGTGTCTCCCAGGTTGTTGTAAGAGGTGAGGGAAGAAATTGCAAGGCCCCTTGCAGAAATATTTGTATCATCTATAACTAAGGGTGAGGGGCTGGATGACTGGAGAGTGGCTAACGTTGTGTCTTCGTTTAAGAAAGGATGTACAGAGAAATCTGGGAACTATAGACCTATGAGTCTGACATTGGTAGTGTTGGAGGTGATTCTGAAAGATAGGATTTATAAGATAGCATTTGGAGAGGCAGGGTATGTTTGAGGATAACCAGCGTGGTTTTGTGTGAGGGAATTCATGTTTCACAAATTTGACTGAGTTTTTTGAGGAAGAAATCAAAAAGATGGATCAGGCCAGAGCAGTAGACATTGTTCACATGGACTTAGTAAAGCCTTTGACATGGTTCTGTATGGTAGGCTAATCAGTAAAGTTAGATGATGTGGAATTCAGGTTGAGCTTGCCAATTGGATACAAAAATGTTTTAACGGCAGGAGACAGAGAGTGGTGGTGGAGGGTTGTTTTTCAGACTGGAGGCCTGTGACCAGAGGTGTTCCACAGGGATCTGTACTGGGTCCACTTTTGTTTGTCATTTATATGAACGATTTGGATGAGAATATAGAAAGCACAGTTAATGAGTTTGCGGATGACACCAAAATCGATGGCAAAGTGGACAGTGAAGAAGCTATCTAAGATTACAAAGAGATCTTGATCAATTGGGTCAATGGGGCTGAGGAATGGCAGATGGAGTTTAATTTGGACAAATGCAAGATATTGCATTTTGGTAAAACAAACAAGGGCAGGACTTATACAGTTAAAAGTACTGGAGTAAGAGGGGAGCTGTTCCACTGGGACAGGCTTCACCTGACCTACACTGCGACCAATATCCTGATGAATTGAAAAGCTCGGGCTGTGGAGAGGGCTTTAATTTAATTGTGGGGAGGGAAGGGGTCAGCTGACAAAGCAAAAGGATATGACATTATTACAGTGCAGCTATTTGGATTAAGTGTGCGACAGAGGATACAAACATAGAAAAACAGCAGTGAATAGGATCAAAGGGGGAAAAGGGCAAAATTAAAGACCTTTAAATTAAAGGTGCATGGTATTCTGAAAAAGATAATGAGTTAACTGTCCGAATAGAGGTTAATAAATATGATTTTATAACCATTGCAGATTTAATTTGATTTATTATTGTGTCATGTACCTTGGTACAGTGAAAAATCTTGTTTTGCATGCAATATAGGCAGATCATACATTACAAAATGCATTAGGGTAATAGAACAGAGCAAGGAATACAATGTTACGGCTGCAGAGGAGGTTTACAGAGAGTGAGATCAACATCAAATTTGAAATTTGAGAGGGTCATTCAGAAGTCCAATAACAGCAGGGAAGAAGCTGTTCCTGAATCTGTTAGTACATGTGTTTAAGCTTTTGTATCTTTTGCCTGATAGAAAAGGTTAGAAGAGACTATAAGCAGGGTGGGAGGGGTCTTTAGTTATGTTGGCTCCTTTCCCGAGAAGTATAGATGGAGGCAATGGATGGAAGGGTTGGTTTGTGCGATGGACTGAGCTGTGTTCGTGGTTACATAGTTACAAAGTGATCAAAGCTGGGAACTTCGTAAATAAGGGTACATGACTTTTCAGATGGTTAGGCAGCAAGAAAGGGTGGTGGGTTATTGTTATTAGAACAGGATGGAATCAGTACAGCAGCAAAAAATGGTCTTGAATCAGACGATGTAGGATCCACGTGGATGGAGGTAAGGAACAAAAAAAGGATAAAAGACATTGGAGGGAATAGTCTAAAGGTCTCCCCAAAGTAGCTATGTGGTGGGACAGAGAATAAATCAGGAGATAATGAAGGCATATAACAAATGAAGTGCAGGTGGCTTTAATGTAGATTGGGGCAGTCAGATTGGAAGAGATAGCCATGAGGAAGTATTCACAGTGTGTTTTCATGGGATTGTTTCTTAGAACAATATGTCATGGGTCCAATCAAGAATCAAACCTATTGGCTCTGACAATGTGCGTTGAGGCAGGTTTAATTAATGATCTCAGTGTAAAAGATTCCACAGGAAACACTGATCATAACAGAATACATTTTTTTAAAGCCTGTTTTTAGCCTGTGAAGTCATCTTTAAAGCATCTTTAAAATGCACAGAATTGAGTCAATGTTTTTGTCTTGATGATGGTGATTAAAATAGCTCAGGTAGCACATTCAAATAAGTTATTGTTTTAGCTTTAATTGTTTTAATTGTAGCAGAATCGAGTTTCCAGAAGAAACCAAACTCATTATCCCTGACTGGACTGTGGTGATAACAACTTTAATAGGTTTATTTAGGGCACCGTAATATTTTTTAAATTAAAATAATTACATGAAATGCTTTTGGCATATTTGCTTTCATGGCCGAGAGCATTGACTATAGGATCTGGGATGTCTCATTACGGCTGTACAACACATTGATGAGGCCACATTTGGAGTACTGCATGCAGTTCTGGTCGCCCTACTATAGAAAGGATATTAAACTGGAAAGAGTGCAGAGAAGATTTACTGGGATGCTGCCTGGACTGGAGGTTTGAGTTATAAGGAGAGGTTGGAAAGGCTGGGACATTTTTTCCTGGAGCGTAGGAGACTGAGGGATGACCTTAGAGAGGTTTACAAAAGCATGAGAGGCATAGATCAGGTAGATAGCGGATAGCTTTTCCCCATGGTAGGGGAGTCTTAAACCAGAGGGCACAGGTTTGAGATGAAAGGGGACTTACAAAAGGGTCCAGAGGGTTAGTTTGCTCTCACAGGGCGTGGTGAGTGTCTTGAAGAGCTGTCAGAGGTAGGGTGGGGGTCACTTAAGAAACATTTAGACAGGTACGTGGATGGGAAAGGTACGGAGGGATATGGACGAAACACAGGCAAATGGGACTGGTTTAGTTGTGAAAACTTGGCAGCATGGGCAGATTGGGCCGAAGGGCCTGTTTCCATGCCTCTATGACCTCTATGACTCTATGAAAGCTTAAAGTGAGGCACAGGGAGTAGCTTTTGCCTTCAGATCTCCCAGGAAATTGAGTCTCAAGTAAATGCTGCCCTCTTTGGAGCTCAAAGGCAGCTTCAACATGACAGAGATGCACAGAAAGGGACGGGGGAGTGGTGGCGGTGGAGCTGGATAGGGTCAGTGATGTCCCATGCAGTCAAATAGCCAGTTGTAAAGACGGCCTGGAGTGTAATGTTTTTTGGGGGTGGGGGGTGGAAGGCAATAATTGAATGTTTCTGCAGTGGATAATATTTAAGGTGATATTCCAGAAAGCGCAGAATGGATGTGTTTGAACAATTAAGAAGAACTCTAAGTGCTGGATCCACTATCTGTAATTGAAGTAAAAGAAGTCACAGAGAATATGAAACTCAGAGGAAAGATGTATCATTGTGCAAATCATGAAAAAAAAAGAACAAGAGAAAATTAGTCAAAAATATAAAAACAGATCCGAAATGTTTCTTCATTTATTTGAAAAAGTAGGGTTGTAACGATTAGTGCTGGGTCCACTGCTTTTCATCACTTATATAAATGGTTTGGATGTGAATGGAGGAGATATTGTTAGTAAGTTTGCAGACGACACCAAACTTGGAGGTGTAGTGAACAGCAAAGAAGGTTACCTCAGAGTGCAACGGGATCTTGATCAGATGGGCCAATGGGCCGAGGAGTGGCTGATGGAGTTTAATTTAAATAAAAGTGAGGTGCTGCGTTTTGGAAAGGCAAATCAGGGCAGGACTTATACACTTAGGGGTAAGGTCCTGGGGTGTGTTGCTGAACAAAGAGACCTTGGAGCACAGGTTCATAGTTCTTTGAAAGTGGAGTCGCAGGTAGATAGGATAGTGAAGGTGGTGTTTGGTACGCTTGCCTTTATTGGTCAGTGCATTGAGTAAAGGAGTTGGGAGGGTCATGTTGCAGCTGTACAGGACTTTGGTTAGGGCCACTCTTGAACTACTGCTGCAAATACCGTTGCAAACCTTCCAACCCTGACAACATCCTCGTTAATCTTTTCTTAAACCTTTCAAGTTTCACAACATCCTTCCTGTAGCAGGGAAAGCAGAATCGCAACAGTAGTCCAAAAGTGGCCTAACCAAAGTCCTGTACCAGTTTTCAGTTGAGAGGGTACAAGTCAGTTTATCCACTTCAGCAGAAAAAATAAAAAAATATTATGTAAATAACGAGAGGTTGCACAGCGATCTGGATGAGTTGGTGCATGAAACATGGAAGATTACGATACAGGGACAGCAAGTAGAATGTAATGTTTCATTTGCAAGAGTGGGAAAGGTAACTTCAATTCGTTGGTGAGACTGCATCTGTAGCACTGTGTACAGGACAGGTCACTGTGCTTATAAAGGAAGTTAATGCACTGGGAGCAGTTCAGATGAGCTTTGCTGGACTAGTACCTGGATTGATTAGAGGATTAGATAGGGTGGACAGTGGGAGCCTTTTTCCTCGGATGGTGATGGCTAGCACGAGGGGACATAGCTTTAAATTGAGGGGTGATAGATATAGGACAGATGTCAGAGGTAGGTTCTTTACTCGGAGAGTAGTGAGGGCGTGGAATGCCCTGCCTGCAAAAGTAGTAGACTCGCCAACTTTAAGGACATTTAAATGGTCATTGGATAAACATATGGATGATAATGGAATAGTTTAGGTTAGATGGGCTTCAGATTGGTTTCACAGGTCGGCGCAACATCGAGGGCTGAAGGGCCTGTACTGTGCTGTAATGTTCTATGTTCTATTGTTGTATAAGGAAAGGCTAAACAGGCCAGGTCCGTATCCTCTGGAGTTTAGAAGAGTCAGAGGTGACTAAATTCAGAATCTTTCCAGTGCTGAAGCAGGCCATTCAGCCCACACTGACCCTCCAAAGAGCATTCCCACCACCAGTAAATTTGCATTTAGCATGGCTAATCCATTTAACTTACACATCCCTGAACACTACAGGCAACTTAGCCAACCCACGCTAACCTCCACATCTTTGGACTGTGGGAGGAAACTGGAGCACCCGGAGGAAACCCATGTAGACACGGGGAGAACGTGCAAACTCCACACACACAGTCGCCCGAAGGTGGAATCAAACCCGGGTCCCTGGTGCTGTGAGGCAGCAATGCTAACCACTGTGCCACCATGCCACCTCATGTTGCAACTTATAAGGGGACTTGATCTGGTGCATGTGGAAAGGATGTTTCCTCTCGTGGGAGAATCTAGAACTAGGGGTCAGAATTTAAAAATAAGGGGGGCTCCCATTTGGAACAGAGATGAGGAAACTTTATTTTCCCTCTCAGAGGGTTGAGAGTCTTTGGAGTTCCTCAAAAGGCACAGGATGTAGAATCTATGGATATTTCGGTGGTAGAGTTTTCTGGATGACCGAGGGGAAGATCGGTCATATTGGATGGTGGAGCAAGCTCGAAGGTTAGAGTGGCCTCTTCTCGTTCCTTGTTTGAATGTGGGTGCCCTTATATTTCCTTCACTGTCAGTGGGTCAAAATCCTGGAATTCCCTCCCTAAGGGACATTGTGCGTCAATTTACAGCACATGGGGACGGCAGTGGTTCAAGAAGGCAGCTCACCCCCACCTTCTCAAGGGGGGGCAACTAGGGACGGGGCAATAAATGCTGGGCCCCAGCCAGCGACGCCCACATCCCACAAAATGCACAAACGGAAAAATAAATGGTGAGGAAGTAGTTACTGACCGGATCGGAACCGTACAGGCACAGCTCGGTGCTAGCGATCATTAACCCGATGCCCACAGCAGCGAGCAGCAGTGAGTAAGCACTCAGCCTCTGCTTGCTCTTCATGATGACCTTCCTCCGCTGGAGTACGGAGGCGATGTCCTCCTGAAGACCCACCGCCCTCTTCCTCCGAGGCTGCCCCTCTGCCCAGCCGCTGGTGCTGGGCACAGCCGGAGGCTGCCAGGGATGGGGGCAGAGCTGCATCTCGACAAGAGTCCCGTCAGAGCAGGACATGCTGAAGGAGATAGCAGGAAGTGCAGATGCTGGAGAGTCCGAGACAACAAGGTGCAGAGCTGGATGAACACAGCAGGCTAAAGGAGAGCCTTCATGCTGAAGGAGAGCCAGGCACTGAGCGAGGCGGACAGAGAGAGAACTCCCTGCAGTTCAGCAAAGTTTATCAACAGAGTAACTGCAACGAAAGGAAACAGCAGTTTCCTTTCGAGAGTTGAATATAGCTCAGTTTTGAGAATTGGGTTTTGCAATTCTAGGCTGGTTTTCTTTGAGATAGTACAGATCAGTGTGTGCTCTCTCTCTCTCTCTCTCTGTCCTCAGACTCAGGCTCCCGAGCTCCTTTCGAAGCTGGGGGTCCCCTACTCGGAATCCTCCTGCCTCCGACCCCTCTCCCCCTCAACACACACCATCGTGAGCTCCACAACCGCAGCATGCAACACCAAGACCCCGGTGTTTGGAATCACACAGTGCAGAGGGAGGGCATTCGGCCCCTTGTGTCTGTACTAGCCCTCGGGAAGAGCTATCCAAATTGCGATTTATACGTAAACGCAGGCATTTACTACCAATTACTAACTGCCCCCGGAGAATGTTTCAGATGCTTGTAGACAGACATGTGAACGGGTAGGGAATAGAGGGATACGGAGCATGTGCAGGCAGATGGGATTAGTTTAGAATGGCATCATGGTCGGCACAGACAGGACGGGCCGAAGGGCCTGTTTCTGTGCTGTACTGTTCCACTTTTAAGCTGGTGGAAATGGTAAAACAAATTAAAAACCTGGTCTGCCTCCTGGGGTAACTCCAGAGCTGGCTGCCCCCCCCCCCACCCCCATTAACAGCCCTCCTGTACATCCTATTAAACCCCACATCTCCCCTTCCTTCCAACCTAGTGACTACTTCCCTGGCCCCTTGCAATGGCCCCTAGAGTCAACTCAACCTGACTGCCCATTCCCCCAGGGATCCCCGAATTGACCCTACCCCTGACACTGTGCCACACACACACACACACCCCTCCACCCCAAACCCGCAGGCCCACAGAAATCAGTGACAATATTTTTCTGCTCTGTACTAAGATCCTGTGGCCAGGTACATTTGTACCTAAGATGGTGCAGTAAGTGGCAGCTTGTAAACTCATGCGAGTGAGTACACGTGATAATAAAAAGTTAATTCTGTTTCTAAAAGCTGAAACAAAGTGAAAGAACTCCATTAAACTGCTGTGGGGACCAATGTCCACAGGACGGCAGCAGTGAACGCGACCTACCCCAGGCGATGATCAATTGACTGCAATAGACCCGCATTTCTCTAGCGCCTTTCCCCACCTCAGGAAATCCCAAAAAAACTCTGCCACCGACGAAGTGTATTTGCTGAATGGTGGCCACCACCGCAATGTGGGAAAACACAGTGGGCAGCTTCTTTTTATTCACCCTGCATCTAACCCCGTGCTGTCCCTGACCTGGAAGTGTTGACTGGGGACAGCGTGGAGGTCGCTTCAGTTCCAGTTTAGAAGGTAAGGCAATGATCCTGTTGCTTGGGAGATTCAGCAGGGTAGAGATACTTCATAGCTGGATAGTGTTAAGCCAATGTCTTGTTTTAGTGTCAATACACAGATTCAAAAATCATAATGAGTACGTACCACCCCCAACCTGGGACTACATTGGCTGTTCTTTTACTATCGCCAGGTCAAAATCCTGGGATGGTGACTGTCCCCACAGAGGTTCAAGACTGGGGCTTGAATTAGGGATGGGCTATAAATCCAGCCAGCAACACCCAGCTCCCCCTTTTTCAATAGGACATGTAAGGGTTCCAGGATACAGGCAAGGTTACATATGAATTTTCTGTAATAATTCACCAGCCCAAGGAAAGACCTAAGCTCCAATATGGGCATGGGAGCTGGGGCACCTTTAATCACCCTCACTTTATCTCCCAATGGGTGTAACCCGGTCTTATCGACTCTGCAACCCAAGTAGGTTCACTTGGGGTGCCTGGAACACACATTTCTCCCTTCTAAAGGTGTATACCCACCTTGGAGAAATGTTTAAGCACTGTGTCCAAGTTCTCTAAATGCTCCTTATTAGTCTTCTCTCTCATTAGGACATTATCCAGATAAATGGTGATCCGGGGTAGACCTTGTGAAATCCCTTCAATCACAATTGCAGGTACACATGGCTCATGCCCAGCTTCATGAAGGACAGCTCCAACCACCCCCGCCCCCCCCAATTTTGTGTATAAGTCCTCTAGGTAAGGGATTGTGTATATGTCTAGCTGCAAAAAAGCAGTTTACCGTTTATCTAAATTCCCTAAAAACGCAACTGACCCATCAGGCTTCACAATCAGTACAACCAGTGCGCTGTGCATTCCACAAACTGTACTGGTTTGATGATTCCTTCGCTTTCCAGCCTCCTGATTTCTGCCTCTACTTTTGCCCATAAGGTAAATGGCACCGGATGGGCCTTGCAGAATCATGGAATCACTTCCTGGTCAACACGTAAGGTGGCCTTGGCTTCTTTGACAGTCCCTAGACATTCTTGAAAAACATCCAGCTATTTAATTAGGACTTCACTCAGCCAGCCATTTTCTAATCGAAAAACATTGAGCCAATCTAGGTAAATGTTTCTCAACTAATTTCGCCCCATTAAGCCTTTGCTACAATCAGTGGTAACTGAATCAGCTGCTTCTCATAAGAGACCAGAACTGAAGGTGTCCCCTTCGTCTGTAAAGGTTCCCCGATATAGATTCACAGCTTGACAGAGGTCTAACACAAACCTAAGGGTTGGAGCCCGGAGCGAATTTTGTTAAAGACTGCAATCACTGACACCGCCACGCTGGTATCGACCTCCATTAGAACTGGGTAACCAGACGTTTATTTTCATTAGTTCAGATTGGGATGTTGCTGAGCAATTTAACTGTTCCAAACCTGCTGGACTTTCCACGGTGTGCACTCTCCTAGATACCAGCATATGAGTTCTCTTACTCAATTCAGGCCAAGTTCTTGTCTCGAGTCTGCATATCGGCAGCAACTACAATGGCCTGCCGGCCCAGATCCTTGAAAAAATTTTAACCGTTTGGCTGAGGCTTTGTTTTGGGGCCACCTACAGTCTCTCTGTTCAAGATATGTCCTGATTGTGGCTATGCAACTGTCTTCACTCAAGTGGTGTTTCCCAAGCTTGCCTGGCGAGGGTCCATTTCCGTTGACATACCCTGTAATTCATAAGAATCACTTGCTGCATTTTCTAATGACAAAGCCAGTTGTAGTGCCTGTTTGAAGTCCAGTTGGGCTTCAGCTATTAGGCGTTTTTGCATGGTTACATCATTAATCCCACATACCAAATGGTCTCTCAGCATCTCACTTAGGGTTAAAGCAAAATCATATGCCTCTGCCAGTCATTTTAACCTCGCCTAAAATCCCGATACGGATTCCCCTGGTTCTCAAACTGCCGAGTTAAACCGATAGCGTCTCAGAATTAGAGGAGTCTTGGGGTCGTAATATTCCTTTAAGTAAATCTGTCAACTCTTGAAAGGTTTTAGTATCTCGAGCCTCAGAGAAAGTGAGGGTCCTAATAATTGAAAAAGGTGCGGGTCCACAAGCTGTCAGGAGAATTACTCGTTGCTTTTCATCATTTACCCAGAAAAAGTAATGCATTCTTTCCACATGCTGGGCCCAGTGTTTGATGGCAAAATCCAACAAATCGAGGTTCCCAAATAGAGGCATGATGCCAGAAATGCTTACTCCAACTCAAAGATGACTCTTGCTTGCGAGCATGATTTTCTCTCGTCACCAATGAAATAACTCCACAGAGACTGGTATCCCATCACCAAGAGACCCTTTATTTACACATGCCTGGTACATGAACACTGTCCAGCTAGCTCAGAAGCAGAACCCTCTCACACTCCTGTTTATTTCTGTCAGCCAGGGCTCCCTGATTGGACCAGGTTAACAGCTGAGGTCCACCTGACTGACCCCGTTCCAATCACTACACCCTCAACACTGCCCTCATGAAACACTCCCAGAACAGGTGCAGCACGGGTTTAAATACAGAGTAAAGTACCCTCCACTCTTTCAAGCAGAAAGTAAAGCTCTCTCTACCCTTTTTAAACTGAAAGTATAGCTACCCCTACACTGAGGACATTGACAGCACAGATTTGGACACAGGGTAACGCTTCCGCTACTCTTAATATAGAAGTAACCAGAAAGTAAAGTAGCCTCAACACCACGCCATCAAAACATCCTGGGAAAGGGGCAGCCAGGGGTTAGATACAGAGGAAAGCTCTCGCTACATGCTCGCCATCAAACACTTCCAGGACAGGGACTGCACAGGGTTAGATACAGAGTAAATTTTCCCTTACACTGTCCCCCATCAAACATTTTCAGGACACAGCCAGCACAAGGTTAGATAGAGAGTAAAGCTCTCTGTCACTTTCCCCAGTCCCAATAGTGACACTAGAACAAAGTGAAAATAAACTTGCTGTAGGACCAGTGTCCACAAGAGAGCTGCAGTGAACATATGCATATTCATGTTTGGTGGTGACATCCTGCTGGAGGTGGCAGAAATGGTGGTTATGTTGTTCAATAGAACCAAAGCAACTTGGAATTTAAAATTGAATTTGACATGCATACTACGTGTAAATATGTGCAGTAGTGTATACTATCTAAAAAATGTACTACAGCAATTCACCAAGGCTCCTTTGAAAGCATCTTCCAAATCCATGGCTACTTCCCATCTATAAGAATGAGGGCAGCAGATACATGGGAACACCACCCCAGTATATTTCCCCAAAGGCAGAATCAGCTTCCCACCCGACCATGTTCAATCGGCAGCAAAAGGTCTGCATTTCTCTAGCGCCTTTCCACACCCCGGGACAACCTGAAAGCACTCCATGGCCAATGATGTGGACACAATTCCTGGGTTTGAGGGGAAGTCCGGCGTGGTCTGGGTTGGAAGGATTGTTATTCTGAACTCTTAAGTCTCTATTTTTCTAATTTATTGCTAGATATGTTATTTCTTTCTTTTTATGTGTTTTTTCTCCCTAAGATTTTGTACTTATGAATATGTACCGAAGGTACCTTCATGCATGAAATGGCTCCGTAAGTGGTGACTTGTAATCTTTTCACTGTACTCATGTGAGTACATGTGACAATAAACCAAATTCTAATTTTCAATCTGATTTCCTGAAGTGTGGTCACGGCTGCAATGTAGCCAGTGTGCACAAAGCAAGATCTTTCAGCTAGATCCTATAGATATTGGTGTGTTCGCTGAGCTGGGAGGTTTGATAGCAGACGTTTCGTCCCTTTACTTGGTGGCATCCTCAGTGCTACGGAGCCTCCTGTGAAGCGCTGTTGTCTTGTGCAGGTTCTAATTTATATGGTCTGGTTTTTGCTCCTTCCGGTAGGTGCCTGTTCCAGCTGTGCGTTGTAATGGTTGGTATATTGGGTCTAATTCAATGTGTTTGTCGATGGAGTTTGCGGATGCATGCCAAGCCTCCAAGAATTCTCTGTTTGGCTTGTTCTATGATAGTAGCAAAAACAAAGTTGCTGTAAAATCTCAGCAGGTCTGGCAGCATCTGTGCAGGAGAAAACAGAGTTAATGTTTCGGGTCCGGTGACCCTTCCTCAGAACTGATGGTGGCTGGGAAAATGTCAGTTTATATGCAGAAAATGGGGAGGTGGGTGGGGTAGGGAGTAAACGATAGGATAGAGCCCAAAGAGAGAGAAAGACAGTTAGACAGACGAAGGAGTTGCTAACGAGCAGGCTGGGAGGGTGAATAGTTGTTAATGGGGACTGTTAGTGACTAACAACAGGGGGTGTGTAGTGGCAGGCTATGTGGTAACAAGGCCTGGTATGTGGGGTGGGGGGCTGGGACATTGGAGAGTTTAGGCCCTAAAATTATTGAACTCAATATTGAGTCCGGAGGGCTGTAGGGTCTCCAAGTGGAAAATGAGGTGTTGTTCCTCCAGCTTGCGTTGGGCTTCACTGGAACACTGTAGCAAGCCAGAGACAGAGATGTTGGCCAGAGAGCAGGGTGGTGCATTGAAATGGCAGGCAACAGGTAGTTCAGGGTCTTTTTTGCGAGTAGAACGTAGATGTTCTGCGAAGTGGTCGCCAAGTGTACGCTTCGTTTCCCCAATGTAGAGGAGACCACATTGTGAGCAGCGAATGCAGTAGACTAGATTCTTGGAAGTGCAGGTGAAGTGTTGCTTCACCTGGAAGGTATGTTTGGGCCCTTGGATAGTGGGGAGTGAGGAGGTAAATGGGCAGGTGTTGCACCTTCGCCGGTTACAGGGGAAGGTGCCGTAGGGCTGTGGGGAGATGTTGGGGGTGAAGGAAGTGTGGACCAGGGTGTCCCGGAGGGAATGGTCCCTGCGGAAGGCGGACAAGCGAGGGGAGGGGAATATGTGTCTGGTGGTGGCATCTTGCTGGAGGTGGCGGAAATGGCGTCTGATGATCTTCTGGATGTGTATGCTGGTGGGATGGTAGGTGAGGATAAGGGGAACCCTATTGCTGTTGCGGGAGGGAAGAGAAGGGGTTAGGGCAGAAGTGCAGGAGATGGGTTGGACCCAATTGAGGGCCCTGTCGACATCGGAGCTGGGGAATCCTTGGTTGAGGAAGAATGTGGACATTTCAGAGGCTCCCTTGTCGAAGTTGGCCTCATCTGAACATATGCGATGGAGACGGAGGAACTGAGAAAATGGGATGGAGTCTTTACAGGAAGCAGTGTGTGAGGATGTATAGTCCAGGTAGCTGTGGGAGTCAGTGGGTTTGTGATGGATATTACTATGATAGTTCAGATGTAATGTACTACTATGATAGTAGTGTTGTCCCAGTCGAAAGTGTGGTTTTTCTCATCTGTGTGTATTGAAACTAAGGACATCTGGTCGTGCCGTTTAGTTGCTAGCTGGTGGTCCTACAATCAGAAATGTGACAATGAGCCAGATCATCTGGTTTCTTTTAATTGGGGATTGAAGGAGTAAGTAAAGAGGTTAACAACTGAAGGAGTAAGTAAAGAGATTAACAGCACAACAAATACAATAACTCTGATAAGGAAGTGGAGCTTTAGACCGAACTTTGTACATTCAGGATGAAACATCCGCTGAAACAACAAATCCTGTAGGCAAAAACAATAGTCGCACTAACTGTCACCCGCTTTGTGAGACACCTTGAACAGATTAAAAAAGTGTACATGACTTGAGGGGGAGGTTGGCATGTGACAGCAAATGTATATAACCTTTGTAATAGCCGAGAAGTTTTGGTGAGGCCCCTTTGAGGTCCCTGCTTCTCCCAAAAGCTTTTGTTAATAAAGCTGTGTCTGACTCACTACAGAATTGTACTTGGTAACATTTTACCGACAACAAATGGGCGTAGTCGGCAGGATTCTGTCTACGGTCTGGGCAGCGTGGCCACAGCCTGGATACCGGGACAGGATACCGAACACACAGTATTCAATAATCTGTTGAGTGTGAATGTGAGACTGTCTGTCGTTTGAGTTGAACAAAAACGGACAAGGAGGTACCTGTCTCTAACACGCAGCCTTAGACCGGTTGTTAAGAGGGGAAATCCCCCAAGCGAAGGTCAGGACCCTCAAGTGGGTGTAGAGACTGGTGAAGAGATACCCGGGATGTGATACTCAAACGTAACGTGAGAGTGTAATGTTGTGAGACCGCCGAGAGAGAATTGAAATAAGTGGGATACGGGGACTTGATCACTCCCACAGTACGTACTGCCGGACTCCGATAGGAACGACCCCGAGTGAGACGCGGCCGGTGGGAAAACACGAATGGGACGTGGCCGGTGGGTTAAACGCAGTCGAGAGATCGGGGGAGATCGTGAGTATAAACCTATCATTTATCATGGCGGGGAAGGAAGATCAATGGGGACCCCCGGGGTCTCTCATTAATCAATATATGACAGATAGACATTCACTCATTAAACAGATGAAAAAGAGGGGGATGGGATCCGTCCCAGGCCCTAGAACAACAGCGAGATTGGCTCTTAAAACAGAAGAAAGATAGGACTAAGAAAACCGCAGTCCTTTTAGTACATCAATTGGCCGGCCTTATAGGGCAGATATCAGAGTCCACGAGGAGGTGGACGGAGGAAAAAAGGATCCTAGAATCACGAATTAGGGAACTAGAAAAAAGGAACCAGTTCTTAGCAGAGGGTCAGTGGGGACCTTTGCCCCCATACCATCCCAGGGAAGGGCCCACTGCCCCAGAGGAGAGTCTGAGTGAGGAAGTTAACCCGGGGTGGGACCCTGGCAGCCCCAACCGCTAGATATCAGCCCTTCACACCAGGAGAAAGACAACAAATATTGGCAGATATAACCCTTCTCCCCGCCACCTCCGTGAAGGCCTGGGTCAGGGCAACTAGGTCTGCTACCTGGGCCGATAGGCCTCCTTCTATCCTCCCCGCTCGGACTACTCGTAGGTCCGCGTTAACTACCGCCCATCCTGTTCGTGGCGACCCATGTACGATGATAGAATACGATGCTATGTGCTGGAACTGAGCGCCCAGTTGAAGGCGTTGAGCAAAACTGTGAGGGACAGACAGGAAGGACAAGATGAAGAGAGGGAATTAGAGGATTGCCCTGAGGTCCCATCAGCAGGTAGCAAGGTTATGGTAAAGACCCGACCCGGAAAACCTGGGTTCACCCCCAAATGGAATGGCCCCTATGGCAAGTGGAGACACTTGTGCTTGCATAGATATGCGAGGGAAGGGCGTCTGGAAACACTGGACCCAACTTAAAGAATATGCGGACACCAATTGAGATCCTAAATGATATGTTTGATTCACAGAATGATCCTCTACTAGACCTCCAAGCAAGCTGATCGGGAGCGCGGGAGGTCGTGTGCGGGCGGTATAGCCTTTGGAACATTGTTAACATAGAGTGATAAGATACAGTCTCACCATCTGAGTTTAAACATGTTTAAGATGATGTATGTGGTCACGGTGTTCTGTATAGTCATGGTTGCAGGGGTGTTGGGATTAGACCCACATACATCTACACGGTAATCGGACCGTGTGCTACCCACTTGCCCAGTCAGTTGAAGCGTTGTTTGTAGCCACCCCTGGATGGACCCCCTTTGACCTATACACAGCAGATACATTAGACGCACCCTGTGTGGGCCAAACCGGTACATACCGATGATGTACACAAGGGAGATGTGTAGAGCTGATAAACTCAAATAGGATACAGTCCCCCAGTTGTGCAGGAACTGGGGGAAAGAACGGCACAACATGTTCAAACCCGCTAAGTTATCCGCTTTGCTTCTCAGGACAGGGATGGGGGTGCGCATACGCTCTAGTCCCCAAGAACGCCTCCTGTGTGCAGACGCAGTGCTCCCACCAGCATTGCCAAGTGAACAAAGGCCTGTTTACCTGCACTTGTATGAGCGAAGATGTCTAAACGTAACTGCAGGTAGACAGTTTATTTGTGGACAGTGCAACGGGACACATGTTAGTTCAGCCGCATGGATGTATCCATTTGATACGTACCAACTGGGGGGGGTCAGGCAGAAACTCCAGCCAGCCAGGGAACTGGTGGTACAAACAGTTCATGCAGAAAAATAATCACGAGGTCAAATGCTATGGAGCCAAGAAAGGCTTTGTGTTCCTCCTCAATGGGACCTTCACAACAGCCACACCAACCCTCCCAATCCTCTGTGCAGTAGGGACAATAGGACCGCTTACCGTGCCGTGCCCCCAGAGAGGACACACCCGTAGGAAGATAGTGATCCGAGCCATTAGCGAGAAATTCTGTGCAGATTGGAAGGACCCAGTAACACTGGGGTCCTCACTTGGTTACGGGTTCCTCGGGGCCCTGTCTCTGGGGAGAGCAGCGGGAGTCATTAGTGCCAAAAATAGGAACTACCTCCTCTGTGGACTGACCATCCTGGGAACTAGCACAGCAAAGGGGTTGGATGCTATAAACCGAGAGCTTGCCGAGTTCAGACTCTATGCGCGGCAGACCCGGTATGCCGTTGATTACCAGTTAGCCCAGCAGGGCGGACTGTGCACGATAGTAGGGGACAAGTGTATAACACATGTTACGGATGAATCTATAACGTCGCCTAAGCCATTAATAATATAAGAAAGCAGCTTGATGACTTCAGACAAGGCCCCAAGAAAGGGGACGTTTGGCTCGAATGGTTCCTAGGTGGATCTTGGGGGACATACCTGCTGCATGCTTTGTTTATACTGAGTATAATCGTTATTGCTTGCTGTGTTGTTATGGCTGTCTTTAATTCGTGCTGTAAAATCTTAACTGCAAGAATTATGCCAGGTGCAAGTGTGCACACCGACAAGACTGTTGAGCGTCCCTTGATGGGTGACACAGAGACACTCGACAAATGGCTGTAAGTGGTCGAGAGGCCATAAGTACTCATGACTCTGACCACAAGGGGGGACTGAAGGAGTAAGTAAAGAGGTTAAAGAGGTCCAGGATCTTGTAGAGAATACAGCAGGCCAAGCAGCATCATAGGAGCAGAGAGGCTGACGTTTCGGGCCTAGACCCTTCATCAGAAAAGGGGGAGGGGAAGGGGGTTTTGAAATAAATAGGGAGAGAGTGGGAGGCGGATAGAAGAGGGATAGAGGAGAGGATAGGTGGAGAGGAAACAAACAGGTCGTAGAGGCGGGGATGGAGCCAGGAAAGGTGAGTGTAGGTAGGGAGTTAGGAAGGGGATAGGTCAGTCCAGGGAGGACGGACAGGTCAAGGGGGCGGGATGAGGTTGGTCGGCAGGAGATGGAGGTGCGGCTTGAGGTGGGAGGAGGGGATAGGTGGGAG
>NC_063378.1:6943974-6980960 GCF_021869965.1 Rhincodon typus | reverse complement strand
AACTGCACCTCCCAGTCGCGAACCATTTCAACTCCCCCTCCCATTCCGCAGACGACATGTCCATCCTGGGCCTCCTGCAGTGCCACAACGATGCCACCCGAAGGTTGCAGGAACAGCAACTCATATTCCGCTTGGGAACCCTGCAGCCCAATGGTATCAACGTGGATTTCACAAGCTTCAAAATCTCCCCTCCCCCTACCGCATCCCAAAAACCAGTCCAGCTCGTCCCCGCCTCCCTAACCTGTTCTTCCTCCCACCTATCCCCTCCTCCCACCTCAAGCCGCAACCCTATCTCCTACCTACTAACCTCATCCCGCCCCCGTGACCTGTCCGTCCTCCCTGGACTGACCTATCCCCTCCCTAACTCCCCACCTACACTCACCTTTACTGGCTCCATCCCCGCCTCTTTGACCTGTCTGTTTCCTCTCCACTTATCCTCTCCTCTATCCATCTTCTATCCGCCTCCCCCTCTCTCCCTATTTATTTCCGAACCTCCTTCCCCTCCCCCATTTCTGATGAAGGGTCTAGGCCCGAAATATCAGCCTTTCTGCTCCTATGATGCTGCTTGGCCTGCTGTATTCATTCAGCTCTGCACCTTGTTGTCAACGAAGACTCAGAGATTGCTTTTAATTTATTAACGCTCAAGATGCGGGTATTGCTGACAAGGTTGGCATTGAATATCCATCTTGAGTTCTGCCCTGCCCCCTCACCCCGCAATAAAGTGGTAGTGACCTTCTTGAACCACTTCAGTCATGTCTGGTGATGGCACTCTCACGGTGCTTTTGGAGAGGGAGTTCTGGATTTTGAGTGATTATGAAGAAATGGTTGATATCCCTCCAAGTCAGGGCAGTGTGTATGTGACTCTGATGGGAACTGATGGTTTGTTATAATTTGATGAGCATGTTGGTGGAATGGAGCTAATTGTTCAGCAACTCACACCACCTAACGATTGAGTTGCTTTTTAACATGAAAAATGTCATGACTGGGAGCTTTTATAAATCCTCTGTAAAATGTGGTTGATGAAAAGCAAGCATTTAGTGCAAAGCAAAATTGCATGAAGATTCTGTTAAACTCACCATTATCTGAAGTGAACTGAAGAGTTTTCAACACAGCAGACTCAGCGATCCCAAACTCCAGAGTAGGATTACTTTCAAATGAATTTGTCAGATGTTGAATATCTATGATGCACACGTAGTAACAGCCAGACTGATTAAAAAATGCCCTGTAATTCCCAGTGCAATTTGAACCATTGCAGATTGCCTCACCAATTCTATGTTTAAGGACCGGCTTTTGATCCTTGGTCACACATTTATCCATTATTACATTTGCTAGTCCTTCCATAGGCACTGAAAAAAAGAGGATGAAATAACTTTAGGCATATATTCAGTTGTTTTAAACACATAACAGGAGCACTGTGATGAAGGTTCATAATATAGTATTATTACTTGGAAACTTGGGTTTTAAAGTTGAGGAATAATATACAACTTTAAGTTTGATTTGTATTTTTATAGTGTTTTTGTTAAGAAAGGGAGGACATGGTTTTTAATTTCATTTTCAATGTGTTCTTTAAGTGGGCTGGCTGGAGACTTGTTTTTTTCATACATGCAATTAAACAGACTCTTTAAAACACAAGGCGAATATTTCATTGCATTAGAAAAAAGGGAAAAGAGGTGAAACCAATATTGCTGTTGCCCAGTGACAGGAATCCAGTAATACAAAGTCATGACTATCCGCAAGCAGTAACGCAACGGGCAAGTTCATTCAGAAATGGAAGATCTATAACTGCAAAAGTGCCATTAATAGCAGAGTACAAAACATTCAGGACTATGAAAAAAATTGCTTAGAAGAAAACTCCAGAAGCAGATGACTGTCAGAAATATGGGTTTAAGGAACACGTGTTAATAAGTAAGCTGTTTTAGCAGTTTGGGTAAGGTTTCGAGGAAGAGATATTAAAGAAAAAAAACAGCATTTATTGAATGAAGAATAGTGCTGAAAGAAATCTTTATTGTGTTAATTGGACAAGATACAGATGTCCCTTCGCTCAGGTTTGAGTGCCTGTGTGTTGTTGGGACGGTAAAAAGTTAAATATTTCTTGCTAATATTTGTAATGAGACCATATCAACTGGTTCTTATATAGTGCAATGTTGATGATGCCTTTCGTTCCTAAGGAAGAGATATTAAAGAAAGAAACTAGCTGTTTGCAGGTAAAGGGATGTCTGGCTCATGGCAGGCTTTCAAAACAAGAGTTAACTAAACAGCATGTTCCTGTTAGTGTGAAAGGCAAGGCTGGCAGGAGTAGGGAATACTGATGACTAGAGTTACTGAAGCTCTGGTCAAGAAAAAGGAGGCATATAGAACACAGAACATTACAGCGCAGTACAGGCCCTTCGGCCCTCGATGTTGCGCCGATCTGTGAAACCAATCTGAAGCCCACCTAACCTAAACTATTCCATTATCATCCATATGTTTATCCAATGACCATTTAAATGCCCTTAAAGTGGGCGAGTCTACTATTTTTGCAGGCAGGGCATTCCACGCCCTTACTACTCATATGTCAGATATTGACAGCTGGGATCAAGTGAGTATAGTGGGTGTAGGAATACACTTAAAAGGGAAATCAGGAGGGCAAAAAGAACATGAGATAGCTTTGGCAGATAAGGTTAAAGCGAATCCAAAGAGATTTTAGGAGTATATGCAGGGCAAAAGAGAAAGTAGGGGGTGATTAGGGCCCCTTAAAGATCGTCAAGGCCATTCATGTGTGGAACCACAGGAGATGGATGAGATCTTAAATGAATATTTCGCATCAGTATTTACAGTGGGGAAAGACATGGAAGCCATGGAACTTGAAGAAATAAATAGTGACATCTTGAAAAGAAACCACATTACCAGAGGGGGGGTGCTGGAGATCTTAAAACGCATAAAGGTGGATAAATCCCCAGAATCTGATCAGTTGTATCACAGGAAATTGTGGGAACCCAGTGAAGAAATTGTAGGGCCCATAGCACAAATATCTGTATCATTAGTGAGGTACCAGAAGACGAGAATGGCTAACGTTGTGCTATTGTTTAAGAAAGGCTGCAAGGAAAGCCAGGGAACTGTGGACTGATGAGCCTGACATCAGTGGTGGGTATGTTGTTGGAAGGGATTCTGAGATACAGGATCTACATGCATTTAGAAAGGCAAGGGCTGATTAGGGACAGTCAGCATGGCTTTGTGCGTGGGAAAATGTGTCTAACAAACTTGACAGAGTTTTGAAGTGGTGACCACATGGTAGACTGGTTAATAAGGTTAAATCACATGAGATTCAGGGAGACCTAGCCAATTAGTTACAAAATTGGCTTGACAGTAGAAGACAGAGAGTGATGGTGGAAGATTGTTGTTGTTCAGACTGGAGACCTGTGACCAGTGGTATGCCACAGGTATTGATGCTGGGTCCGCTGTTGTTCATCATCTTGGATGAGAATATAGGAAGCATGGCTGTAAGTTTGCGGATGACACCAAAATTGGTGGTATAGTGGACAGTGAAGAAGGTTATCAAACAGTACAATGGGACCTTGATCAACTGGGCCACATGGGCCAATGGGCAGATGGAGTTTAATTTAGATAAATGCAAAATGTTCCATTTTGGTAAGGCAAAACAGGACAGGACTTACACAACATAAAAACAAATTTGCTTGAAAAGCTCAGCAGGTCTGGCAGCATCTGTGAAGGAAAAAACATTAACTCTGTTTTTCCCTTCACAAATGCTGCCAGACCTGCTGAGCTTTTCCAGCAACTTTGTTTTTGTTCCTGATTTACAGCATCCGCAGTTCTTTCGGTTTTTATTCAGGAATTACACAGTTAATGATCGGGCCCTAAGGAGTGTTGCTGAACAAAGAGATCGGGCTGGGGGTGGTGCAAGTGCACAGCTCCTTGAAAGTGGTGTCACAGGTAGCAGGGCGGTGAAGAAAGCGTTGCGTTTGGCATGCTTGCCTTTATCGGTCAGAGCACTGACTCTATGACTCTACAGCATGCAAAGAGTTTTGACCAGAGATATCAAACCTACCTCATTAAGTAGAATTGCCTCATCCAGGAGGCCTGTCAAGTGACTAAACCTTCTGATTTTTGAATAGTTTTAATTATACAATTCAGAACTGCTTTGTCAGCCTGTATTTTAACATGGGCACAGAAAACACAAAGCCGCTCCAAGCTCAGCTAAAGCTTGTCTCCAATCTCAATCTCTCTCTCTGGAAACCCAATTTCCAGGAATAAATTATTTCTTTGTGACTGAATCTGATCTCCAACAAAAAGGAAAATCTACCAGCTCATCCATTTACAAGAATCATCACTAGACAGTGGCTGACTGGACTCTGATTCATTTGAATTAATGCCAATATCTTTTTTCAAATGTTACAGGTACTTAATATAACCCATCTTCCATCTGATATCGTCTTTCTTCCTTGTGTGTACATGTGTGTGTGTGTGTGTGTGAGTGTGTGTGAATAAAGTTGAAAAAAGTTGCTGTGTCTGATCTTCCCTTTGCTTACTCTCATAATATGGGTTAATAATTTCATTCATTCTTGTACCTCCTACCATGATTTGGTTCGAGTGAATATGGTTCACTTTGGACGGTGTAATAGAATAAATTAGAGAGGCAGGGTGGATCCCAAGGAATCCTGATGTGAAATAGTTTTTTAAAAAGTAACTAATTAATTAGGAAATTTCCAATAAATATTTCAAACATAACTAATATTTCCAAATTATTACAAACCTGGCACAGCTAACAGCACACTTATGAGGATTAGACCATATACGCAGCAGTATCCCTGTAATTATTGAGAAACAGGAAATTAATTATTTAGTTTGCATACCTGAAAGATGCCAGACATTAATTTAACCAGTTATAGCGAAAAATGCTAGAAGCTTTTTAATGTTAGAGGTTCAGTGCTGGGGGAGTGCCGCAATATCAGAGGGATATCAATACAGAGGGAGTTCTGAGCTCTGCTATATCAAAGGATGATTATGAAGGGAGTGCTGCCCTATCCGACAAACAGTATTAAGAGAGTGCTGCAGAATCATACATGAGTACTAAAGGACAGATGCACTGTCAGACAGACAGTATTGAAGAAGAGCTGCACTGTCGGAGGATCAGTGCTGATGGAGTGCCGCACTGTCAGAGGGTCAGTCTGAGGGAGTGCCACACTGTCGGAGGGTCATGTGCTGAGGGAGTGCCGCACTGTCGGAGGATCAGTGCTGAGGGAGTGCCGCACTGTCAGAGGGTCAATGCTGAGGGAGTGCCGCACTGTCGGAGGGTCAGTGCTGACGGAGCGCCGCACTGTCGGAGGGTCAGTGCTGAGGGAGTGCTGCACTGTCAGATGATCAGTTGTGACAGAATGTAACAATTTCTGAGGATCAATACTGAGAAAGACTGCATTTACAGACTTTTGAGTGAGACATTAAAATTGATGCCCTTGATGTTGAAAGAAAAGTTTCTATTCTGGGTCAGACTAGAATTACGAGACAAAGGTTATGAAGTCATCCACTTAGGATGGAGATGCGATTTTCCCTCTCGGATCCACTGTTGTTTTATGGAATGCAGAGCTGGCTGGAAGGACCAAATGGTCTCATCCTGATCATTATTCAGATATACAAAGTGATCAATGGATGTTAAAGATCCCACTGCCAGCATTGGAAGAAGAGATGCCATTTCCAAAGCCTGATATTGATCAATCAATCATTCATCATCATATAAACAGACGACATGAACATTATCAGATTGTTTGTGTCCACCACCATTTCAATATCACAATACTGAGCACACTTCAGAAAAGTGGTGAATGTCTTGCAGCTCCTTTTTAAAAGTACAACCTGAATCCCATTCTCAGCAAATACTGCAAATCCCAGCAATCTGTAAATTCATCAATCACGGTCTGTTCAGACCCACCCACCCCTTTCTCCAGTGAATACTCTAGATTTCAGCTAATTTTGAGGGTGTAGGAATAGATTCCAAGTAACACCCACAACTGAAATACTTAAAAATAGGGAAACCTTTGCATTGCTGTGGGGACGAATAGAGCAGATTGTTCAAAGACCTAGCTTGGGTATGATGGGTTGAATGGTCTCATCCTGGGTTATCTCCTTGCGTAAATTTCCACTGTACATTTGATTGTTGCATCAAACTCAAATATTCTCCCAAATAAGTGAACGTAAGCAACCATCCTAACACCAGTTCTGTCAGATGTTGATGAGAACTCTAACTTCCCTGGTTGGAAACCTCCCTAAGACCGTCAATAAAATTCCATAAGATGTTTCCATCCTATTCAATCAAATTAAATTAGTTTGAGCCACTGAATCTCAAATAATGAATTAAATCGGTGCTCCCCCTGTGTCTGAAGGTCTTCATGACCAGGTTTGAATGCAAAGGGTTGTGGGGAGAGGGGTGTCAGATACTGATAGATTTAAACAATTAACAGAGATGTGGACAAGAACAAAACAGGCTGATATATACCCCAGAACTTGCCCAGCACCATTCATACTCAGGGTCCCGGGCTGTACAGGGATTTATAAACCTTGAAAAGCAATACACCCCTCGTGATCAGCGAATACAGGAGAAATACTGACTGGCATCACTGCCTCAGCCTGGTCAAAGTTACAACAGGTAGGAGAGAGGGACACTCGATGGTAAGTTGATCAGTTTCTTTCTTGAAGAGGGCCTAGGAATTGCAGGTTTGAAATCAGTAATCCAGGAAGGAGCGAATTCCTCTGTTAAAGAATGTAAAATGTTCCCCAGCAATAACTAAACAGCAGGTAAAGGGATCCCAGGCACGGGACTGGCAGGCAACTGCGGAAAAAATCACCAGACCTTGAATTCCCTGCAATGGAATGTGCCATGGTAACAAGGGGAATTCCGAATTTGGTCAATGCTGGAATTGGGCATAGCTCTGAGACTTGACTGCATGAAGCTGTCTTTGGCAAGTATCAGGAAATTTTCTAACTTGTCACGAGTTGCAGGGTGAGTAGGCATGACTGAAAGCCTATGACCGAAGTATCCACCACTGACCAGGCGATAGCAAGAACTGTGGATGCCAGAGTCAGAGTCAATACAGAGGGGAGCTGGAGGAACACAGCAGGGATGTTCTTCTGATGTTGCCTGACCTACTGTGTTCCTCCAGCTCCACTCTGTATTGACTCTGACTCCAGCACCTACAGTTCTTGCTATCGCCTGGTCAGTGGTGGATATTGTCCATCAGGTTGATGGTGTCCAATGCACAGATATGAACAACATTGCGGGCTTGTGGAATACTCTGATTTAGTCAGCTGTTGAACACATTCAGGGAACATTCCAGATTTTATCGATAATCACACAAATGTCACCACAATCTGTGCTTTCACTTTAAGCCAGAAAGAAGGCCCTTTGTAGACAAACAGGAGGCTGGAATAACACAGCAAGGCAGGCAGCATCTGGAGGAAAGGAGAAGTCAACATTTCAGGTATTAACCTTCTTCAGGACTGGATATGTGGGTAGGGGGAGCTGCAGATAAAAAGAGAGGTGGAGGGAGGGTAGTGGAATGGTGGTGATAGGTGGACACTGGTAGTAGATACAACCTGGTTGGTTGATGGGAGGGATCAATCCGGTTGTAGCTCAAAATGCGAGTCTTTAACTGAAATGAAAGTGAGGAGGCGGGGCTGGAAAGGGAGCCAGGGGTTGGGTGAGAAGGTTATTTGAAATTACAGAACTCAATGTTAAGTCCTCTGGGCTGTAGGGCCCCCAGTCGGAAACTATGGTGTTGTTCTTCAAATTTGCGTTCTGATTCACTGCAACACTGGAGGAGGCCGAGGATAGACATGTCGGAGGGGTGAGTGGTGGGAGGGGAGTTGAAATGAGCAGTGACCGGGAGGTTAGGCTGACCATTTCGGGTCAGGAAAAGATGCTCGGTGAAAAGGTCCCACCGATGTCAAGAAGACCACATCGGGAGCACCGGATACAGTAGACAAAGTTGGAGCAGATGCAGGTGAAAGTCTGTCTCATCTGGAAGGACTGTTTAGGGCCCTGGATGGAGGTGAGAGAAGTGGTGTGACAGCAGGTATTGCGTCTTTTGTAGTTACAGGGGAAGGTGCTGGGGGTGGGGGGCACGGAATTGGAGTTGTTGGTGGGGAGTGTGGTGTGAACTAAGGAATGGCAAAGGGAATGGTCCTTGCGGAAGGCAGAGAGGAGAGGGGAGTGGAAGATGTTCCAGGTGATAGGGTCTAATTGGAGTTGGCAGAAGTGTTTGAGGATGATACATTGGATGCAGAGGCTGGTAGGGTAGAAAGTGAGGACAAGGGGGACCGTATCTTTATTATATTTGGAGGGAAGTAGGGTTTAGAGCTGTGGAATGGGGAATGAAAGAAGCACGGTGGAGGGCTGTCTGGATGACAGCTGGGGAGGGGAAAGAACGTTGTTTGAAATAGGAGAACATCCATGATGCTTGGGAGTGGAACATCTCCTTGTCAGAGCAGATGCGACAGAGATGGAGGAATTGGGAAAATGGAATGGAGATTTTGCAGGATACAGGTGGGAGGAGGTGTAGTCCAGAACTGAATGCAGCATTCTAAAAGTGACCTAACCAATGTCTAGTACAGCCACAACATGATATCCTAACTCCTATCAGTGCACAGACCAATGAAGGCAAGCATATTGAACATACTCTTTACCACTTTATCTACCTGCGATTCCACTTTCAAGGAAATATGCAGCTGCACCTCTAGGTCTCTTTGTTCACCAACATTCCCAGGGCCCAACCAGAAGCTGTGTGTAAGTCCTGCCCTGATTTGCCTTACCAAAATGCAACACCTCACATTTCTCTAAATTAGACTCCATCTGCCACTCCTTGACTCATTAGCCCATCTAATTAAGATTTTATTATAACTCTTTGATAACGTTCTTCATGATCCTCTATGCCATCTATTTTGGTGTCATCGGCAAACCTACTAACCGTGCCTTCTATATTCACATCCAAATCATTTATATAAATAACGAAAACCAGTGGACCCACACCGATCCTTATGGCATACCACTGGTCACAGGCCTTCAGCCTGAAAAACAACCCTCCATCACCACCCTCTGCCTCCTACCATCAATGCAGAAATTGCTATGTGCACAGTAAGATTCAACAAACATCCAGGAGATAATAACCTGTTAATTGCTTTTGAAAATCAAAATTTTCATGTATACAACAAAGATAATTAGATGTTTGATTATAATATTTAATTATTTGTATAGTATCTATAGATGTGTGTCTAATTACTTGATATTTATAATGAGGCCATTTCCACTAGTTCTTACATAGCGTAACATAGATGGCGCTATTCTTTACATATTTTTGTTAAAAGTACATTGGCAGATCGTTGTGAATATGTTCAAAGACTGACCACCATAGTGAACAAATCACAAAGATACTTGTATGGCTTTTAGCCAGATTTCATGCTGAGATCCAACTTGTCCAGTATTACCATCAGCTGGCAGTATAACAGCATGAGAAGGCCCTACAAGTTGTCAATGTATCTGTATATTATCTATAAATGAGTGCTTAATTCTCTGCCTCGAGGAAATGAATAGGAAACTTAATGTAATGTGATTGTGGAAATTAAAATGAACAGTTAAATCTAATGCCAGGTCCGATTTTCGTGGTCCTGTTATTTCTTGTCAATTAAAGAAAGTCAGAAAAAAAGTCTTGCATTTATCTAACACCTCCCACAGCCACAGTTGACTCAAAGAGAGCGAAGTGCTTTTTTTTGAAGTGTGCTCACTGTTATCATGTGGGGAAAGCACCAGGCACAGTAAAGTTTCACAATTGCAGCATTGAAATATTATCTTTGCAAAGAAACTGGCTTCTTTTTCATCACAAATTCAAATTCCTGGTATCTTTGTCAGGAATCTTCACAATTCCCTCTCCAACATCCCATTTTCCTGACACATGCTAGTTTCAACTTGCTCTTTTCCTTCTTAATAACTCGTGCAATAAAAAAAATTGGTCCTAGTGGTTAAAAGTCAATACTAGTTCTAAATGGCAAGAAAAATGTGATAGACGATATCACGCAGTGTAGTCAGGAAAGGTCATCTTACATGTCACTATCGATAGGAATTCATTCTGTCCCAAATACACAGAGTGATCAAATTAACTGGAACATGAGTTATCACCCACTGCCTCTTGCTGGATAAGCTGGAACTAAACCGCCCTGTTCCCACTACATTCTCCTGTGTAGATCATAAGAACATAAGAACTAGGAGCAGGAGTAGGCCATCCGGCCCCTCGAGCCTGCCCCGCCATTTAATAAGATCATGGCTGATCTTTTTGAGACTCAGCTCCACTTACCGCCCACTCACCATAACCCTTAATTCCTCAACTCCACTTTCTCCGTGTCAGCCGCTACAAGTTAAAATCAGCCTCAAAAAATAACACATTAACAACTGGCTATATTCCTTTTTTAAAACAAAGTCAACTCAAACTAACAGTATAAGGAAAGAACTCGTCAGTGATAACAGGTTTTGACTAATCCTCACCAATGCATTCAATACCAAACCCTTATTTACCTCACTGTGATAAATACAGGTTTAAACACATCGCAGTGACCAAATATTGAACACAATTATAAACTGATTTCTTACAGATATGATATTTCAGTTAAAATTATATTTCACATTAACCTCATTCTCTTTGTGAAACAGTGTCCCAATCTGCACACTCACCCTCCCCCATTTTCTACCTACAGTTGAAACCAGCACCATTATATTTACATTTTCTAGTGTAGAAAAAGCTGAAAACCAATGCCCATTGGGCCTGTTGCTAGTGCCTTGGACTATTCCAAAAACAAATCATTATTTATAGCAGAAACCCAGCAGATTGAACGAAGATACTCTTCCTGGAAACAGTCTGATTTGTTTCTTTCCTTCCGATAAGTATACACAGCTACCTGGACTACACCTCCTCTCACCCACCTTCCTGCAAGAATGCGATCCCCTACTCCCAATTCCTCTGCCTCCACCATGTCTGCTCCCAAGATTGAGTGTTCCACTCCTGCAAATCCCAGATGTCCTCCTATTTCAAGGACCCTAACTTCCCCTTCCAGTAATTGAAAATGCCCTCAAACCCATCACTTGCATTTCCCGCACCTCTGCCCTCACATCCTCTCCCCCCAACAGAAATAAAGACAGAATCCCCCTTGACCTCACATACCACCCCACCAACCTCTGCATCCAGCATATCATTGTCTGCCACTTCCACCACCTACAATCCGACCCCACAACCAAAGAGATATTTCCCTCCCCACCCTTTCTGTCTTTCATAGGGACCGCCCTCTCTGCGACTCCCTCATCCACTCCACACTCCCCACCAACCCCATCACACCAGGCATCTTTCCCTGCAACCCAGGAAGTGCTACACCTGCCCCCACACCTCTCCCCTCATCTCCATTCAAGGCACAAAACAAACTTTCCATATTAGACAGGGGTTCACCTGCACACCCGTTAATTTGGTCTACTGTATCTGCTGCTCCCGATGTGGCCTCCTCTACATCGCTGAGACCAAGCATAGACTCAGAGACTGTTTTGTAGAGCATCTGGGCTCTGTTCGCGACAAATGATAACACCGTCTGGTCGCTAACCATTTTAACACACCCTCCCATTCTCTGGGTGACATGTCCATCCTGGTCTCCTCCAGTGTCACAATGACACCACCCACAAACTGGAGGAGCAGCGCCTCATATTCCGCCTCAGGAACCTACAGCCCGATGGCCTGAACATGGAATTCACCAGTTTCAAAATCTCCCCATGCCCAGCCTCATCCCATGTCCAACTCTCCATCTCATCCCCGCCTCCTTGACCTGACACAACCTGTTCATCTTCTCTCCCATCTATCCGCTCCATCCTTCCCACTGACCAATTCCCACCACTCCCTGCCTGAACTGACCTATCACCATCCCAACTACCTTTCCCAGCCCCACCCTTCCTCACTATTTATTTCTGAGCCCTTCCACCTCTCCATTCCTGAAGAAGGGTACCGACCCGAAACGTCAACTTTCCGGCCCTCTGATGCTGCCTAACCTGCTACGTTCCTCCAGATTCACACTGTGTTGTCACTTTCTAGCACAATTTTACACGGAACACACCTTCAAAATGTTGGACAGGGATGTGAAAAATTCTTGGGGGGGGGGGAGCGAGGGGGACAGAGGTGGAAATAATCCGATTATTCCTATCAATGTCCATATTAATATAACTCTGAAATGAAGTGAGAACATGTTTACAATCTAACCTTTTATTGTCCAATGATCATTTCCCATCTAAAATTGCTGCTAAATTCAGACGTTCGTTCATTAAATCTCTCTTTTCGGGATTGAACAGTTAATTTTGACTGTGCAATGTGGGGAGCATAAAGGTGAAAACCCCTAACTGAAGAATTCAATTTTAACACAAATACTGGACACCTTTTGATCCTGGTTCCCATCCTCAACTGAAAGGGAAATAAATTAAAAGTCTACAGATCACAGCTAGAATCCACAAGGATCATTTCTGTGTTCTGACCTTTTCTACACCGAAGTTCACACATTCCGGTAAAATCCATTGATTCTCATAATCAATCTGTACAAAAACATTAGCAAAAGTGTTTGTAAAAGCGAGACGTTCAGTGTACAGCAGATTAGACTTGGCCAATGACCGTTTTTATCAAAATCAATGCTGCGACTATATAAACAGATTCCGATCAATGGAACCCCGGGGAGAGGGTCTCTAATGGAATTATTCGGATATATCCAGCTCAACGATAGTTTCCAATAACCGCGACAATTTATCTTTCAATTTAAATCAGCCTATTTCATTGTTGTGCTTTATATAATCAGAAAGACAGTTCCTGGTGTTTTATAAATACAGGTTCAGACATTTCTTTGTGTCTTACAGATACAGGTTCAGATCTAAATAGGAACAGAATCACTCGGGAAAAACAATCTCACAGCCTCACATTCCGCTAGGAATTCATTCCCAGCCAGGTCACTGGGTCTGGTCAATGCATTGGGACCTGAAGCTGTTACAATGTGCCTCCTGGATAAACTCCAATAAACACCGCGTTCCCACCACATTCTCAAGTTGGGGGAGCGGGCGGGCGGGGTTCTTTCTACATGTTACCGACTTCGAGCTTAAAATCAGACCGATAGAAAGAAACAACTTTAACAATCTGGAATAACTTGTACAAACAACATCAGGGAGACATTCGTCAGTGAAACGAAAGGGCTCCCAAATCCTATTAAATTTCAGGTTCTTTATAATATCGGGACACTAATAAATATGGGTTTAAACACATCAGATTAACCAAACAATGTGTAGAGATATAATCTCTCATTTCGGAGTGACATAATGTTTTCAGTTAGTTATATTTTATATTAAACTCATTCTCTTTGTGAAACACAATCGCCCAACCCGCCACCTCCACCTTCTATTTAAAATCAGCGCCATTATCTTTACACTTCTGCTATCAAAAACTCAGAAAATCCAGGGGCAAACCGGCCTTTTGCTGGTGCTTCCAAAAACATAATAAATTACAAGAGAAAACCAACAGAATGATCGAACATCGCCCCAGAAAACAATCTGATCTGTTTAACTGACTAATAAAAATATACAATGCAATTATTTGATATTCCGTTTACAGTGCGCCGTTAAAAAAACCACCGTCACTTCACAAACCATCAAACCGGAACATTCATTGGTTTTTCGTTGTATTTAAGTAAGGAATCCGTTTCAAAGAGTTTTTGGGTGTTTTTATTTTCTCCGTACCTGTCGGGGTTCTGTTTTAAATAACCACATCTTTGTTAAATTAAACACTCTGTTCAAACGGGACTTTTTTTATTACATTCTCTCTCAATCACCAGGCAGGCCCGGGCCGGAACTCGCCCCCAACTTCTTTGAAATAGATAAAGTCCGGACCTAATATCAATAGAACCGCTTCCTTAGCGATGCCCACTACATTTCCTCAAACTGTAAACATTCATCACTCACCCACAACATTTTCGGAGAAACGAAGTCCGCAACTTCAACCTAACACTGCCTTATAGGCACGGGTGTCCTCGGAAATGAATCAGCATCATTCCCGGGGGGAGGAGTGGGTGGGCGGTGCCAGTCTAGATAAACTACCATTCAATCCGAATGTTAACCTCCGCATTTCGCTTATAGGGAACAGTGAGCCGGCATCTCTCGCCGATCTGTATTCGCAATTTAAACCAGGAAGATTCAGTCTGCACTTAATGTCAAAGTGTGATCCAATGAACATCAGTGTGGGCAGTGCTAACCGCTACGAACAGACAGAGTGGCAAATGCTTCTTTGAACTTTACAAGGTGAAAAACACTGCCTCCGCCCTGTTTTACCATTCAGTAAGGTTAGGGCTGCTCTGTGGCCTAACTCCATCTCCCTGCTGTTGGCCCGTACCCGTTAGTACGTTTGCTTAACAAAAAAATAAGCATCACAGATTTAAAACTAACTGATCCAGCACCCACTGTCCTTTGGGGAAGAAAGTTCCTAATATCCACTTCCCTTTGTGTGTCAAAATATTTCCTACCACCTCTCCTAAACGAAATAAAACCCGAAAGAGTTTGTCTTTATCTACCTCGCTTTTTCCTGTTGATGTCTTGAAAACTTCGATCAGGTCAACCCTTAACCTATGAAATTCTAGGTCTAATTTGTGTAATCTCTATAATTTACCCCGAAGTCCGGGTATTATTCTTGTAAACCTGAGTATCTTCCTACCAAGAGTTACAAACATCATTTAACTTCTCACTGTTCTCCTGGAGACGTGTAATAGGGGTGGAAATGACTTAGAGAAGCTTTTGACGCCAATTCAATTTTTCCCGCCGGCTGAGCACTTCCATTAAACTAAGGATCAGACCTGGATCCAGATTGAAAGAATCCGAGATCAGAGCCGACTATATCCGCGCCAAGATTATCCCTGTGATTATACCTTTATGTCCATTCCCCTTTCCATTTCTTACACACATTAATCACTTGCCAAAAAAAAACTTGTTGAAAATCCCTCTAACGTCACCAAAATACCTGCTCTGAAGGATGTCCTGGAGAAAGCAGGAAGAAGTGACAGATTTAAATGCAAACCCAACCGTTCACTCATTAATTCTCTCTTTTCGGAACTGAACGGCTAATATTGATTCTGGTATGTGGAGAGTATAAAGAGTAAAATTCCCTGATTGGAGAATTTAATTTTAACCGAAAGCACTGGGTATCTTTCGAGAGAACAAGGTGTAGAGCTGGACGAACACAGCAGGCCAAACAGCATCAGAGGAGCAGAAAGGCTGACGTTTCGGGTCTGGACCCTTTTTTGATACTTGTTTCTACCCTCAACTGAATAAAGTGAAAATCCACAGATCGCAACCAGCATCCACAAGGACAGGAACATTTCTGGGAATCTGAGATTTCTACACTGAAGCTGACTCATTCAGGTAAAATCTAAACCTGTCAATTCTCACAGTCAGTCTGTACAACAACAAAAAAACAAATCTGTTTGTAAATTCGAGATGTTCAAACTTTCAGAATATGCAGTAAATTAGACCTGACCAATGATCAAATTTCCTCAAAAACCCCGATCAATGGAAATATTTATGGATACAGCATAGACAGGGAAACCCGAGGAGAGGGTCTCTCACGGATTTATTCGGATATACTCAGCTCAGTGTTAGTTTCCAAACACCTCTCCAATTTATCTTTCAATTTAAATCAGCCCGTCTCCTTTCTTTGTACGGTTTACAATCAAAAAAGACAATTCTTGGTGTCTTACAGATACAGATTCGGATGTAAATAGGAACAGAATCACTCGGGAAGAACAATCTCACAGCCTCACATTCCGCTAGGAATTCATTCCCAGCCAGGTCACTGGGTCTGGTCAATGCATTGAGACCTGAAGCTGTTACAATGTGCCTCCTGGATAAACTCCAATAAACACCGCGTTCCCACCACATTCTCCAGTGGCGGGGTTTTGGTGGGGGGTTGGGGGGGGGTGTGGTTGGGGGTGTTCTTTCAATATGTTACCGACTTCGAGTTTAAAATCAGACCGATCGAAAGAAACAACGTTAAAATCTGGAATAACTTTTACAAACTACATCAGGAGACATTCGTCAGTGAAACTTGTAATGGTCTAAAGGGTTCCCAATCCCATTAAATTTCAGGTCCTCCATAATACCGGGGGGAATAATAAATATGGGTTTAAACACATCAGATTAACCAAATAATGACTACAGTTATAATCTCTCATTTCGGATTGACGTAATGTTTACAGTTAGTTATATTTTATATTAAACTCATTCTCTTTGTGAAACACAATCGCCCAATTTTCTCTATTTTCTATCTAAAATCAGCGCCATTATCTTTACACTTCTGTTATCAAAAACTCAGAAAATCCAGGGGCCAACCGGCCTTTTACCAATGCTTGGACCATTCCAAAAACAGATAATAAATTACAAGAGAAAACCAACAGAATGATCGAACATCGCCCCAGGACACAATCGGAAATGTTTGTCTCGCTAATAAATATACACTATGGAATTATTTGATATTCGTTTCAGGGTGCGCAGTTAAACGAGCTAACTTACCATCACTTCACTAAATATTAAAGAGAAATATTGATTACAAATTTTAATAAAATTTAAATGAGGATTTCGTTACAAACAGTTTCTGGGTTGTTTATTTTCTCCGTACCTGTTGGGGTTCTGTTTACAATAACCAGATCATTGTTAAATTAAACCCTCTGTTCAAACGGGACTGAGCCCTTCAATTACATTCACTGTTATTGACAAAACACAGGCACACCGCTGGTCTTTAGGCCTCCAGTCTGAAAACCAACCCTCCACCACCACAACAAGGTGCAGGGCTGGATGAACACAGCAGGCCAAGCAGCATCATAGGAGCAGAGAGGCTGACGTTTCGGGCCTAGACCCTTCATCAGAAAAGGGGGAGGGGAAGGGGGTTCTGAAATAAATAGGGAGAGAGTGGGAGGCGGATAGAAGAGGGATAGAGGAGAGGATAGGTGGAGAGGAAACAAACAGGTCGAAGAGGCGGGGATGGGGCCAGGAAAGGTGAGTGTAGGTAGGGAGTTAGGAAGGGGATAGGTCAGTCCAGGGAGGACGGACAGGTCAAGGGGGCGGGATGAGGTTGGTCGGTAGGAGATGGAGGTGCGGCTTGGGGTGGGAGGAGGGGATAGGTGGGAGGAAGAACAGGTTAGGGAGGCAGGGACGAGTTGGACTGGTTTTGGGATGCGGTGGGGGGAGGGGAGATTTTGAAACTTGTGAAATCCACATTGATACCATTGGGCTGCAGGGTTCCCAAGCGGAATATGAGTTGCTGTTCCTGCAACCTTCGGGTGGCATCGTTGTGGCACTGCAGGAGGCCCAGGATGGACATGTCGTCTGAGGAATGGGAGGGGGAGTTGAAATGGTTCGCGACTGGGAGGTGCAGTTGTTTGTTGCGAACCGAGCGTAAGTGTTCTGCAAAGCGGTCCCCGAGTCTCCGCTTGGTCACCTGCACATCTGCCAATGTGGTATACTGCATCCGCTGTAAAAATTTTAACCTCCACCACCACCCTCTGTCTACCACTTTTGAGCCAGTTCTGTACCCAAATAGCCAAGTCTCCCTCTATTCTATGTGATCTAATGTTGCTATCCAGTCCACCATGAGGAATGTTACTGAAGTCCATATAGATCATGTCCACTGCATTGCTCTCATCAAACCTCTTTGTTACTTCTTCAAAAAAACTCAATCAAGTTTGTGAGACATGATTTCCCATGTTGACTATCTCTAATTAATCTGTCATCAAACTCTTTTTCAGCACTTGCCCTGCATACAATGGTGCTTCAAATGTCCATATAATTAATTCTTAATTATTAATTATAATTCTTAAAAAGTCTTGAGGGTTTCTGCCTCAACCACTCTTTAAGGCAGTGAGTTCCAGATAATCATCATCCAAACGAATGCTATCTAAAAGTTTGCCAATGACACGACTGTCATAGGACGGATATGAGTCAGAATACAGACAGGAGATAGAGGGCTCGGTGACCTGGTGCAATGATAGCAACCTCTCACTCAATGTCAGCAAAATGAAAGAACTGATCATTGACTTCAGAAAGAAAGGAGAAGAACACACCCCCATCTATAACAACGGAGTGGAGGTTGAGGGTGTTGAGAGCATCAAGTTCATTGGAGTGTCAATAACCAACAACTTGTTCTGGACTTCCCATGTAGATGTGACAGTCAAGAAGGCACAACAATGCCTCTTCTTCCTCAGGTGGCTCAGGAAATTTGGCCTGTTCATAAGGACCTTCATCAACTTTCACAGGTGCACCATTGAAAACATACTGTCCAGCTGCATATCGGTCTGGTACGGCAACTGCTCTGCCCAGGACCGTAAGAAACTTCAGAAGGTGGCGTGCACAGCCCAGACCATCACAGAAGCCAACCTTCCATCCACGGACTCTATTTACATCTCTCATTGCCACAGAAAGGCTGCCAACATCATCAAAGACCCTTCTCACCCCTGTAATCCTCTTCTACAACCTCTTTGGCCAGGCAGAAGAGACAGAAGCTTGAACTGATGCACCAGCAGGTTCAACAACAGCTTGTTCCCTGCCGTTAGACTGATGAATTGACTCTCTAACTTCAAGTAGTGCTGATCTTATTACTGTTGATCTTGCCTAGTGCATGCCCTGTGCAGTGTAACCTGTATGCCTTACCCTGTCCATTTTTAATCTTATGATCTGTATGTCCTTGCTTACTATGATCTGCTTGTACTGCTCGCAAACAAAGCTTTTCACTGTATTTAAGTACACGTGACAATAAATCAAATCAAATCCTTTCCATGAAAAAAATCCTCAAATACCCTCTAAACCTCTTGCCCCTCACCTTAAAACTGCGTTCTCTGGTTATTGACAACCGCTCCCTCATTAAGGGGAAATGTTAATCCCTATTTACCATGTCTATGCCCCTCAGAACTTCCTGAATCAGATCCCCATCTCCCCTAGACTTTCTCTGCATTAAGGAAAACAACCCAGCCTGTCAAGTCTCTCATCATATATGAATTGCTCCAGCCCAGGCAACATCCTGGTAAATTTCCTCTGCAGCAGGGCCAGTGCAATCACATACTATAGTGTGGTGACTAGAACTGCACACAGTACTCTAATTGTTACCTAATTAATGTTATATATATCTTCATCATAACCTCCCTGCTCTTGTAGTTTATAGTCATAAAGGCAAGAATCCATGTGCCTTATTAACCACTTTATTTATTTCTCCTGCTTTCTTCAAGGGTCTGTGGACACATACCAAGGTTCCTGTGTTCCTCTGTACTTCCTCGGGTCCTACCATCCAACGTGTACTCCCTTGCCTTCTTAGTCCTCCTAAAATTCATCACCTCATACTTTCAGGATTAAATTTCTATTTGCCGCTGTTCAGCCTATCTGACCAATCCATCCATATTGTCCTCTAGTCGAAGGCTTTCCTCCTCCGAATTGTGATCTAATCATTCTTGAGCAATTCGCTCCAGGTTTGTTGCTACTTTCCACAATCGTGTCTCAAACACTAGATCTCATTTGTCTTTATTCAAAAGTCTCTCTTTTCAGTGCTGGTTTACAGTAAACACACCTTCAAAATATCGGTCTGGGATTTGATAAATCCTTGCTAAAATATAAATGGGAATAATCCGATTATTTCTATCAATCCAAAGCAATGTCCAGTTGAATGGAAGTCCGAAATAAAATGTGAACATTTTTAAAATCCAGCCCTTCATTGTTCAATGATAATCTCCATTGAAAATTACTGTTAAATTCAATCGTTACATTAAATCTTTCTTTTCGGAAGTGAACAATTCCTTTTGACCGTGGCATTGGAACCCAATGGCAGGAGGCAGTGAGAGTCATTCCGTGCACTAGAGAAGATCTGGAAAATGCACACACTTTGGGATAAAATTTACCGGCATTTGAGAAGCATGTGCCCTGAAGTGTTCCCAGAAGACAAATCTTCCCAGAACACAAAAAACCAATAGGCAAGATCTACACCGTGGGCAAAGTTGCCCGCTTCACTCGATTTTGGGTAGAATTTGTTTCAAGCCAAACTTATACAGTTAAAGCTAGAGTTAGAATTAAATGCAATTTAAGTTAAAGTAAGGTATAGTGAAGTTAAATGAAGTGAATTACAGTTGAATTTAAGCTCAATGAAGTAAGAAGTAAATGTTGCAATGATTGTGGCATGCTGCGGTGTGAATCTCTAATTGGATAATTCAATTTTAATTCAATCAGTGGATATTTTTAGATCCTGGTCCGCATCCTCAATTAAGAGGGAATTAAAGTGAAAGTCTACGGATTACAACTACAACCCAAAAGGACAGGAATACTTCAGTGGCTCTGAGCTGTCTCTCCTGAACTTGAGACATTCAGATAAAATCTAAACCTCTGAATTCTCACATCCAACCTGTACAAACACAGCAACAAATGTATTTGTGAAAGAAACCTGGCAAATGAACAGAATTCATCAAAATCCTTTCGGTGTCAATATAAACAACTCCCGTCAATGATAAATTTTCGAAAGAGCATGGATTCGTCGGTGAGGGTCCCTAACGAATGCTTTTGAAAACATCCATCTCGATGATATTTCTAAATAATTTCTTTAATTTATATTTTTACTTTAAATCAGCCCATTTCCTTCTTAATTTATATCATTGTAATATAGTGTTTGGTGGCAAATAAATAAATATTTAGGACGCAAACGCACTGCCTAACCCACAGACTTGACTCTACATTCAGAATGAATTTCCAGTCAGAACCTTAGGGTGTGGCTATGGTTTTTTTTCTAAACTGTGTTGTAATCCGTCGTTCGATGGTTAATGAACTCTCGCCTGCACAGCCATGTGCAAGCATTTACTTTCGATAATGTTGAACTTGGTTTCTCTTTCTCCACGACAGATGCCTAAAGTAAAATGAGAGAACAAGGTGTAGAGCTGGATGAACACAGCAGGCCAAGCAAAATCAGAGGAGCAGGAAAGGCTGACATTTCCGGCCTAGACCCTTCTTCAGAAATGGGGGAGGGGAAGGGCGTTCTGAAATAAATAGGGAGAGAGGGGAGGCGGATAGAAGATGGATAGAGGAGAAGATAGGTGGAGAGGAGACAGACAGGTCAAAGAGGCGGGGATGGAGCCAGTAAAGGTGAGTGTAGGTGGGGAGTTAGGGAGGGGTAGGTCAGTCCAGGGAGGACGGACAGGTCAAGGGGGCGGGATTAGGTTAGTAGGTAGGAGATGGGGGTGCGGCTTGAGGTGGGAGGAGGGGATAGGTGGGAGGAAGGACAGGTTAGGGAGGTGGGGACAAGCTGGGCTGGTTGTGGGATGCGGTAGGGGGAGGGGAGATTTTGAAGCTTGTGAAGTCCACATTGATACCATTGGGCTGCAGGGTTCCCAAGCGGAATATGAGTTGCTGTTCCTGCAACCTTCAGGTGGCATCGTTGTGGCACTGCAGGAGGCCCAGGATGGACATGTCGTCTGAGGAATGGGAGGGGGAGTTGAAATGGTTCGCGACTGGGAGGTGGAGTTATTTAGTGCGAACCGAGCGTAGGTGTTCTGCGAAGTGGTCCCCAAGCCTCCGCTTGGTTTCCCCAATGTAGGGGAGGCCACAACGGGAACAGCGGATACAGTCAACCATTAGCAGATGTGCAGATGAACATCTGCTTGATGTGGAAAGTCTTCTTGGGGCCTGGGATGGGGGTGAGGTATAGGGGCAGGGTAGCGCTTCCTGCGGTTGTAGGGAAAAGTGCCGGGTGTGGTGGGGCTGGAGGGGAGTGTGGAGCGGACAAGGGAGTCACGGAGAGAGTGGTCCCTCCGGAAAGCAGATAAGGTGGGGAGGGAAAAATGTCTTTGGTGGTGGGATCGGATTGCAGATGGCGGAAGTGTCGGAGGATGATGCGTTGGATCCGGAGGTTGGTGGGGTGGTACGTGAGGACGAGGGGGATTCTGTTTTGGTTGTTATTGCAGGGAGGGGATGCGAGGGATGAGTTGCGGGAAATGCGGGAGACACGGTCGAGGGCGTTCTCGACCACTGAGGGGGGGTGAAGTTGCGGTCCTTGAAAAATGAGAACATCTGAGATGTTCAAGAGTGGAATGTCTCATTCTGGGAGCAGAAGCGGCGGGGGCGAAGGAATTGGGAATAGGGGATGGCATTTTTGCAGAAAGGTGGGTGGGAGGAGGTGTACTCTAGGTAGCTGTGGGAGTCGGTGGGCTTGAAATGGATGTCGGTTTCCAGGTGGTTGCCAGAGATGGAAACAGAGAGGTCCAGGAAGGAGAGAGAGGTATCAGAGATGGTCCAGGTGAACTTAAGGTTGGGGTGGAAGGTGTTGGTGAAGTGGATGAACTGTTCGAGCTCCTCGTGGGAGCACGAGGTGGCGCCGATACAGTCATGAATGTAATGGAGGAAGAGGTGGTGTTTAGGGCCAGTGTAGATACGGAAGAGGCAGGCATAGCTTGGGCCTATGCAGGTACCCATGGCCACACCCTTTGTCTGTAGGAAGTGGGAGGAATTGAAAGAGAAGTTGTTGAGGGTGAGGACGAGTTGAGCTGAGCGGATGAGGGTGTCAGTGGGGGGGTCTGGTTGGGCCTGCGGGATAGGAAGAAGCAGAGGGCTTTTAGGCCATCTGCATGGGGAATGCAGATGTAAAGGGACTGGATGTCCATGGTAAAGATGAGGCCCAGGGAATTGAAAGTTTTGGAGGAGGTGGAGGGCGTGGGTGGTGTCACGGACGTAAGTAATGAGTTCCTGGACCAAGGGGGAGAAAATGGAGTTGAGATAGGTGGAGATAAGTTTGGTGGGGAAGGAGCAGGCGGAGACAATGGGTCGGCCAGAGCAGTCAGGTTTGTGGATTTTGGGAAGGAGATAGAAGCGGGTGGTGCGGGGTTGGGGAACGATGAGGTTGGAGGCTGTGGGTGGGAGGTCACCTGAGGTGATGAGGTTGTGGATGGTTTGGGAGATGATGGTTTGGTGCTCGGGGGGTGGGGTCATGATCAAGGGGGCGGTAGGAGGAGGTGTCGGAGAGTTGGCGCCTGGCCTCGGCGATGTAGAGGTCAGTGCGCCATACTACAACTGCGCCTCCCTTGTCCGCGGGTTTTATGGTGAGGTTGGGATTGGAGCGGAGGGAGCGGAGGGCTGCATGTTCTGCGGGGGAGAGGTTGGAGTGGGTGAGAGGAGTGGAGAGGTTGAGGCGATTGATGTCATGACGGCAGTTGGAGATGAAGAGATTGAGGGAGGGTAGGAGGCCTTGGGGTGGTGTCCAGGAGGAGGGGGTGTGTTGGAGGCGCGAGAAGGGGTCAGTAGGGAGAGGGGTAGGCTCACGGTTGAAGAAGTAAGCGCGGAGGCGGAGGTGGTGGAAAAACTGTTCAATGTCCAAGTGTGAGCGGTATTCGTTGATGTTTGGGTGGAGGGGGACAAAGGTGAGCCCTTTACTGAGGACTGACCATTTGTCCTCAGTAAGGGGGAGGTCTGTGGGGATGGTGAAGACTCGGCAGGGCTGGGTGCTACAGTCTCCTCTGGAGTTGCTGGCTGTGCAGGCGGTGGGTGGAGCGACGTCAGCGTCGGTGGTGGGCGGAGTGACGTTGGCGTTGGTGGTGGGCAGAGCGACGTCGGCGTTGGTGGTGGGCGGAGCGACATCGGCGTTGGTGGGCGGAGCGACATCGACGGTGGGTGGAGTTGCGTCGACGTTGGGCGGAGTTGCATCGGCGTCGGCGGTGGGCGGAGCGACGTCGGCATCGGCGGAGCAGGGTACGCGGTGGTGGGGAGTGGAGTCGGTTGGTAAGTCCTGGATGTTGCTTGCAGCAGCAGCAGTGGTGTCGGCAGGTGCATCCTCGGTGTCTGTGGTGTTGGCCTCGGAAACGGAGGCGGTGGAATCAGCAGCAGTGACGATGGCGTTCGCTGTACCGGAAGTGGCGTACCCGGCGGCAGAGGATCCGTGGGTGCTCCGACAGTGGCCACATGGCCAATGGCGGCGGGCTTTTTCACAAGAAAAAGTGACAATGGAATGCAAAATTCTGCACCAGATTAGCCCTGTCCAATGATCAGATTTAATAAAAATCTTTTGTGTGTAAATATGAAAACTCCCGATCAATGTCAATATTTATTAACACACCAAGCAGATGGAACACAGGCAAGGGTCACTGATGAATTGTTTTGCACACGTTCACCTCAATGATGTAAACCAATTGGCGGGAACTGTGTCAGTGGAGAATTCGGGACTGACACTTAACAAAAGATGAAAATTCTCATTTTGATCATGGCCAACACATACCATTGAATAATATCAGATGATTATTCAAAGGGTTGTATCACTGCGGGGTTAAATACACCAGATCTAAAAAAAACGAATGTGAAAATAGTAACTCTGTTTTCTAATTAACGTGAAATTTTCAGTTAACCTTATATTAAATCCATTCTATTTGTGATATAAAGACATGAAAAGGAGCAGCAGTAGGCCATTTGGCCCATCCAGACTGCTTCCTCATTCATTGAGATCATGGCTCATCTTTTACCTGAAGGTCATTTTCCTCCATTACTCCCATACCCATTGGTGCACATTGATATTAGCTTCCACTGCCTTGTCAACAAGGATACCTATACATCTTTGGTTGCCAACACTTTTTAACCTCTCACAATTTTAGAAATATTCTACACCATTGTCCCTCCTACCAAAGTGGACAATTTCATACTTTGCGACACTATATTCTATCTGCCACACTCTTGCCCACTCTCTCAACCTGTCTAAATCTCCCTGAAGTGCCTTTACATCTTGCTAACAACTCACATTTCCATCAAGTTTTAGCTCATTTGCAAACTCGGAAATAATACAATATCCGTCACATCTAAAACATTAACATAGATTGTGACCATCAGGGGCCCAAACACTGCTTCTTAAAAAACCCCATTGGACGCAGCCTGACAATGTGAAAATTACCTATTTACTCCATCTCTCTGCTTCCAGCCCACTAACCAGTCCTCAATCCATGCCCGCATTTTACCTCTAGTTCCTTGCACTTTAATGTTGTTCACTAACCTGCTGTGTGGCGCTTTAACAAAAGATTTCTGAAAATCAAAATACACTGATGCACTGGGTCCTTCTTACTGAATCATCTATAAACATTCTCAAAACACCCATCAGGTTTATCAAACGTGATTTTCCCTTCATAAAAGAAGGGTTCACTCTGCCCAATCAGACAGTTAACTTTTAAACATCCAGTAATCAAATCTTAATAATAAATTCTAGCATTTTCCCTGCTACTGAGGAAAGGTGAACATGTCTGTAGTTCCCTGTTTTCTCTCTCCCATCTTTCTTAAATGCAGGGATTACATTTGCAATCTTCCAAACGTAGGCACCATTGAAGAATCAATAGAATTATGACAGGTGGCCACCGATGCATCCACTATCTCTGTAGTCATCTCTTTCAACATTCTAGGGTGAAGGTTATTGAGTCCAACGGATTTGTCAACTTTTAGTCCCATTAATTTCTTCAATGCTACTTTTTATTAATATTAATATCTACCTGTTCCACATTCCTCTTGTGTGGTCAGGTAGCCATAAGACTAGTTAAGAGCTACAATCAAGCGTGCTCAGAACTTTGGTCAAACTCGTTTAAACTCTGGAACAAAAACAAAGTTGCTAGAAAAGCTCAGCAGTTCTGGCAGCATCTGTGAAGGAGAAATCAGAGTTAATGTTTTGGGTCCAGTGACCCTTCCTCAGAACTGCTGGTGGCTGGGAAAACATCACTTTATATGCAGAAAATAGGGAGGTGGGTGGGGTCGGGAGTAAACGATAGGATAGAGCCCAAAGAGAGAGAAAGACAGTTGGACAGACAAAGCCTGTCATTACACACCCCCTGTTGTTACTCTCTAACAGTCCCCATTAACAACTACTCACCCTCCCAGCCTGATTGTTAGCAACTCCTTTGTCTGTCCAACTGTCTTTCTCTCTCTTTGGGCTCTATCCTATCGTTTACTCCCCACCCCACCCACCTCCCTATTTTCTGCATTTAAACTGACATTTTCCCAGCCACCATCAGTTCTGAGGAAGGGTCACCGGACCCGAAACGTTAACTCTGTTTTTTCCTTCACAGATGCTGCCAGACCTGCTGAGCTTTTCCAGCAACTTCTGTTTTTGTTCCTGATTTACAGCATCTGCTGTTCTTTTGGTTTTTTTTAGTTTAAACTCTGACCCAGGTTAAAACTGGAGTAAGGACATGTCGGGACTTGTCTTGTAAGCCGTAACCTGAAGTTTCTTCTGTTGACCAAATAAGGGAAGTTTTACGGTATTTTGTTAGACATACTGGTACCACATTATCATATATATTTATATGTGATTGCTTATGACTCGGGGTGTAAACATTTGGCAGTTGTTTACCAGTAAACTCCATTGCCTGGGATTGAACATTGTGATCAGGTTTGGTCAATTCATTGGCTGTGTGCTACAGAAGTTTCTGGAAAATGCACACACTTTGGGATAAAATTTACCAGCATTTGAGAAGCATGTGCCCTGAAGTGTTCACAGAAGACAAATCTTCCGAGAACACAAAAAACCATCAGGCAAGATCTACACCGTGGCCAAGGTTGGCCACTTCACTCAATTTGGGGTAGAATTTATTTCAAGTCAAACTTATACAGATAAAGCTAGAGTTAGAATTAAATGTGATTTAAGTTAAAGTAAGGTAAAGTGAAGTTAAATTAAGTGAATTACAGTTAAATTTAAGCTAAATGAAATAAGAAGTAAATGTTGCAATGTTTTATATTGAGTATTGATACATAAAGAATTAAACAAAGAAGAGTTTGTTTAATTAAAGTCTGAGTCAACCCCTGGTCTTTTGTTTGTCACAGACAAAGTACTTCATTAACTCCTCTGCCATTCCTTATTATAAACTCTCCCATATCTACCAATAATTAATCCACATTTACTTTTGCTAATGTTTTCCTTTTACATGCCTATAGAAGCTTTTACATTCTGATTTTCTACTCCTTGATATTTACACTCATAATTTATTCTGTTAGCCTAACATCTGCCATCCAGAAATGCTAACATCTGCAGTAAAGGATGTAATAATAAGATACTTAGGATGCTAGGATTGGCAGAGTCAACACGGAATTACATAAGGAAAATCATGTTTGCCAAACCATTTGAAATTTTTTGAGAATACAGTTAGTTGAATATATAAGGGGAGTCAATAGACCTGGGTACATTAGGATTTTAAGAATGCTTTGTAAAGATCCAAGAAATGACCTTAGTAAACAAAATTAGAGCATTAGGGGTAATGTACTGACATGGATTGAGAACTGATTAACAAACAAATTATATATTCAACTAGCTGTATCCTCAAAAAACTTCAAAAGGTTTGGCAAACATGATTTTCCATTTGTAATTCCATGTTGACTCTGCCAATCCTAGCATCCTAAGTATCCTATTATTACATCCTTCACTGCAGATGTTAGCATTTCCAGAGTAGGATTAAGTGGGAAATTTTCAGGTTGTCAGGTGGTAAGTGGTGGGATACCACAAGATTCAGTGCTTTTGAAAACCTGTATCAATGCTTTGGGTTGTAAATATCACATCTTTTCATTTTTGGACTGTGAACTGAGGAAAATGAGCATTAGTTTTAAAAGGAGTAGGCAAAGTGCAAGAGTTTGTTTGCAACTTGGGAAAATATATGAAGCTAATTGAGGCTTATGAGACAATGTTACTTTCTGGGGATACTGAGTCCAGATAAATTAACACCTTGTGTTGTTTAATCAGGAGAGGCTCAGCTAAGTAACAAACTTCTGAATGGATCCACTGAGGCTTAACATAGATACTGCAGGGGAAATGCAAACAGAAGAAGCAAAAACCTTCAGGAACCTGTTGCATCAACATCACTTTCTCTTTTGGTCCCCTTTCTCTGCAAAGTTGCTCTCCAATTCTATAGCGAAAGAGCAGGACAAAAAACTACATTCAGGGACACTGAAAGAAGGAATTTTCAAACCCAAAGGAAAGGGAAAGGTTCCAAGTCCAACCAGTCAACCATTTGTCATGATAGGCTTAAAAATGAATGTTTTCAAACCAAAATCATTAAGGGTTAATTGCTAAAGGTAATTGGAAATAACAATGAGCAATTGTAGACAAGTGGAAGATTTACTGGCTTAATGCAAAAACTACTTATTTTGGCTGTTGGGTAACTACATAACCTTGAATGTTTATGGGTATCATTCTTTTATGTAGTTGACATGGGGCCACCAGGATAATGTTTTCAACTGCACAATACAACATCTGGGAATGTCCTGAAAGTATCATGGAATGATGATACAGCATGTAATCTTAGATTCAGAATAGTATTAAAATTTGGGCCTTTGCCCCATTCGGGGGACCTCACCTTGGACTGGGATTGTGAATAATGCCGGGAGCGTGAGTTCCCAATGGCAGGAGGCAGTGAGACTCATTATTGAACATGGCAAAAATAGATCCACCCATTAGTTTGCATACGTTTCTAATATAGCTAAAGCAGATTACTGCTTAGTGTATATTTACTGCTATATTTACATATTTACCATTAATACATATTTATGGCTTAATATACAAATATATATTTGCAGGTCTATCTACTGTTTAATATATACTTACTGCTTTTTTAACCACCACAAACTTGTTAATTAGAAATATTTAACTCATATTTTGGTACATCCTACTAAATCTACTGTCAAACCATAACATCACTGAATTAAAGAAAGGTCACCATTGTGCAGACAACATTGTGTCTTCATGAAAATATCAAAATTAATTGTGAGAACAACCTACCTATTGGTGGTGTAGATTATTGATGCAGAACTGTGTTTCCCTGGCTATGTTTTAATTTTCCAAAAATAGCATTTGTGTCTTGGTCGTTTCTCTCTGTGGCCCTGCTTGTGTGAGCTGGGAATTTAAAATTGGGTAAAGCTAAGGTTATACGCTCATATTTTAGCAACTTTCTTTTCCTCTTTTTGCCATGGATAAAAACAGTTTGGTCACAATAAATAGCTTCCTTTTGGATAATGAATAAAATCTTATTTATTATGCTGGATAAACTGGGCATTTTGATAGCCTAAATTAAATTTTCACTTTTTTATGGTGACTTGTGGAATCCTGTGGTGTAATCTCAAATGCACTATTCTCAGTTCAGTTGTGACAGGACATTGGAATTAAATGTAAAATTTTATAAATTTGCATATGAAGTCTGAGTTATGAGGAAGATGTAAATATGCCTCAAGGAGATTTGGAGAGGCTGGATGGGTGGGCCAATATGTGGCAGATGGAGTGCTGTGTGAGAAATTGTGATGAGGCTATTACTTAAATTATAAGAGGCTGAGAAGTCTACGTCAAGGGGACCTGGGTGTTTTGTTAATGAATTATTGAATGTTAACATGCAGTTTCAGCAGGTAATTAAGAAATGAAATGCCATGTTGGCCTTTATCACAAGATGATTTGAGTATAGGCATTAAGATGTCTTACTGTAATGGTATAGAGCCTTGTTGAGACTACATTTGTGCAGTTTTGATCTCCTTACCCAAGGAATATACTTGCTATAGAGGAATTTCAACAAAGATTCACAACTTATTCTTGGGGTGGGGAAATTCTCCTATGAGGAATGTTTATATAGTATGGTTCTATATTGTCTGCAATTTAGAAGAATGAAATATGATCTAATTCATACAAAGTGCAAAAAGGGTATTCCCCCTGGCTATGGGTATAGAGAGACAGGGGACACAGTTTCAGAATAAGGGGCAGGCCTTATTGTTCACTTAGAGGAGAGATGGGGCTTTGGTTGAATGTATCAACTAAAAGCTTTAACGTACATATTTTGTACATTTCAGAAAAGTTTGATGAAGTTGGGTTTCTTGTGCTTTTCATTTCTGGTAGATTCAACCCTGAGGTCTCTTGGCAATTACTATTAATTCTTTAAAGGATTCTTTCAGCCCACAGTTTGGGACTGATATAAGCAGAACTCTTTTCACATAGAGGGCTTTGAGTCATTGGAATTCTCTACTCCGGAGGGCCGTGGAAGCTTGGGCAACTATGTCAGTACACAAGTAAGACAAAAGGTGATGTAATTTTAGTTGCAATGTTCATGTTCTAATGACAACAAAGGATATGGGAATAGTTTGGAATATGGCATTGAGCAAAAAAGATCAACAATAATTTAGAATAGTGGAACAGGCCAAGGGCCTGAATGTTTATTCCTATTCCTATGTAACTTTCTTCCTGATAATTCATCTATTACATTCAGATACAGAAGCTATGGTTTTATTGTCTGTAAACTCTGGCCCGATTTGCCAGTTCATACTTATGTTTGCAAACACTGTCCCTTCAGGACAATATGAAGTATCATCGCCTTTATTGCTACCTTAATCAATTGTCTTATCATTTCCCTTTAATTTACTCAATCTCTCCCTACATGTTACCTTAACATAATCAATTATTCAAAGAGTGTGGGAAACAGAAAGCAGGACAGATAGTTTAACATCTGTCACAGAAGGAGGTGAATTCATTGAAGTAAAATGTTCTCTGTCAGGTTCCAGTGTTTTCCAGTGTTTTTCCAGTGAAGTCAAAATATTAAATTAATCTCATATATCACTAAGATAGATACATTTATTTTGTGTACAGTATTACTCTTCATAAGAAGGGGAGGTGATGGCCTTGTGGTATTATCACTGGACTGTTAATCCAGAGACCCAGAAATGTTCTGAGGACCTGGGTTTGAATCCCACCATGGCAGATAGTGGAATTTGAATTCAATAAATATCTGGAATTAAGGATCTAATGATGACCATGAATCAATTGGCAATTGTCCATAAGGCCATAAAACATAGGAGCAGAAATTAGGCCATTCAGCCCAACAAGTCTGCTCAATCAATCATGATTGGCTCATGATTCAATCATGGCTGATAAGTTCCTCAATCCCGTTCTCCTGCTTTCTCCCTGTAACCCTTGATCCCCTTGATAAGCAAGAACCTATCTATCTCAGTCTTAAATGTACTCAATGACCTGGCCTCCACAGCCTTCTGTGGCAGTGAATTCCATAGATTCACCACACTCTGGCTGAAGAAGTTTCTCCTTATCTCTGTTCTAAAAGGTCTTCCTTTTACCCTAATGCTGTACCTTCAGGTCCTAGATTCTCCTACCAATGGAAGGCCCATCTGGTACACTAATGTCCTTTAGGGAAGGAAACTGCTCCCCTTACCTGGTCTGGCCTACATGTGACTCCAGACCCACGGCAATGTGGTTGGCTCTTAACTGCCCTCTGGGCAATTACGGATGGGCAATAAATGCTGCCTAGCCAGTGATGCCCTCATCCCGTGAATGAATAAAGAAAAAAAAAATCCTGAGTCAGACTTGGGAAGCTTTGATTTTCTTACCTATCTGAGAGTCAAAACATTTTCTTTTATATATTTATCTGCATTTGAGGTACCAGGAGGGTGACTTAACTGAATGGCCCCCCACTTAACTTCAGTAGAAAGACCTCAGACAGTGGTCTTTCCCCACTACGCGTTGGCGGCAGCTGCACCAAGCTTTAGTGCATCCCTCAGCACATTGTCCTGGACCTTGGAATGTGCCGGTCTGCAACACTTGGTCGAAGTCAGCTCCTTGTTCTGGAAAACCAACAGAGTTCAGGCACACCAAAGAAGTCCAATATATATATAATATATATTTCATAATTTAAAGGTATTTATTGTACTTGGTTACAGAGTTTTTGTTTCCTCCATAGCTCTGTTCAAAATGACCAAAGAATTGTTGGATTAAAGAATCCTTTAAAGAATTAATAGTAATTGCCAAGAGACCTCAGGGTTGAATCTACCAGAAATGAAGAGCACAAGAAACCCAACTTCATCAAACTTTTCTGAAATGTACAAAATATGTACGTAAAAGCTTTAGCTGATACATTCAACCAAAGCCCCATCTCTCCTCTAAGTGAACATTAAGATTCTCCAGCACCAGTTCAAGGAATAACAAGGGAGATCTAATTGACTTCATCCTAGAATCTTAAAGAAAGCGGTTCCAGAGATTGTGGACAGATTTGGTTGCCATTTTCCAAAACTTCTTAGACTCTGCAAAGGTCCCAGCAGACTGGAAAACCAGAAGTGGAAGTGACACCTCTGCTCAAGAAAGGGGCAAGACAGAAAGCCAGAAACCGTAGGGCTGTCAAGTTAACAACTATCACCGGGTAAATGTTAGAATTCAGTGTTCAAGAAGTAGTAGCAGGATCGTTAGAAAATCATAATACCATCAGACAGAGTCAACATTGTGTTATGAAAAAGAAATCGTTTTTGACAAACGTATTCAAGTTCTTTGAGGATGTGATAGACAGTGTGTATAAATAGGACCTAATTAACATTGAGTATTTGGTTTCCAAAAGGTATTTTTATACAGTGTCATATACAAGGTCAATTAACAATTCACTGATGATTTTTTTACAAAAATCATTTACATTCCTATAGCAGCTTTCACAACCTCAGGAAACAGCTTTGCAACTGAAGAAAGATGTTCTTGAAGTGCAGTTGCTAATTGTAACAATTGACATTAAGTACATACAAGTGGAAGGTGTTGATTGGATGGTTTCCTGAACACAGATAAAGAGACGCTTAGTAACACTGGAGTGGAGTTGAGGCAGGGGATGCAGTCACCGAGCCATCTTGCATTTCATCTGGCGGACTAAGATAGACTATGTCCGCAGGAACTCCATGTACAAAACTCTGGATAAGGGGGAGAGGAACACACCCAATGTTGCCCTCATCCTGATGGCCACCTTTGTGTGCAGCTGCATAAAGTTGTGCATAGACACTCAGTACACAAACACCAAGTGTCACGATGTACTGAGGTTCTATCAGTCCCCAGTGCTGAGAAGAATGGGGCTGGCCTCATAGCCACTGAATGCTCCAAGTGGTTGGCCAATTCTGTATCGTCTGTCCTTTGTGAAGAAATTTGCAAAGAAAAACAGCCTTGACCACAAATCCATCAGGAAGTGGTCAGCATGTAGTGTCCTTCAGACCCTGTGGGAAAAGGAGAGGGTGGATCCTACTGCCTGGTTTCCGGAGCAGACTGCCAAAGTCATTTGGTAGAATGTGTCATCACCAGAACTTTCCAACAAGCACCAAGACATCACTTTGGCTGGTGGTGAGAAGGGCACTATTTTTGAGATCGTTCTTGTACACCTGGAATCTCTGCGCCACCGCATGATGTCCTTGAAACAGCTGCAGGGGGTACAGACTATCACACATCTCCTCCTGGAATGTGCCTTTGCAAAGGAAGTCTGCATAAAGATGCAGTTCATTTTGTCAAGGTTCGTGCCAAGCAGATCCATGACACGGGACTCTGTGCTCCATGGTCTGTTCCCCGGACGCACAGCAAGATAAACATCGACTGCACCTGGAGGACCATAAACTTGGTGAAAGATGCTCTTCGGTGTGCCTGAACCCTGTTGGTTTTCCAGAACAAGGAGCTGACTTCGACCAAGTGTTGCAGACTGGCACATTCCAAGGTCCAGGCCAATGTGCTGAGGGATGCACTAAAGCTTGGGGCAGCTGCCACCAACGCGTAGTGGGGAAAGACCACTGTCTGAGGTCTTTCTACTGAAGTTAAGTGGGGGGCCATTCAGTTAAGTCACCCTCCTGGTACCTCAAATGCAGGTAAATATAATCTTGCAGAAGTAAGAGATGCTTTTGGTTTGTTATGATAGAGTCAAACTCCAATGTTTACTTGTTTCCTCTTGTGCTACAGTACAGAATTGAACTCCATTTGTAACTGTGTATATATTTAAAGATATTTTTTATGAAGAAAGTATATTTTTGAAGTAGGAAAAGTAATAAAAAACTAACATTCCACTCCATGAATAATTCTATTCTAGTTCAAGACTGGCCTGGTTTCTTCCTTCACTTCAGACTTTCAGGCGTTTAACAGAAGTCTCTCTGGAAATGTAGGAAATACAGCAGCCAATTTCTACATAGCAAGCTCCCACAAACACGAATAGTTGCTTAACCATTTCCAAAGAAATAACTGGTTGTGTATAAGTAGTTGGGAGTAGAGTTCTACACTTCTAATGTAGAAGTGTTTCCCAAAGGAGTGACTAATGTTTATGTTTTCTTATTTTTCTACTGAATGGCTTTGTTCATAATGCTCTGTCCTTGGCTCCGCTCTGTCACCAGTTGCTTGGTTAATGAGCTGGAAATTCCCGAAAAAATGTGAGTATTTGATTAAACAAAGGTACCTAGATACAAAATCTTAGGTATAAAGTAGAAAAATAAAGAAATAAAGTTGTGTTCAAAATTACAGTCATTCTTGAGTGCTAAGCCGTGGGCCTCGATCAAGGCCAATACCAGCAGGAAGCAGTCACTGTGGGCTCACTCTCCCCTACACTGGGCTCCACCTCTTCCACACTGGGCTTGTTCTCCTCACGTTTATCCGCACCGGACTTGATTCCCCACCCTACGCTGGGCTTGCTGCTCCCTGTGCTCCTTCACACTGGGCTCGTTTTCCCCTGTGCTCCTCTATGCTGGATTCAGTCTCTCTCATGCTGGGTTCGCTTTTCTGTGCGCTTCCAATGCTGGGCTCAATCTCCTCACACTGGACTCGCTTCTCCCCGTGCTCCTCCACTCTGGGCTCAATCTTCCCCATCAGAATCAAAGCAGTGTGGAGCTGGAGGAACTCAACAGGTCAGGCAGCATCAGAGGAACAGGAGAGTCAATGTTTCGGGTCGGGGCCCTTCTTCAGGACTGGTGAAGGGTCCCAACCCAAAACGTTGACTCTCCTGTTCCTCTGATGCTGCCTTACCTGCTGTGTTCCTCCAGCTCCACACTGCATTGATTCTGACTTCCAGCATCTGCAGTTCTTACTATCACCTCAATCTCCCTCAGGCTGGGCTTGCTTCGCTCTGCACTTCTTTACGCCAGGCTTGATTTTCTCTGCATTGGCCTCACTCTCCTCTGCCACAATTAAAGTAAAAGGTAAGTAAAAAAGAAAAAAGAGAAGAAACAAAAAGAAAAACTGGTGGAATGGACATGCCCAAGCTCTGCCTCCATCTTGATCCAATAGGTCAATTAAAGCCCAATTGTACTAAATGTCCAATTCAGCTTAAAAGAATATGCACATTAGGTTTTATTCATTGTTAAGAAAATAACTACTTATTATAAATAAATTGTACTACTTTTAATATTCATGGTATACATTCCATGTCAGGCATACAAATTGAGGGCTAATTATTTCAAATTGAAAATTAAGTGGCGAAATAGAACAAAGAAAAAATAACAAAGAACAAAGAAAATTACAGCACAGGAACAGGCCCTTCGGCCCTCCGAGCCTGCGCCGATCCAGATTCTCTATCTAAACCTGTCACCTATTTTCCAAGGATCTGTATCCCGCTGCTCCCTGCCCATTCATGTATCTGTCTAGATACATCTTAAATGATGCTATCATGCCTACCTCTACCACCTCCACTGGCAACGCATTCCAGGCACCCACCACCCTCTGCGTAAAGAACTTTCCACGCATATCACCCTTAAACTTTTCCCCTCTCACCTTGAAATCATGACCCCTAGTAATTGAGTCCCCCACTCTGGGAAAAAGCTTCTTGTTATCCACCCTGTCTATACCTCTCATGATTTTGTAGACCTCAATCAGGTCACCCCTCAACCTTCGTCTTTCTAATGTAAATAATCCTAATCTACTCAGCCTCTCTTCATAGCTAGTGCCCTCCATACCAGGTAACATCCTGGTGAACCTCCTCTGCACTCTCTCCAAAGCATCCACATCCTTTTGGTAATGTGGCAACCAGAACTGTACACAGTATTCCAAATGTGGTCGAACCAAAGTCTTATACAACTGTAACATGACCTGCCAACTCTTGTACTCAATGCCCCGTCCGATTGAATGAAAGCATGCCGTGAAAGCATGTCATGAATGAAAACATAGAAACAGACTTTTCTCCTGACAATATATTCCATTCTGAGATGCCTTGATAAATTTCAATATTCTTGATAGTCACTGGAGTTGGAGTTTAAAAATAGGGAAGCCCAGTTGAAACTGTACAGAAGCTACACATAGAGTAGTGTGTTCAGTTTTGGGCCCTGTATTTAAGAAAGGATATACTGGCAATGGAGGCAGATCAAAAGATATTCACTGGGCTGATTCCTGGGATGAAGGAATGACTTATCTGGAACAATTAAACAGTTTGGGCCTTTATTCATTAGAGGTTACAAGAATGAGGAGACAATCTTATTGAAACATACAAGATTTGAGGGGGCTTGACAAGATAAAGGTTGAGAGGTTGTTTCCACTGGTGGGAGGTTCTCAAACCAGGGGGCAGACTTACAGGAAAAAGAGACAAGCATTTAAAACTAAGATGCAAAGGATTTTCTTCTTCTGAAAGGGTAGTGAATGTCTGGAATTCTCTATCCCAGAGACTTGGGGAAGCTAGATCACTGAAAACATTTAAAGAGGAGGTAAATGATTTTTTGAAATTTGTGGAGTTGTGGGCTATGAAGACTTGGCATGAAAGAGGATTTGAGGTCTTGGGAGATCATCCATGATCTTCATTAATGACAGTGGAGGTGTGAGGGTTCAAGTGACTCACTCCGACTCCTATTTCCTATGTTATTGTCAGGCACATAGCCCAAGGGGTTCTACAGTTTCCAGCCCCTCAGTATACTGTGGCTGAAAGGTCTTAGACAGTGATCTTTTCACATTGCGCCTCTGCAGTGGGTCTCCAAAGCTTTTGTGTGTCCTTCAGCATGTGGACTTATTACTTGGAATATGTCAGTCTGGAACACACAGTGAAGGACAGCTTGCACTGGAATACCAGAAAGAAAGTGTTGGGCAGACCAAAGAGTGTCTTTCATTGAGAGATATTAAGAACTGCTGATGCTGGAGTCTGAGATAACACAGTGTGGAGCTGGAGGAACACAGCAGGCCAGGCAGCTTCAGAGGAGC